>NC_086229.1:84141738-84451488 GCF_036321145.2 Pelmatolapia mariae | reverse complement strand
AGGCGATCGAGAGAAAGCAGAAGCAGGCGACTGACAGAAAGCAGAAGCAGGCGATCGAGAAAAAGCAGAAAGCAGAAGCAGGCGATCGAGAGAAAGCAGAAGCAGGCGATCGAGAGAAAGCAGAAAGCAGAAGTAGGTGATCGAGAGAAAGCAGAAAGCAGAAGCAGGCGATCGAAAGAAAGCAGAAAGCAGAAGCAGGCGATCGAGAGAAAGCAGAAGCAGGCGATTGACAGAAAGCAGAAAGCAGAAGCAGGCGATCGAAAGAAAGCAGAAGCAGGCGATCGAGAGAAAGCAGAAGCAGGCGATTGACAGAAAGCAGAAGCAGGCGATTGACAGAAAGCAGAAGCAGGCGATCGAGAGAAAGCAGAAGCAGGCGATTGACAGAAAGCAGAAGCAGGCGATCGAGAAAAAGCAGAAAGCAGAAGCAGGCGATCGAGAGAAAGCAGAAGCAGGCGATCGAGAGAAAGCAGAAAGCAGAAGTAGGTGATCGAGAGAAAGCAGAAAGCAGAAGCAGGCGATCGAAAGAAAGCAGAAAGCAGAAGCAGGCGATCGAGAGAAAGCAGAAAGCAGAAGCAGGCGATCGACAGAAAGCAGAAAGCAGAAGCAGGCGATCGAGAGAAAGCAGAAAGCAGAAAGCAGAAGCAGGCGATCGACAGAAAGCAGAAGCAGGCGATCGAGAGAAAGCAGAAAGCAGAAAGCAGAAGCAGGCGATCGACAGAAAGCAGAAGCAGGCGATCGAAAGAAAGCAGAAAGCAGAAAGCAGAAGCAGGCGATCGACAGAAAGCAGAAGCAGGCGATCGAGAGAAAGCAGAAAGCAGAAAGCAGGTGATCGACAGAAAGCAGAAGCAGGCGATCGAGAGAAAGCAGAAAGCAGAAGTAGGTGATCGAGAGAAAGCAGAAAGCAGAAGCAGGCGATCGAAAGAAAGCAGAAGCAGGCGATCGAGAGAAAGCAGAAAGCAGAAGTAGGTGATCGAGAGAAAGCAGAAAGCAGAAGCAGGCGATCGAAAGAAAGCAGAAAGCAGAAGCAGGCGATCGAGAGAAAGCAGAAAGCAGAAGCAGGCGATCGACAGAAAGCAGAAAGCAGAAGCAGGCGATCGAGAGAAAGCAGAAAGCAGAAAGCAGAAGCAGGCGATCGACAGAAAGCAGAAGCAGGCGATCGAGAGAAAGCAGAAAGCAGAAAGCAGAAGCAGGCGATCGACAGAAAGCAGAAGCAGGCGATCGAGAGAAAGCAGAAAGCAGAAGCAGGTGATCGAGAGAAAGCAGAAAGCAGAAAGCAGAAGCAGGCGATCGACAGAAAGCAGAAAGCAGAAAGCAGAAGCAGGCGATCGACAGAAAGCAGAAGCAGGCGATCGAGAGAAAGCAGAAAGCAGAAGCAGGTGATCGAGAGAAAGCAGAAGCAGGCGATCGAGAAAAAGCAGAAAGCAGAAGCAGGCGATCGAAAGAAAGCAGAAAGCAGAAGCAGGCGATCGAGAGAAAGCAGAAAGCAGAAGCAGGCGATCGACAGAAAGCAGAAAGCAGAAGCAGGCGATCGAAAGAAAGCAGAAGCAGGCGATTAACAGAAAGCAGAAAGCAGAAGCAGGTGATCGACAGAAAGCAGAAAGCAGAAGCAGGCGATCGAGAGAAAGCAGAAGCAGGCGATCGACAGAAAGCAGAAGCAGGCGATCGAGAGAAAGCAGAAAGCAGAAGCAGGCGATCGAGAGAAAGCAGAAGCAGGCGATCGAGAGAAAGCAGAAAGGAGAAGCAGGTGATCGAGAGAAAGCAGAAAGCAGAAGCAGGCGATCGAGAAAAAGCAGAAAGCAGAAGCAGGCGATCGAGAGAAAGCAGAAGCAGGCGATCGAAAGAAAGCAGAAGCAGGCGATCGAGAGAAAGCAGAAGCAGGCGATCGAGAGAAAGCAGAAGCAGGCGACTGACAGAAAGCAGAAGCAGGCGATCGAGAAAAAGCAGAAAGCAGAAGCAGGCGATCGAGAGAAAGCAGAAGCAGGCGATCGAGAGAAAGCAGAAAGCAGAAGTAGGTGATCGAGAGAAAGCAGAAAGCAGAAGCAGGCGATCGAAAGAAAGCAGAAAGCAGAAGCAGGCGATCGAGAGAAAGCAGAAGCAGGCGATTGACAGAAAGCAGAAAGCAGAAGCAGGCGATCGAAAGAAAGCAGAAGCAGGCGATCGAGAGAAAGCAGAAGCAGGCGATTGACAGAAAGCAGAAGCAGGCGATTGACAGAAAGCAGAAGCAGGCGATCGAGAGAAAGCAGAAGCAGGCGATTGACAGAAAGCAGAAGCAGGCGATCGAGAAAAAGCAGAAAGCAGAAGCAGGCGATCGAGAGAAAGCAGAAGCAGGCGATCGAGAGAAAGCAGAAAGCAGAAGTAGGTGATCGAGAGAAAGCAGAAAGCAGAAGCAGGCGATCGAAAGAAAGCAGAAAGCAGAAGCAGGCGATCGAGAGAAAGCAGAAAGCAGAAGCAGGCGATCGACAGAAAGCAGAAAGCAGAAGCAGGCGATCGAGAGAAAGCAGAAAGCAGAAAGCAGAAGCAGGCGATCGACAGAAAGCAGAAGCAGGCGATCGAGAGAAAGCAGAAAGCAGAAAGCAGAAGCAGGCGATCGACAGAAAGCAGAAGCAGGCGATCGACAGAAAGCAGAAAGCAGAAAGCAGAAGCAGGCGATCGACAGAAAGCAGAAGCAGGCGATCGAGAGAAAGCAGAAAGCAGAAGCAGGTGATCGAGAGAAAGCAGAAGCAGGCGATCGAGAGAAAGCAGAAAGCAGAAGCAGGCGATCGAAAGAAAGCAGAAAGCAGAAGCAGGCGATCGAGAGAAAGCAGAAAGCAGAAGCAGGCGATCGACAGAAAGCAGAAAGCAGAAGCAGGCGATCGAAAGAAAGCAGAAGCAGGCGATTAACAGAAAGCAGAAAGCAGAAGCAGGTGATCGACAGAAAGCAGAAAGCAGAAGCAGGCGATCGAGAGAAAGCAGAAGCAGGCGATCGACAGAAAGCAGAAGCAGGCGATCGAGAGAAAGCAGAAAGCAGAAGCAGGCGATCGAGAGAAAGCAGAAGCAGGCGATCGAGAGAAAGCAGAAAGGAGAAGCAGGTGATCGAGAGAAAGCAGAAAGCAGAAGCAGGCGATCGAGAAAAAGCAGAAAGCAGAAGCAGGCGATCGAGAGAAAGCAGAAGCAGGCGATCGAAAGAAAGCAGAAGCAGGCGATCGAGAGAAAGCAGAAGCAGGCGACTGACAGAAAGCAGAAGCAGGCGATCGAGAAAAAGCAGAAAGCAGAAGCAGGCGATCGAGAGAAAGCAGAAAGCAGAAGCAGGCGATCGACAGAAAGCAGAAAGCAGAAGCAGGCGATCGAGAGAAAGCAGAAAGCAGAAGCAGGCGATCGACAGAAAGCAGAAAGCAGAAGCAGGCGATCGACAGAAAGCAGAAAGCAGAAGCAGGCGATCGACAGAAAGCAGAAAGCAGAAGCAGGCGATCGAGAGAAAGCAGAAAGCAGAAGCAGGCGATCGACAGAAAGCAGAAAGCAGAAGCAGGCGATCGAGAGAAAGCAGAAAGCAGAAGTAGGTGATCGAGAGAAAGCAGAAAGCAGAAGCAGGCGATCGAAAGAAAGCAGAAAGCAGAAGCAGGCGATCGAGAGAAAGCAGAAAGCAGAAGCAGGCGATCGACAGAAAGCAGAAAGCAGAAGCAGGCGATCGAGAGAAAGCAGAAAGCAGAAGCAGGCGATCGACAGAAAGCAGAAAGCAGAAGCAGGCGATCGACAGAAAGCAGAAAGCAGAAGCAGGCGATCGACAGAAAGCAGAAAGCAGAAAGCAGAAGCAGGCGATCGACAGAAAGCAGAAGCAGGCGATCGAGAGAAAGCAGAAAGCAGAAGCAGGTGATCGAGAGAAAGCAGAAAGCAGAAGCAGGCGATCGAAAGAAAGCAGAAAGCAGAAGCAGGCGATCGAGAGAAAGCAGAAAGCAGAAGCAGGCGATCGACAGAAAGCAGAAAGCAGGCGATCGAGAGAAAGCAGAAGCAGGCGATCGAAAGAAAGTAGAAGCAGGCGATCGACAGAAAGCAGAAAGCAGAAGCAGGCGATCGACAGAAAGCAGAAAGCAGAAGCAGGCGATCGAGAGAAAGCAGAAAGCAGAAGCAGGCGATCGAGAGAAAGCAGAAAGCAGAAGCAGGCGATCGACAGAAAGCAGAAAGCAGGCGATCGAGAGAAAGCAGAAGCAGGCGATCGAAAGAAAGTAGAAGCAGGCGATCGACAGAAAGCAGAAAGCAGAAGCAGGCGATCGAAAGAAAGCAGAAAGCAGAAGCAGGCGATCGAAAGAAAGCAGAAGCAGGCGATCGAGAGAAAGCAGAAGCAGGCGATCGAGAGAAAGCAGAAGCAGGCGATCGAGAGAAAGCAGAAAGCAGAAGCAGGCGATCGAGAGAAAGCAGAAAGCAGAAGCAGGCGATCGAGAGAAAGCAGAAAGCAGAAGCAGGCGATCGACAGAAAGCAGAAAGCAGGCGATCGAGAGAAAGCAGAAGCAGGCGATCGAAAGAAAGTAGAAGCAGGCGATCGACAGAAAGCAGAAAGCAGAAGCAGGCGATCGAAAGAAAGCAGAAAGCAGAAGCAGGCGATCGAGAGAAAGCAGAAGCAGGCGATTGAGAGAAAGCAGAAAGCAGAAGCAGGCGATCGACAGAAAGCAGAAGCAGGCGATCGAGAGAAAGCAGAAAGCAGAAGCAGGCGATCGAGAGAAAGCAGAAAGCAGAAGCAGGCGATCGACAGAAAGCAGAAAGGAGAAGCAGGCGATCGAGAGAAAGTAGAAGCAGGCGATCGAGAGAAAGCAGAAGCAGGCGATCGAGAGAAAGCAGAAGCAGGCGATCGAGAGAAAGCAGAAGCAGGCGATCGAGAGAAAGCAGAAAGCAGAAGCAGGCGATCGAGAGAAAGCAGAAAGCAGAAGCAGGCGATCGAAAGAAAGCAGAAAGCAGAAGCAGGCGATCGAGAGAAAGCAGAAAGCAGAAGCAGGCGATCGACAGAAAGCAGAAAGCAGGCGATCGAGAGAAAGCAGAAGCAGGCGATCGAAAGAAAGTAGAAGCAGGCGATCGACAGAAAGCAGAAAGCAGAAGCAGGCGATCGACAGAAAGCAGAAGCAGGCGATCGAGAGAAAGCAGAAAGCAGAAGCAGGCGATCGAGAGAAAGCAGAAAGCAGAAGCAGGCGATCGACAGAAAGCAGAAAGCAGGCGATCGAGAGAAAGCAGAAGCAGGCGATCGAAAGAAAGTAGAAGCAGGCGATCGACAGAAAGCAGAAAGCAGAAGCAGGCGATCGAAAGAAAGCAGAAAGCAGAAGCAGGCGATCGAAAGAAAGCAGAAGCAGGCGATCGAGAGAAAGCAGAAGCAGGCGATCGAGAGAAAGCAGAAGCAGGCGATCGAGAGAAAGCAGAAAGCAGAAGCAGGCGATCGAGAGAAAGCAGAAAGCAGAAGCAGGCGATCGAGAGAAAGCAGAAAGCAGAAGCAGGCGATCGACAGAAAGCAGAAAGCAGGCGATCGAGAGAAAGCAGAAGCAGGCGATCGAAAGAAAGTAGAAGCAGGCGATCGACAGAAAGCAGAAAGCAGAAGCAGGCGATCGAAAGAAAGCAGAAAGCAGAAGCAGGCGATCGAGAGAAAGCAGAAGCAGGCGATTGAGAGAAAGCAGAAAGCAGAAGCAGGCGATCGACAGAAAGCAGAAGCAGGCGATCGAGAGAAAGCAGAAAGCAGAAGCAGGCGATCGAGAGAAAGCAGAAAGCAGAAGCAGGCGATCGACAGAAAGCAGAAAGGAGAAGCAGGCGATCGACAGAAAGCAGAAAGCAGGCGATCGAGAGAAAGCAGAAGCAGGCGATCGAGAGAAAGCAGAAAGCAGAAGCAGGCGATCGAGAGAAAGCAGAAAGCAGAAGCAGGCGATCGAGAGAAAGCAGAAAGCAGAAGCAGGCGATCGACAGAAAGCAGAAAGCAGAAGCAGGCGATCGACAGAAAGCAGAAAGCAGGCGATCGAGAGAAAGCAGAAGCAGGCGATCGAAAGAAAGTAGAAGCAGGCGATCGACAGAAAGCAGAAAGCAGAAGCAGGCGATCGAAAGAAAGCAGAAAGCAGAAGCAGGCGATCGAGAGAAAGCAGAAGCAGGCGATTGAGAGAAAGCAGAAAGCAGAAGCAGGCGATCGACAGAAAGCAGAAGCAGGCGATCGAGAGAAAGCAGAAAGCAGAAGCAGGCGATCGAGAGAAAGCAGAAAGCAGAAGCAGGCGATCGACAGAAAGCAGAAAGGAGAAGCAGGCGATCGAGAGAAAGTAGAAGCAGGCGATCGAGAGAAAGCAGAAGCAGGCGATCGAGAGAAAGCAGAAGCAGGCGATCGAGAGAAAGCAGAAGCAGGCGATCGAGAGAAAGCAGAAAGCAGAAGCAGGCGATCGAGAGAAAGCAGAAAGCAGAAGCAGGCGATCGAAAGAAAGCAGAAAGCAGAAGCAGGCGATCGAGAGAAAGCAGAAAGCAGAAGCAGGCGATCGACAGAAAGCAGAAAGCAGGCGATCGAGAGAAAGCAGAAGCAGGCGATCGAAAGAAAGTAGAAGCAGGCGATCGACAGAAAGCAGAAAGCAGAAGCAGGCGATCGAAAGAAAGCAGAAAGCAGAAGCAGGCGATCGAAAGAAAGCAGAAGCAGGCGATCGAGAGAAAGCAGAAGCAGGCGATCGAGAGAAAGCAGAAGCAGGCGATCGAGAGAAAGCAGAAAGCAGAAGCAGGCGATCGAGAGAAAGCAGAAAGCAGAAGCAGGCGATCGAGAGAAAGCAGAAAGCAGAAGCAGGCGATCGAGAGAAAGCAGAAAGCAGAAGCAGGCGATCGACAGAAAGCAGAAAGCAGGCGATCGAGAGAAAGCAGAAGCAGGCGATCGAAAGAAAGTAGAAGCAGGCGATCGACAGAAAGCAGAAAGCAGAAGCAGGCGATCGAAAGAAAGCAGAAAGCAGAAGCAGGCGATCGAGAGAAAGCAGAAGCAGGCGATTGAGAGAAAGCAGAAAGCAGAAGCAGGCGATCGACAGAAAGCAGAAGCAGGCGATCGAGAGAAAGCAGAAAGCAGAAGCAGGCGATCGAGAGAAAGCAGAAAGCAGAAGCAGGCGATCGACAGAAAGCAGAAGCAGGCGATCGAGAGAAAGCAGAAAGCAGAAGCAGGCGATCGAGAGAAAGCAGAAAGCAGAAGCAGGCGATCGACAGAAAGCAGAAAGGAGAAGCAGGCGATCGAGAGAAAGTAGAAGCAGGCGATCGAGAGAAAGCAGAAGCAGGCGATCGAGAGAAAGCAGAAGCAGGCGATCGAGAGAAAGCAGAAAGCAGAAGCAGGCGATCGAGAGAAAGCAGAAAGCAGAAGCAGGCGATCGAGAAAAAGCAGAAAGCAGAAGCAGGCGATCGACAGAAAGCAGAAGCAGGCGATCGAGAGAAAGCAGAAAGCAGAAGCAGGCGATCGACAGAAAGCAGAAGCAGGCGATCAAGAGAAAGCAGAAAGCAGAAGCAGGCGATCGAAAGAAAACAGAAAGCAGAAGCAGGCGATCGAGAGAAAGCAGAAAGCAGAAGCAGGCGATAGATAGAAATTACAAAAAATAATAATTAAAAAATGGGGAAATAAAATGTAAAGTAACTCATCATACATGTTAATTTATTATCATTTAATAAACAAGTTGTTGCCCATATTTTTTCATATTCTATATATATTTAATTGGATGAGAGCTTCTTACCGTTGCTCACTTCCTTCCTTCCTTCCTTCCTTCCTTCCTTCCTTCCTTCCTTCCTTCCTTCCTTCCTTCCTTCCTTCCTTTAGTGATTTAGGATAAGTTAGACAACGATGAAGTCTGGGTGTGGGGAAAAACGAGGAACTGTTTGGTCTATCAGTTGGATTGTAGGACTTGGACTTGCTGGGAGGGGGCCAAGATGGTGGAATAAGCGGTTGTATAATCTGCGGGTCTGATTAGGAAACGTGATTTTGATGTCCTGAAAAATACTTTACTGACAAACAGTTACTCCAAAAGGAAGTAGAACGCAAGCGAAACCCCCTGGAAGTTACTTTGACAGACCCTCAGACGGACACAAAGATAAACTTAGAGCGATAAAAATGGCTAACCCCAAGCTAGCAGATAGCCTTTCCGACCACGATTACAACCTTGCTGCTATGCAAGAAGCATGTGAGGAGGAAGATATAGAAGAGATGGAACTTCAGAAAGAGATCGAAAGACCCATGCGTGACCACACTCCGTTACCAAGTCTCAATCCCAAAATTGAAAAGCAAAACTACCGGGGAGCAGGTGAGCATCGAGAATATATATGAAGTTTTACTTGGCTTCACAAAGAGATGCGAGGAAAGGTTTGATTCGCTTGAAAAGAAGTTGGAAGCCTTCGAACAACGCATTGAAGTAAACACACAGGCAACCCCCCAAAAAACAGAGAGGAAATTGACAAGCTGAAGTCAAAGGTGGAGTCGCTGATAAAGGAAAACAAAGAATTAAAGGAGAGCTGTCTGGAGAGTGCACGGTACCACAGAAGATGGGACCTCAGAATTTTGGGTCTGACAGAGAAAGAAAACGAGAAGACACGTGAAACAGTGATCGGCATTCTAACAAGAGTGGTTCCTGTGTCAGTGGAAAAACTGCAGCTCATGGTTGATACAGTACACCGACTGGGGAAGAAAGACAATGCTGTGAGCAACAAGGTGCCAAGACCAATCATCATACAGTTCAGCATGAGGACGGCAAGGGATGAAGTATGCAGGAAATCCAAAGAGGCCAGAGTCTGCAAAGAACTGAACATACAATTTAAAGAGGACTTCTCCAAAGAAGACCATGAAGCTCGGATCAAGCTGTGGCCCAAGGTGCAGGAAGCTCGAAACAACGGCAGAAGAGCATTCCTGAAGGAGGGTTATGCAATAATAGACGGTAAAAGAATCGATCCGTGAGATGCACTTGAAGAAGTCACTACAAGTTAACTAAAAAATGTGGGTATGTATGTATGTGTATATATGTGTGTATATATGTATATGTATATATATATATATATATATATGTTGATATATACATATATATTAAAAATACACAAATAAAAAATATGAGAGGGTCAAAAAGCAATGTCGTAGTTAAATGTGAGCTATGGAGAGTTAAAATTGCTACTTATATAAAGGGGGTAGTACTGTGATAGGGTCTGAGTACTGTTTTGATTACATAGGTAGGACACTAGGCTTATTCCTGCTTCAAGCACTTCTAGTAAGTGCCAAAGAAGCCGATACTGTTCTTGTTTTGTATTTTGTTCTTGTGTTTTTTTTTCTTTATCTTATATATGGCTGTTCTATTAAGTTCCTAAAATGTTCGAGGATTAAAAAACAACGTCAAACGTAAGGCCATGTTTCTATTCTGCAAGGAAGTTAAGGCAAACATTTTGTTTTTACAAGAAACACATTCTAGTAAGGAAGAGGAAACATTTTGGAAACATCAAGGGGGAGAAAGTATTCTTTATTCACATGGCACTACTCACTCAGCAGGAGTGATGATTTTATTTAACTTGCAGGGAGAGTTATTGACCATAAAAGCGATGGAATGGGACATTGGATCATGGTGTTGGTAGAAGTCTGTGAACAGAAAATTATTCTTATTAACGTGTATGGATAGAATAACAGGTCTCTAAATAGAAACATGATGTCAAACTTAAGTAAATTAATTGCAAATTGGAGTACTATATGGTTCTACCCAGGTAATAACTGGAGGCGATTTTAACCTGGCTCCTAACTCATGGCTTGACAGGCAACCACAGAGAGGGAAACAACCAGAACACGATAGCATTATTTGTGACTTTTGTACAACAAATAATATGATCGATTATTGGAGGATGACAAACCCAAATACGAAGAAATACACTTGGTTTAGTCCATCAAATAAAAACGTATGTTCAAGATTAGATTATTGGCTTGTCTCCCAAACGGTATCATCATATGTTACGAAATGTGAGACCCAGTCAACCCAACTTACTGATCATTGTCTGATAAGTCTCTTATTATCTCTACGTAAACAACAAAGATCTGAAAACATATGGAAATTTAACAATAGTTTATTACAAAACAAAGACTTCTGTACACAAGTTAAAAAACTTAAATTAGAAATTAACAATATGAGCATGACTAATGTCAGTAAATGGGAATGGTTTAAATATAGTGTTAAACAATTAGCTATAGAAATGGGAAAGCAAGTGTCTGCCTTACGCATACATGAACAAAAAAATCTAATTGAACAAATACATTTATTATGTGGTAGCCCCAGTGTCTTGTTTTTGAGCTGACAGGAGTGGCGCCTGGTGTGTTCTTATGCCACTGTGGTCCATCTGCCTCCAGGTTTGATGTGCTGTGATTTAAGAGATGCTCTTATGCAAACCTTGGCTGTAATGGCTGATTAGTTAAGTTGCTGTTGCCATCTTATCAGCTTAAGGAAGCATTTCTGTAGCCACAAAGCACTTTCACCCAGAGAACCATGGCTCGCTCAATATTTTCTCTGTTATTCTTTTTGTTATTTTCCCCTCTTTTTCAGTTTATCCTGTATGAGCAGTTTCTGAAAAACTAAACCAGCCACCTGGAACCAACAACCGTGCCCATAACTCACCTTTCTAACCAATAACCACTTTTTACACTCAAGGTTTGCAGAAGAGCATCTTTGAATGCACAGCACACCAAACCTTCATGCAGATGTGGCATGCCACATCTCAAACTGGTTTCTTCAACATGACAGTGAGTTTGTACTCAAATGGCCTCCACAGTCACCAGATCTCAATCCAGCAGAGCACCTTTGGGATGTGATACAGGAGATTCATATCATGGATGCACAGCAAACAAATCTGCAGCAACTGTGTGCAGGAGGGTTCTGGTGAGTATGTTGATCACTCAGTAGCAGGAAAGTTAACTCCATGACACACCTAGAGACTGCTCCTTCTTCTAATTTTAAGATTTAAACAATCCTCTAGACCTGGAATCCACTTTTGAGATTTACTGAGTTACTGGTGGTCTGGGGATGGAGAGTCGAGGTCTACAGGACCATGAAACTCACCTTCAAACTGTAAGTAAGGTAAATGCAGTAAATGTTTCAGATGTGTCAGGATTTTGGAGGATTTGGCCAAGTCAGGAGCATTTTTCTTCTGTTTTGTTTTCGATTTTTTTTTTTTTTTGAGTAAGAAGGGGAGCAGCATTCAGCACAGACTTTAATCTCACCGAGTCAGTTTGCCTGAGTGAATAAACGCATTAAACATGACAGGATACTGTCAAGAGATACCTTTGCGTTCGTCACAGATAGTTTCTGCTGGAAATGTCCAGAAATATGCCAACAGATACAATTTGGAGATCCCCGAAAAAGACAAGATTGGACCCCGAAAAATGTCAATTCCTGATACCAACCCATAAAATATAGGTGTCATGTCCGAAAATTTTATATGCAAAATTTACAAATCTGAAATTTGTGTTTAAATTCATATTGTGTGAGCATTGTGCAGTCAAAATTTCTACATAGGGCGGTTTCCGTCACAAACCTGTTAGACAACAACGGACCCGCCATCTTATGTTGACGTCATCGACCACTTACCTCTTACACCTGGCCATCGGGCATAGCTGAAGGGTATATATATATAATGAAAGGTGTTGGATTGGCCAATTGGTCATGATCGACTCTGGGCTGGACCAATTACAGCCGAGGAGGCCGGATGCACCCTCCCCCTTGTTTAGCAATCTTATAGAGGAACTAAAGAAAATGGAGAACAAAAAAGGGAAAGGAGGTGTTTATGAAAATATCACTAAATCTGTCATTTATTTGGATGTCATGCCACCGGCTATTGCAGTTAATAATACAACAGCTTCTTGCCATTTTTTGTGTTTCTTTTTATCGCTGTGTAACTCAGTTCAATTGAAAGCCTGCGTGCACTAGTACCTCTTGCCTCAAGTTCCCAGGTTTTACCTCTGAATAACGTCATGTTGGTGGGCCGGTCCCAATCCAGCCCTGCATCGAACAGTATAGAAGCGGCGCACTTACCTCTTACACCGGCAGAGACAAACCTCAGTGACGATTATAACGGCTGAAACAGAAGAAATAAGAAATAAGAAAAGGATCATTATCTTCAGCATTGTTGAAAAGGTAAGCGACACAAGTTCATTGTTCCTACTTTTAGCGAACTTGTGCCGATTTTGCTTTTCCAAGTTCCTTTTAATGTTTATTTGTTTCAGTGAATTAGAGGCTTTGTCGCTTTTAAAGGTGGGATGTTGTCTTGGAAGTTATTTCAGTGTTGTTATAAGCCACAAGGCTTCAGCCTATTCCTTTTTCGGCTACTGTTTGAGTACTTTTATGTAAAATTATAATCTGTTGTTGTTGTTGTTGACTGAAATAAATTCAAATTCATTCATTCATTCATAGTTCAACAGAGAGAACTGATCATTAGACTGGGACTAGGACACATACAAATATTACTCTTCTCTCAGTCTCTTCATACTTGTCAAACTCTTTTGGATTATTATGAACTAGTTAGTTGTTTGGGATGAAAGTTTTTATATGATCTTTGACTCATCCGTGATTTGTTCTGGTTTGAAGCTCTGTCTACATCTTCGCTGTAACTGTGTGCTGGTAGAAGAGCTGCTCAGGCTCAGGGCCTCTGCAGTGCAGGTGGTGGGAGGTGTTGTCCATAATAGATTTCATCTTGGCTAACATCTTTCAGGATCTTCAGGGTCATAACCTGTCTGTCAGTCTGGTTGTAGATGACAACCAGTATGAAATATAAAGTAAGCACAAAATATGAAAAGAAATTAACAAATCGTTTACTGTATCTCACTCACAGCCAAAATAAACAGATTCCGTGAAAGTTGACAAAGTAGCCAATTATCCCAGACTGTTATCGTGACTACATCTAGCTCGAGGAACTAGTAAGATTTTAGTTTCAAACTTTAGTTTATAACTAAAATGCAGTTTTTATAGCTTCCCCAAGCCATAAAAAAAACCAATCAATCAATATTAGCCCCTTCCCGTTTTGCGCTATTTTCACTGCCGTGGTATTCACACACACTGGGTGTGTCTCAGTACGGGGCCTTCTTCTAGCTCAGGAAGATCATGAAACTCACCTTCAAACTGTAAGTACGGTAAATGCAGTAAATGTTTCAGATATGTTGAAAATGTGAGATCTATATGCTGTGAGTCAACTGCCTTCAAGTGTTTGTATTTTAAATACAAAGTCTGTATATCTTAACTTTATTAACAATGTTGAAGATAACAATCCTTTTTCTATTTCTTCCGTTTCAGCCTTTATAACCGTCACCGACGTTTGTCTCAGCCGGTGTAAGAAGTGAAATGTGCAGCACTTCTATCGCTCGGGCCTCTCAGACTGCCTCATGCAGCTCGCCAACATTAACCGTAGTCGGCCTTCAAATGCGGCCTATGAATTTGGACACAGAGCATGGATGTTTCTCTGTAGTCACTCCGCCGTCCGTCAGTTTGATTTATTAATTTATTTTGTTAAGTTTTAAAACTTGAGAAAACTGTAAAAACTGCATATTAGTTATAAACTTTTTATAAGGTTTGATACTAAAATCTCACTGCACCTAATTTCTCGTGATAGGTGTAGTCACCAGTTATTTTTAGGGGTAAAAATAAAGAGGAAACGCAAAAAACAACAACAAAAAACAAAACCCACACATGAGAGTCAGCGATCAACGAAAAGAAAAGACAGGTGAGGAAAAAGGGGGAGGGGTCAAAGATGAGAGAGGACATAGGTAGAGAGGTAGAGAGAAAGAGAGAGAGAGAGAGAGAGATGTTCGTACATCAGCTGCAGATAGTTCTACTTCTTTCACATTCTGGTACAGATTTATAAAGACTGTTATTGTTATTAATCACCGTTTAACGAGGATTTGCAGCAGCAGTTAATGGTTATTATGATTTGTTCTTCCTTGTGACAGGCTTAAACCTGAAATGGATGGACACGGTGAAGATGCCATTCCGCTTTCGTTTGCCGTGCCTGTGGGCTCTCGGTTTCGTGTCCATCTCATCTACGACCAGACTGATGGACTGGTTGTCATCCTTTACGGTGACGGAGAGAAACTTGCTGAAATATTCCTTCAAAGAATAACGACCATGTTCTTCGGGAACCCAAGGTACAAAAATGATATAACTTGGATGCTACATTTGCCGAAATGAAAATTTGTTTTTGTATTTTGCCCTAATCCGCCAAGAATCTTTACGAATATTACATTTCTCTTTGATGTTACCACCTGTAGCATTGAAATGTAATTTTTATGTGAGTGCAATGTTAAAAATTTGGTTGTTGTCGCCACCTACTGGTGGACCTGAGTGTGGCGCTTTGTGGTCCCCATGCTTTGGAGTGATGTTCAATTAAGCGCACATGTCACCAGAGACTGAAGACTCGAGCCAGAAAGAGTAGGCTGGCTTGTGTACGAGGTGAAAATATGGACGATATTGACTGCAGTTGCTCATGAATGTTCAGTAGAAAGGCGCACACGTAATGTTGCTGCATTTACTTTGTGTGTACGTTTTATTTGAGTTGTAATTTTATTCTTCTGACATAATATCTGTGTTTTTCATTGATCAGTTCACCATAGTTTTTCACGGTGTTTGCTGGTGAAAAGAAGATTAAAATACTGGTTAAACATCAGTTGGAGCATTGCCGTTTATTCTACTTCGAACATGAAAAACCTTCAGGAGCAGTTACACCAGCTTTAAACTATTTTGCATGCGTGTTGAATCTTTGATACCTTAAAATAAACAACAGCTTAGTTTAAGTTTGTAAATTAAATAAATCGAACACAAGTTTGTTCAGTTAGCCTGACTTTAATAAAAGATTCAGTTAAATGTATTGAAGCACAACAACGTTTTGTGAATAAGGTGTCGACAAAGCTTCACAGAAACAGACTTCTTTCTGTTTCTGTGCCGATGTCTGAAAAAACCAGCCGTCAGCGTGCAGCGCATTATCTGTCGTAGTGTGCCCAGGGTTCCCTGCACATTCACTGCCCAGACAGGAATGTGGCCGCAAAAAGGTGAATTTTTTCATCCTGACGCTGCGTCGCTGGCAGATTCCAACACTGGGTGAAACGGGAAAAAAGGGAAAAGAAATTTCCAGTGATATTCATTTGGGTTTCACCCAAGACTGTATAGGCGTTGGTTGAATAGCAGTGGTGTTCACCTTGGGGTGTCGGTCAGAACACACAGGACACAAATAAGGTTATTGTTTCATTACTGTCACTCTAGGCACAACAACCCAGTTATGTAACCACAGGGTTACAGAGTGGCGTACAAGAAGGTGAGAGTGTGCGTGTCTGGTCTGCGTACAAAACATGTACAAAAATGCTGAATATAATAAACATGCACTCCTCACCAGACCTAACAGAGCCTAATATTAATTGCCAATACACCCAATAATTCTACCTCACAGAACAGCAAATCATTTAGCTTACAGCTAACTGATTTTTTTTTAACACAGGCGTAATCAAAGTCTTTTAGATTATTATCTAAAAGACTTACATCCCCTCATCTCATCTATCACTCTCCAGTTGCTTTCCATCTGAGAACAAGGCACAGTTTGCTGTTGCATTAATCTATTATGTAATTATCCACACCTAACAAGCGCCTATAATCCATAATAAAGTAATGATAGAAAATGCTATAGAACCATCCTTAAGGTCTTTATCTATTTATTCTGTGTGGGGGTGGTGTCACAAAAGGAGTTTGAGTCTGGGTGGAATATTTAGCGGTAAAAAATATGTAAGCATTGTCAAAAAACACGTGAGGGTCAGTGAACAGTGAAAAGAAAAGACTTGAGGGAAATGGGCGAGGGTCAAAGATGAGAGATAGAAATAGGTGGACAGAGAGAAGCGTGTTCGTACATCAGCTGCAGATAGTTCTACTTCTTTCACATTCTGGTGCAGATTTATAAAGACTGTTATTGTTATGAATCACTGTTTAACGAGGATTTGCTGCAGCAGTTGATGGTTGTTACTTATGATTTGTTGTTCCTTGTGACAGGCTTGAAGCTGAAATGGATCGACACGCAGGTTCCACTCCGCTGTCTGTCCTGCGTGTGGGTTCTCGGTTTCGTTTCCATCGCATCTACGACCAGACTGATGGACTGGCTGTGGGCCTTTATGGTGGCAGAGAGAGGCTTGTTCAAGTATTCCCAGGGAGAATAATGACGACGTTCTTCATGAACCCAAGGTGAGACAACAAAACAAAAAACAAAACTTGAATGCTACATTTGCAGAAATGTAAATATGTTTATACAATATTTTATTACAAATCTGAGCTTCGTGTTTAAAGTCATATTATGCAGTATAACTAAGGTTAATTCATTTTAACAGAAGTTTGTTCAGTTGACCTTGAATAAAACTTTCAGGTAAAAGTATTGAATCACATCAATAATTTGTGAATAAGGTGTTGGCAAAGCTTCACAGAAATGCAAAGCAAACATAGCCCCTGTTTTACCTGATGGGTACAATGTTGCTCTTGAGGGGTTGCTGCTGCTCCTGCTCCTGATAGTGCTGGAGGGCAGGTCTGTGTTGATTTAAGACTACAGACACAGTCCATAGGAGAGATGGTATCTGATTAAACCAGTGTTATGAGATAATCATAAAATACAAAGATTAGTGACAACACTTGGAACCATAAGGCAATAGATTTTTAAAAAACCGTGGGAAATAAACTCGGCTCTGCCTGTGAATCACTCTTTGCCTCTCTTCCTCCTTACATCTCCTCATCTCATCTATCACTCTCCAGTTGCTTTCCATCTGAGAACAAGGCACAGTTTGCTGTTGCATTAATCTATTATTTAGTTATCAACACCTAACAAGCGCCTATAATCCATAATAAAGTAATGATAGAAAATGCTATAGAACCATCCTTAAGAGGCATGTCTGCACAGTGGCATTTCATGAGTAATAATTTTAAAAAACCATACATACGCACATATACAAAAATGCTCAGTATTTTAATTTGCTGCAGCAGTTAATTGTTTATGATTTGTTCTTCCTTGTGACAGGCTTGATGGTGAAGGTGCCACTCTGCTGAGGTTGCTGCGTGCGGGTTCATGGTTTTGCCTTCATCTTATCCACGACCACACATACGCACCGGCTGTGATCCTTTAAGGTGGCAGACAGATGCGTGCTGAGGATGTTCTTCATCACCTAAATAATGAAGACATTAGTGGGGACGCTCTGTATTTTGCATGTAATTGTGGGAAAATTCCATGAGATTAGATTATTTTTACTGTAACTCATGGAAACAGCTGTAAAATACGCACTGTAAAAACTTACCCAATAAATCTGAGGTAACAATTTGCATAGCCTTTTTTGTGGTTGATTTAGTTCAATATATTGTGTATAAAATAGCTTCAATAAAAAGCTATGAAATACTTAATTAAAATCGGTAAAATTTACCCCATATTTATCAGGCTTTTTTCAGGGTCAAATTCAAGCACTTTTTAAGCACTTTCAAGGTCCCTTTTTAAGCTTTTCAAGCAACCCCCCCATCAAATAAGGAGGCACACAAATTATTTATGCAACTCCAGAAGATAGTTTGTGTCCACTATAACACAGATGAGAACAGCACAGGGATAAACTTGCAGGTCTGACAGCAGGTGTGTCACTCAACGTTTACACTGCAATCTGCCTTTGGTGGCTTTTTTGCACTGTGACGTTCACTATAGAACTGACACACAAAACAAAAACTACAAACTAACTACAAAAGACAACACACTAACTTGAGACTTCAAATATGATAAATATCACAAATCTCTCACGTATCAAAACTCTCTCTCTCTTTTTCGCTTACTCGCTCTCTCTCTCTTCCCTCTTTTCCCAACAACCAAATATCACATGTTGCCGTATCATTTTTTGATTGGTCGACATTGTACATTTTTTCCACCAAAAGGGAAGGAGTGTTTTTTCTTTTTTCACTCACAAGCAAAGCCTGTTTGCCAGCGCGCTCCATAAAAAACGCCGTTTTTACCGTTTCTTCCCGGAGTAAACGCCAGTGTTTTATTCAGACCCCCCCCCCCCCCCCCCCCCCCACACACACACACACACAAAAAAACAAAAAACAAAAAAACAAACAAACAAACAAAAATCGGTTTTACGTGACCTGGGTAAATAGTCACTACCCCGGAGGTCTCCGAACCAACTCCCCTCAGGTTGGGTTTAATAAATGCCAGATCGGTGGCGAATAAGACCTTCATCCTGAAGGATTACTTTTCTTCCCATGCACTAGACGTCCTCTGTTTGACTGAAACCTGGAGTTCACCCCCCGGCGGGGAGTCGTGAGACCACTCAAGAACGTGGTCTCACATTGGACTTGGTGTTATCATATGGGTTATCTGCACTGTAACAAAACAAACAAAAACAAACTGTCAAATTTACGGTAAAATACCGGCAGCTGTGGTTGGCAGGAATATACCTTGAAAAAGAATGTGGAATCTGTAAAAGACAATACGGTATACTGGTTTTGTAACCCTAAATTTTAAGGTAGACAACGTATTATTTTACCAAAATCATGATAGAAAAAAACAAATATATTTGTCAATTATACAGCAATTTAATGTAAAAATGCAACTTTCCATAGCTTTTTACGGATATTTGCAGTAAAAAAAGTTATAATATAATAATATTTACAGTAATTTGTTGTTCATTTAACAGTAATAGGATAGACCCTATTATTGTAAATAACTGTAAAAATAACAGAAATATGTTCAACCTTATTAAAACCTTTGACAGTAAAAAACACAGTGAAATTGTATAACAAATTACAGCATTTTTTTTTTTTTTGACCAGATACATTTTACGGTAAATTCCTGGCAACCACAGCAGTACAGGATCCCCTCTGCAGCAAAAAAATGGACAAAGTTTGATCAGTGCTTGAGCAAAATGCAGATCTAATGATAAATGATTTCTTAAGTGTAAAATATACAGTTCTTAGCTATGGTCAAAGTGCAACCTGGGCTGTTTTTGTTTTTTGGTTTTTTTTACTGTAAATGAGACAAACATATATCTGAAAGCATAATTACGACAAATGAGCCGTTTTTTAGATTGACCGTGATTTTGTTTTGTGGTCAATAGCCAGTGAATGGGAATACTAGGGGGCCGGGGCATAAATTTGAGCGCATCAAAATCGATACAGTAAAAAAACAAACAAACAAAAAACAGCCCAGGTTGCGTTTTGGCAATAGTTATCCTTTAAATCTACTTATGTAAAAGTGATACATAGACAACGCAGCCCTAATCACAATCATAATTTGTTGGAAAACATATTTAAGTTTCCTATTGATTTATCATAGAACTTGAAGTTAATGGCTGAATGCATGGTGATGAGACCTATCATTCAATCTACATTTTATGGTGTATGAAACGCTCACCTGGACATGAACCTGAGCTCGGCCGATTAAGATTAGTGTCTCCTGTCCATCTTTCTTTAGCAAAACTTGAACAATACCACTGCTTACCTCTTATTGAATCTTTGGGTGCAGACGTAATTGAAGAGCCTGGTATAAACAGGCAGGGTGTGATGTTTAGGGAAACCACTGAATACAGGCGTAAAGGGAAAAAGGAAATGAATTTAATGGGAAAAAAAGAAAAAAAAGATTATGACCTGAAATCTCACCATTTCCTGAGAGTCACAGGTCCTTTGAGTATCCTTATGGTTTCTGCTCAAATTCAGTGTCTGAAAAGGGCAGGAACAAAACAAACCTTTTTAATCATAATAAAGACAAAATAAGATTTAGAGACAGACAACAAGGAAAGGTGTAAAATATCTTCTTGAATCTGTTTACTTTACTAACCTTGAAAGAGACTCTTGGGTCTTAGCTGTGCCACCACCCTTAAACCTTAAAACACATGCATCAGAAAACCACTGCAACAAAATTTCAGATGTCCTTCACTGACATTTTTATTGTCTTGAACATATTTTGCCCTCCACACACTTGCTGCTAGTCAAATATATTGCTTTAAACAAATAAAGGCAAAACAAGCATCTAAAGCTTCTCCTGGCATTATGAAAAAAGAAAGCCAAAACTGCTTAAGCTCTACACTTAAAGTCAACTAACAAATGTATATTAACCATTTTCAGGAAAACATGAATTTGAACAAGCACATAAGCTTGTGACATCACTTTTGCAGAAATGTACAGCTACAAAATGCTATAATAACAGTTAAAGTCAAGTAATGTTTGTAACAGACAGTGCTGTTTAAATTTCAATGTTAACTGTTCAGTGCAACACTTAACTTGTTTGCCAATTAGGGCAATACAAAATTCAAACAGTTTAAACTCTGTTGTACAGAATATAGAACATTTCTGAAACATCAAAAGTACAGTTCTCAGTAACAATCCCTAGTTAGAGGGATTGTTTAAAGATATATGGTCAAAACCTCTGAAAAGCATGCCTGTGATAACAGAAATCAGGTAAGAGCACATTACTCAGTATCAGCTGGGATAACTGAAAACATAAACAACACAGTAGTTCCCAGTCAAGGTACAGTTAAGCTGACTGTACCGATCTGTTCAAAATCTCTTTAAACGGTCACTCGCCACTCGTGATCAGAGAGATCGGCGATGAGGGTGAATACTCTTCACATGCATTGTCTTCTTCTTAGTTTTTTCAACTTTTGTTCCCTTCTCTGGGTTAATGTTGAAGAAACACCTTGATAAACACAATAATCCATAATAAAACACTATACAATGGAAAAAGAAAGAAAGGGAAAGGCAAGGGAAAAGTAAAAGAATTACCTCTGAAGAAATTCAAGTGTGGAGCCAAGTTCCAGGGGATAGTGGATGTTCAGGCAGTAGTAGCTACCAAGCATCAGACAGATTGCAGAGATGAAGTCAGTTATTTGGTCATTTACAACTTTTGTGGTCAATGCTGAGCATGAACAGTCTCGATGCAAAGCAGGAGGATCCTTGGAATGAAATACAAGTGTAAAAGAATTTACTGTAAAACCCCCTTTACCATTCAAATGTGTCTTAAAATAGTGAAAGTGCAGACAATATAGCGTAAACTTGCATTCGCTTAGGTTCTGTGCACTTCTGTGCACACTGTACTGATTTTCAACTCACCACAAACAATGATACATGGTGTCACAGGCAGGCTTTCCACTTGGACTTCTTTTGCCAGACATGTTTCATCAACATAGTGGAAGAGGGTCTCCTCTTTTTCATCAAAATAGGAGAGGAGGAGGAGCATCATATCTTTCACGTCTTCTGAGCAGCCCTTCAGCTGTCCCCTCTGCATTCGAAGCTTTATGACAGCCTCCAAGACATGCTTGCTCTTGTCTGCACAAGTGGTTTTCAGAAAGTCCAGAAGCCGTTTTCCCTTCTTTTCCAGACTGGTGAGGAAAGTCTCTTTCAGCGGTACCCCAGTAAGTTCTTCAAAATGGACTGTCATTCCAATCGCCTGAAACAAAAAAGGCCACTCTTCTTTGAGGATTTGCATGTCTGCTTCACTGTTTATTGCTTTGCGCTGAGAGTAGTAGGTGCATTTCATTAGAGTTTTTACTTCTTCATGACTGAAGCTTGTCTGTTCACTGAGAATCTTCATACGTTCCTTCTTCTCCTGCTGGGTTTCCAGTGTCTCACTGACAGGCAAAAACTTCATGTCCCACTTTATGCAGCCATATGTATCTTGAACAGATGCTCGCTTTTCAGGTGTCACTTCATCGGTGTCATCTGATCCTCCCTGTTTGCGCTTCTTTAACACTGGTGACGTAGACCTCTTCACATTTTCAATTCGTGCCTGAATCTTAACACAGAGCATGGATGTTTCTCTGTAGTCACTCCGCCATCCGTCAGTTTGTGATGGATCATGTAAGAGGGGAGAGAGTGGAGTAGATGTGCGGGAGATGCTGGGAGGGTGCCGACAGAGATACGAGCAGCATGAGGGTCTACAAAATAAACCAGAAATTGACAAACATTAGGACCAGGACTAAGATGGAGTAAGAATCACACTGTTGTTTTCATGAAGTTTTTATGAAGGACAACTGTAACTATAAGTTCATGCAACTTGTAGGGGCGGATCTAGAACAGTGGCATGTGCAACCCATGCCATGTTACTGACGTTTCCTTTCCTGCCAGATTGAAAGCACACATTTTGTGGGAACTGGTTCCACTGGAGGCGTATTAGTGAAACACCCACTTTGTGTTTTGAGTTTGAGTTTTTTGACTTTTACTTCAGTTTTTACTGCAAGAATTTTCGAGATAAACATAATGTCTGAATATACTAACATTCTCCTAATTATTACTGTGGATTTCTTGGAAGGCCAAAACCTATAAAACATTTCAAAATACTTTAATAATAAATTATAATCATAAGTAATACAAAACATAAATAAACACCAATCTATGCCAAATGTATTCTGTAAAGGATCTACGATCGTCTTTATAAATACACGTGTGTCTGAGAACAGGAAAACTGAGTCTCTCAGCTTCATGTCATCATCCAGGAATGGGGAAAAAGCTTAACAGAGCGATAAAGAGGACGAGCTCTGTTAGCAGCACTGTTACAGCCACGGTGTAGGATGGAGGTCTATTCCAGGTCTTTGATCAGCAGCCAGACTGTAAAATACGCACACGTGTAACAGGAACATACGAAATTATATATGTGTGTGGTTATAGCTGTTTTATCGCTACACCATTTATTTTTTGTTTCCATTTTTTTCTAATATATTTCTAATTCACTTTACCTCAATGACCCTTGTGCAGCTGCCTCATTTCAGCTTCCACAGTGGGGGGATATTAAGTCTACGACTGTGATATAAACACGTTTGTGCTCCTTCCTACTTGAATCGGGTATTTAAGTCGGCAACCTGACTCGGGAGGATATCTCCTTTCCATCTCCTTCCTAACTTTCCCGGTCGAAAAAAGTGGGGGAAAATGTGGAAGGCACTTACTGCGAAAAATGTTAGAATATCACAAAACTTGTGCAGAGAGACAAAGGGGAGGAGATACCGTAAGTGCACCATTTAAGAGCTTGCAGCTCCTCCCCTCCTTCAGTTTCAGGTGTTCAGCCACTGTGCCCTTTTTGCATCACCTGCTGAGACAAACCTCGGTGGCGCTTATAAAGGCTGAAACAGAAGAAATAAGAAAAGGATCAAAATTTTAAGCTTTGTTAATAAAGGTAAGCGACTTTAGTTCATTGTTCCTACAAAAATGGCGAGCTTCTGCCATTTTTCCTTTTTCCTTTTAATGTTTATTTGTTGCACTGAATCTGTGGTCGCTGTTGAAGGTGGGATGTTTTCTTGGAAGTTATTTCAGTGTTGTTAGTTCAGCAGAGAGAGTTAATCATTAGACTGGGACTACAGGACACGGACAAATGTTCTCCTCTGGCTCTCAGTCTCTTCATATTTGTGAACTTGAAATTGTATAATGTGCCAAGATTAATTAACTTCTAAAAAGCTGATAAGCCCTGTTGACGTTTGAGATTCAGAAATCGAAAAGTTCTTCAGTCGCAGTCGCCTAAAGTCGCTTACCTTTATTAATAATGTTTAAGAAAATGATCCTTTTCTTATTTCTTCTCTTTCTGTCTTTATAAGTGCCACCAAGGTTTGTCTCAGTTGGTGTAATGAACAAGAGGTGCAGTGACTGGCAAGAGTTAGTGGGAACTGAGAGTTGAGTTAAAGGGAAAAGGGGAAATGAAGGAATGTAATTGTATCATAGACGAGTGAGCCGGTGCAAAGGAGGGGCGGTTTGGGCATGTGCCACCCCATGCCCCCCTATGCCACATGATTTCTTCTTTCCTAAGAGCACATTTTTTGTTGGAACTGGTTCCACTGGAGGTGCATTAGTGAAACACCCACTTTTGGGTTTAAATTTTTTTGTAGTTTTGTTTGTTGTTGCAATTTTCTACTTCAATTTCTGCTGCAAGAATATTCACGATAGACTTTATATACTTATGTCTGCGAATATACCATTATTATTATTAGTTTTAAAACTTGAGAAAACTGTAAAACCAGCATATTAGTTATAAAGTTTTTATAAAGTTTTATAAAGTTTGAAGCTAAAATCTCACTTCTCGTGACCAGTTAGTGGTAAAAATAAAGAGGAAACGCAAAAAACAAACAAACAAAAAACAAAACAACAAAACAAAACAAAAACCACATGTGAGAGTCAATTTATCTATGTTTACTTATTCACTTTGTCATCCACTGCCAGGAATTTCTGTTTCTCCCAAAAGAAGTATCTATCTAATCTTAGACTCGCATGTGCCTGGAGTCTATAGGGCCAAAGACGAGGTGTACCCTGGACTGAAACTTTGAAAATAAGCTATTCCTCTGCAGATGATCTGTTACCTGTTTGACAACTACTCCTTCAAGAATTTTTTAAATAAAAGAAGGGTGGAGATTGTCCTATAATTAGCTAAGACTGCCGGGTCAAGAGATGGTTTTTTAAGTAAAGGTGTAACTACTGCCAGCTTGAAGGCCTGTGGTACATAGCTGATTATTAGAGATTGAAGCATTAATTAATGGTAGGATGAAGATGGGTACAGTGGGGTCATAAAAGACACGGTCAGCAACAATACTGAGGTAGGCTTTGGTGCTTAAACAATACTCGGCACTAAAAAGTGTGCCAAGAAATTATCCCCACAGCATTACACCACCAGTACTTAGAACAACACAACATGTTGCAGCAGAAATTGAGACGCATCAGACCAGACCAGAGCTGGCCGGATGAATAAACAAGAAATCATATTTAGACCCACTACAGTGCAGAAGCTTGAGGAATTTTGTGACAACATTTAAACGCAGTGAGTCACTGCGTTAAAATGTTTTCACATTTAAACACAGTGACAACATCGACAGTGACTGCGGATTGTCAGTCACTGTCAGTGACTGACAATCCCCAGTTTTTGACGATAGAGGGGAAAACAAATGTGAAAACCCTGTCTGCACACTTCTTTGCTTCTTGACTTTTCTTTCCAAGTTCCTCAGACTTTGCTTCTCCAAACACACACAGAGAGACAGAGACCGGCTGTCCCCGCCCCTCAGTCAGATCATAGGAGATATAAAACAAAGTCAACCCATGAGACAGTGCGGTGCGACGTGACTGCTGAATTTGTAAGGCAATGGCGCAGAAACAGAAATAAGTCTATTTCTGTGAAGCTCTGTTCACAATTCACAAATTATTGTTGATCTTAAACATGGGTTTAATAAAAATAGTGTTCTGCACTAGAGGGTTAATTATTCTGAGAACTACACATTAACCTCTATTATTTTTTCTCCAAAATCTATAAATAGCACTAAAATGTTTATATTTTTGACGTTTGTTTTAATCGTCTACATTTGGCACAAATACACACTAAAGTTGGAAAAGGTGACAAAACCTCTCCAGGGTCCAGAGTGAAAACTGGTGCATGGATTAATAACAAGGAAAGATGAGCGATGTTTTGTTTTTTAAATAACATTATTTTATTTATTAATCGCATTTTGAAAAGAAAAACAGACAAACAAAGATATAAGGCGAACTGGCTGCTCTCTCCATGTAAATACAGGCGCTGACTGCCTCTGTCACAAACTGCTGTGTCTGCGATCCTCATTCTGGATGATCGCCGTTATGACTCTTCTGAAGAATATGACAGCAAGCCTCTCTGTCCCCCTGTACAGCATGGCAACCAGCCCGTCAGTCTGATCATAGTACACATGGAAGTGAAACGACCGCAGCTGCAGGACACACAGCTGTGCCCGAGTAGCTCGTTGACCGTCTTCACCCATTTAGGGCTTCAAACCTGAAAGAAGGAGAACAAATTACAGATGAGTTAAAGATCATATAAAAACTTTCTTCATCCCAAAAAATGAACGCTCGTCAGTTTTTAATAATCCAAAAGACTTTGACAAGTTCACAAGTATGAAGAGACTGAGAGCCCGAGGAGTAACGTTCGTCCGTGTCCTATCCCAGTCTAATGATCAATTCTGCTCAACTAACAACGCTGAAATAACTTCCAAGAAAACATCCCACCTTAAAACGCGCACACAGATTCACTGCAAGAAATACACATTAAAGGAAACTTCAAAAAAACAGAAACAGCACAAGTTCGCCAAAAGTAAGAACAATGAACTAAATTTTGAACCAATGAACCATTTTTTTTTTTAAAATCCTAGGTCGCACCGGTGCGACCAGCCGTTCAAGTTACAAGAAACAAAAAAGTCTCTGCAACTCTGAAAGTCTCACTGTGGTCAACAACAGACACATTATGCCCATATCATGGTTTAAATCATTCAAACCAAATTAGGGGCGGAACATCTCTGATTGGCCGTGGTCCAGATATTCCTGTCGGCCTTCGTGTGTGTACCTTTGAAGGTGCAGGTGGAAATCGATGAATTAAATCCTGAATCGATTTTTAAATATAAATGTATTTTGCCAGAAACGCCAGAATCTCAGGTTAAAGCTCACAAAACTATTTCAACAACCACCAAACAGCTAAAACAGTAAATGAGAGCAGGTAAACGGATTCCGCACAAAGACGCAAACATAAAGTGCGACCCGACGCACTTGTTTTCTGCAATATTCAGCGCGGACAGCGCTGTCGGCCGCTGTTTTTTTTTTTTGTTTTGTTTTGTTTTTGTTTTTCCCCAAACCTGACCTCCGGCAAGAAAGCTTCACTCCTGCTGTTCAATACCGAAGGAATTGAAACTTTTTAAAGTTATGCTAAATTGCAAAACGCTTATCCGTGTCTCTAATCAAGCCTCTGTGACTTTGCTCTGCTTCAGCAGCATCAGGTCATGTTCATATGTTGATTCATGGTTTTCTTCAGTTTTTGATCTACTGCAGAATATTTTTAAGGTTATCTGCTATAAAGCGCCAGGAGAAAGCCAGTAAAATCTCCTTCATGTTTTTCTGTTTTATCCTCAGTTATAAATGCGTGATAAATGCACTGCCCAAGTGTCCCCTCTCCCCACTGCCTTTCACTGGCAGCAGCAAACAGGCCATCAGAGGATGATTAAGTCTAACATTGCCTACGATATTGCCAAAGAGCACTTTTTCAGTAACTTATCTTTCTTGTAGAAATGTGCTCCAAATAAAGAACTTTGTGTTGACAAGATTGTTAGTTTTGTTTTGTTAAACAAATTATTGTTGTGCTTAAATACTTTTACCTAAAAGTTTTATTCAAGTCAGGTTAGCTGAACAAACTTGTGTTCGATTTATTTAATTTACAACTTAATCTGAATAAGTTTAAATTTTGTTAAAGTGATTTAAACCTAGTTATATTGCATAATATGACTTTAAACACGAAGCTCAGATTTGTAAAAAAAATATTGTATCTTCGTTACATGTTTGTTTTATTCTTCACAGACAGCGGAGTGGAACCTGCGTGTCGATCCATTTCAGCTTCAAGCCTGTTACAAGGAAGAACAAATCATAAGCAACAACCATTAACTGCTGCAGCAATTCATCGTCAAACGGTGATTAATAACAATAACAGTCTTTATAAATCTGCACCAGAATGTGAAAGAAGTAGAACTATCTGCAGCTGATGTGAACACGCTTATACATCAGCTGCATATAGAAAGATGACCCCTCCCCCTTTTTCCTCACCTCTCTTTTCTTTTCGTTGTTCGCTGACTCTCACATGTGGTTTTTGTTTTGTTTTGTTTTGTTGTTTTGTTTTTTGTTTGTTTGTTTTTTGCGTTTCCTCTTTATTTTTACCACTAACTGGTCACGAGAAGTGAGATTCAAACTGTATAAAACTTTATAAAAACTTTATAACTAATATGCAGGTTTTACAGTTTTCTCAAGTTTTAAAACTAATAATAATAATGGTATATTCGCAGACATAAGTATATAAAGTCTATCGTGAATATTCTTGCAGCAGAAATTGAAGTAGAAAATTGCAACAACAAACAAAAGTACAAAAAAATTTAAACCCAAAAGTGGGTGTTTCACTAATGCACCTCCGGTGGAACCAGTTCCAACAAAAAATGTGCTCTTAGGAAAGAAGAAATCATGTGGCATAGGGGGGCATGGGGTGGCACATGCCCAAACCGCCCCTCCTTTGCACCGGCTCACTCGTCTATGATACAATTACATTCCTTCATTTCCCCTTTTCCCTTTAACTCAACTCTCAGTTCCCACTAACTCTTGCCAGTCACTGCACCTCTTGTTCATTACACCAGCTGAGACAAACCTTGGTGGCGCTTATAAAGACAGAAAGAGAAGAAATAAGAAAAGGATCATTTTCTTAAACATTATTAATAAAGGTAAGCGACTTTAGGCGACTGCGACTGAAGAACTTTTCGATTTCTGAATTTCAAACGTCAACAGGTCTGAAGTAAGCAGGGCTTATCAGCTTTTTAGAAGTTAATTAATCTTGGCACATTATACAATTTCAAGTTCACAAATATGAAGAGACTGAGAGCCAGAGGAGAACATTTGTCCGTGTCCTGTAGTCCCAGTCTAATGATTAACTCTCTCTGCTGAACTAACAACACTGAAATAACTTCCAAGAAAACATCCCACCTTCAACAGCGACCACAGATTCAGTGCAACAAATAAACATTAAAAGGAAAAAGGAAAAATGGCAGAAGCTCGCCATTTTTGTAGGAACAATGAACTAAAGTCGCTTACCTTTATTAACAAAGCTTAAAATTTTGATCCTTTTCTTATTTCTTCTGTTTCAGCCTTTATAAGCGCCACCGAGGTTTGTCTCAGCAGGTGATGCAAAAAGGGCACAGTGGCTGGAGGAGAACACCTGAAACTGAAGGAGGGGAGGAGCTGCAAGCTCTTAAATGGTGCACTTACGGTATCTCCTCTCCTTTGTCTCTCTGCACAAGTTTTGTGATATTCTAACATTTTTCGCAGTAATTGGTTTCCACATTTCCCCCCACTTTTTTCGACCGGGAAAGATAGGAAGGAGATGGAAAGGAGATATCCTCCCGAGTCAGGTTGCCGACTTAAATACCCGATTCAAGTAGGAAGGAGCACAAACGTGTTTATATCACAGTCGTAGACTTAATATCCCCCCACTGTGGAAGCTGAAATGAGGCAGCTGCACAAGGGTCATTGAGGTAAAGTGAATTAGAAATATATTAGAAAAAAATGGAAACAAAAAATAAATGGTGTAGCGATAAAACAGCTATAACCACACACATATATAATTTCGTATGTTCCTGTTACACGTGTGCGTATTTTACAGTCTGGCTGCTGATCAAAGACCTGGAATAGACCTCCATCCTACACCGTGGCTGTAACAGTGCTGCTAACAGAGCTCGTCCTCTTTATCGCTCTGTTAAGCTTTTTCCCCATTCCTGGATGATGACATGAAGCTGAGAGACTCAGTTTTCCTGTTCTCAGACACACGTGTATTTATAAAGACGATCGTAGATCCTTTACAGAATACATTTGGCATAGATTGGTGTTTATTTATGTTTTGTATTACTTATGATTATAATTTATTATTAAAGTATTTTGAAATGTTTTATAGGTTTTGGCCTTCCAAGAAATCCACAGTAATAATTAGGAGAATGTTAGTATATTCAGACATTATGTTTATCTCGAAAATTCTTGCAGTAAAAACTGAAGTAAAAGTCAAAAAACTCAAACTCAAAACACAAAGTGGGTGTTTCACTAATACGCCTCCAGTGGAACCAGTTCCCACAAAATGTGTGCTTTCAATCTGGCAGGAAAGGAAACGTCAGTAACATGGCATGGGTTGCACATGCCACTGTTCTAGATCCGCCCCTACAAGTTGCATGAACTTATAGTTACAGTTGTCCTTCATAAAAACTTCATGAAAACAACAGTGTGATTCTTACTCCATCTTAGTCCTGGTCCTAATGTTTGTCAATTTCTGGTTTATTTTGTAGACCCTCATGCTGCTCGTATCTCTGTCGGCACCCTCCCAGCATCTCCCGCACATCTACTCCACTCTCTCCCCTCTTACATGATCCATCACAAACTGACGGATGGCGGAGTGACTACAGAGAAACATCCATGCTCTGTGTTAAGATTCAGGCACGAATTGAAAATGTGAAGAGGTCTACGTCACCAGTGTTAAAGAAGCGCAAACAGGGAGGATCAGATGACACCGATGAAGTGACACCTGAAAAGCGAGCATCTGTTCAAGATACATATGGCTGCATAAAGTGGGACATGAAGTTTTTGCCTGTCAGTGAGACACTGGAAACCCAGCAGGAGAAGAAGGAACGTATGAAGATTCTCAGTGAACAGACAAGCTTCAGTCATGAAGAAGTAAAAACTCTAATGAAATGCACCTACTACTCTCAGCGCAAAGCAATAAACAGTGAAGCAGACATGCAAATCCTCAAAGAAGAGTGGCCTTTTTTGTTTCAGGCGATTGGAATGACAGTCCATTTTGAAGAACTTACTGGGGTACAGCTGAAAGAGACTTTCCTCACCAGTCTGGAAAAGAAGGGAAAATGGCTTCTGGACTTTCTGAAAACCACTTGTGCAGACAAGAGCAAGTGTGTCTTGGAGGCTGTCATAAAGCTTCGAATGCAGTGGGGACAGCTGAAGGGCTGCTCAGAAGACGTGAAAGATATGATGCTCCTCCTCCTCTTCTATTTTGATGAAAAAGAGGAGACCCTCTTCCACTATGTTGATGAAACATGTCTGGCAAAAGAAGTCCATGTGGAAAGCCTGCCTGTGACACCATGTATCATTGTTTGTGGTGAGTTGAAAATCAGTGCAGTGTGCACAGAAGTGCACAGAACCTAAGTGAATGCAAGTTTACGCTATATTTTCTGCACTTTCACTATTTTAAGACACATTTGAATGGTAAAGGGGGTTTTACAGTAAATTCTTTTACACTTGTATTTCATTCCAAGGATCCTCCTGCTTTGCATCGAGACTGTTCATTCTCAGCATTGATCACAAAAGTTGTAAATGACCAAATAACTGACTTCATCTCTGCAATCTGTCTGATGCTTGGTAGCTACTACTGCCTGAACATCCACTATCCCCTGGAACTTGGCTCCACACTTGAATTTCTTCAGAGGTAATTCTTTTACTTTTCCCTTGCCTTTCCCTTTCTTTTTTTTTCCATTGTATAGTGTTTTATTATGGATTATTGTGTTTATCAAGGTGTTACTTCAACATTAACCCAGAGAAGGGAACAAAAGTTGAAAAAACTAAGAAGAAGACAATGCATGTGAAGAGTATTCACCCTCATCACCGATCTCTCTGATCACGAGTGGCGAGAGACCGTTTAAAGAGATTTTGAACAGATCGGTACAGTCAGCTTAACTGTAGCTTGACTGGGAACTACTGTGTTGTTTATGTTTTCAGTTATCCCAGCTGATACTGAGTAATGTGCTCTTACCTGATTTCTGTTATCACAGGCATGCTTTTCAGAGGTTTTGACCATATATCTTTAAACAATCCCTCTAACTAGGGATTGTTACTGAGAACTGTACTTTTGATGTTTCAGAAATGTTCTATATTCTATACAACAGAGTTTAAACTGTTTGAATTTTGTATTGCCCTAATTGGCAAACAAGTTAAGTGTTGCACTGAACAGTTAACATTGAAATTTAAACAGCACTGTCTGTTACAAACATTACTTGACTTTAACTGTTATTATAGCATTTTGTAGCTGTACATTTCTGCAAAAGTGATGTCGCAAGCTTATGTGCTTGTTCAAATTCATGTTTTCCTGAAAATGGTTAATATACATTTGTTAGTTGACTTTAAGTGTAGAGCTTAAGCAGTTTTTGCCTTCTTTTTTCATAATGCCAGGAGAAGCTTTAGATGCTTGTTTTGCCTTTATTTGTTTAAAGCAATATATTTGACTAGCAGCAAGTGTGTGGAGGGCAAAATATGTTCAAGACAATAAAAATGTCAGTGAAGGACATCTGAAATTTTGTTGCAGTGGTTTTCTGATGCATGTGTTTTAAGGTTTAAGGGTGGTGGCACAGCTAAGACCCAAGAGTCTCTTTCAAGGTTAGTAAAGTAAACAGATTCAAGAAGATATTTTACACCTTTCCTTGTTGTCTGTCTCTAAATCTTATTTTGTCTTTATTATGATTAAAAAGGTTTGTTTTGTTCCTGCCCTTTTCAGACACTGAATTTGAGCAGAAACCATAAGGATACTCAAAGGACCTGTGACTCTCAGGAAATGGTGAGATTTCAGGTCATAATCTTTTTTTTCTTTTTTTCCCATTAAATTCATTTCCTTTTTCCCTTTACAATATTGCTGTTTTGTTTTTGTAAACAGCACCAAATGAGAGGGACAGATGAAACAGTTTCAAGACAATGGCAGGAAAAACATGCTGAAGATTGAAACAAACCTTGGCTGGAAATATTTGGTATGTGTTTTACCGTAAATCAAATTGTTGAAAAACATTCAGCTACACTGCAACACGGGGAAACTTGATTTGCACTTATTTTGTTACTTTAAATTCTTGTCTCATTATTTTTGTCAGTTATTATTGTTTATGGTGTATGCCCTTCTTGTTTTCTTTCTGAATGCAGAGGGTATCTAGCCAGTCCACAATGAAAGCTTCGTTGCACCCCATGAGTCTTCTGGCAGAAATGATGGCCTATGTATTCAGTGCCCCGGCCCCCTAGTATTCCCATTCACTGGCTATTGACCACAAAACAAAATCACGGTCATTCTAAAAAACGGCTCATTTGTCGTAATTATGCTTTTAGATATATGTTTGTCTCATTTACAGTAAAAAACAAAAACAAAAACAAAAACAGCCCAGGTTGCACTTTGACAATAGCTATCCTTTAAGAACTGTATATTTTACACTTAAGAAATCATTTATCATTAGATCTGCATTTTGCTCAAGCACTGATCAAACTTTGTCCATTTTTTGCTGCAGAGGGGATCCTGTACTGCTGTGGTTGCCAGGAATTTACCGTAAAATGTATCTGGTCAAAGAAAAAACGCTGTAATTTGTTATACAATTTCACTGTGTTTTTTACTGTCAAAGGTTTTAATAAGGTTGAACATATTTCTGTTATTTTTACAGTTATTTACAATAATAGGGTCTATCCTATTACTGTTTGTGTTGCGTTGTGATGTGTCGTATCGTGTCATGTTTTCCAATTTCATTGTACTAGTGTACTATGTATGACTGTGCAATGACAATAAAGAGTTATCTTATCTTATCTTATCTTATCTTAAATGAACAACAAATTACTGTAAATGTTATTATATTATAACTTTTTTTATTGCAAATATCCGTAAAAAGCTATGGAAAGTTGCATTTTTACATTAAATTGCTGTATAATTGACAAATATATTTGTTTTTTTCTATCATGATTTTGGTAAAATAATACGTTGTCTACCTTAAAATTTAGGTCAAACAGAGGAAGTCCAGTGCATGGGAAGAAAAGTAATCCTTCAGGATGAAGGTCTTATTCGCCACCGATCTGGCATTTATTAAATCCAACCTGAGGGGAGCTGGTTCGGAGACCTCCGGGGTAGTGACTATTTACCAAGGTCACGTAAAACCGATTTTTTTGTTTGTTTGTTTGTTTGTTTGTTTGTTTTTTTTGGGGGGGGGGGGGGGGGGGTCTGAATAAAACACTGGCGTTTACTCCGGGAAGAAACGGTAAAAACGGCGTTTTTATGGAGCGCGCTAGCAAACAGGCTTTGCTTGTGAGTGAAAAAAGAAAAAACACTCCTTCCCTTTTGGTGGAAAAATGTACAATGTCGACCAATCAAAAAATGATACGGCAACATGTGGTATTTGGTTGTTGGGAAAAGAGGGAAGAGAGAGAGAGCGAGTAAGCGAAAAAGAGAGAGAGAGTTTTGATACGTAAGAGATTTGTGATATTTATCATATTTGAAGTCTCAAGTTAGTGTGTTGTCTTTTGTAGTTAGTTTGTAGTTTTTGTTTTGTGTGTCAGTTCTATAGTGAACGTCACAGTGCAAAAAAGCCACCAAAGGCAGATTGCAGTGTAAACGTTGAGTGACACACCTGCTGTCAGACCTGCAAGTTTATCCCTGTGCTGTTCTCATCTGTGTTATAGTGGACACAAACTATCTTCTGGAGTTGCATAAATAATTTGTGTGCCTCCTTATTTGATGGGGGGGTTGCTTGAAAAGCTTAAAAAGGGACCTTGAAAGTGCTTAAAAAGTGCTTGAATTTGACCCTGAAAAAAGCGTACAAACCCTGATAAATATGGGGTAAATTTTACCGATTTTAATTAAGTATTTCATAGCTTTTTATTGAAGCTATTTTATACACAATATATTGAACTAAATCAACCACAAAAAAGGCTATGCAAATTGTTACCTCAGATTTATTGGGTTAGTTTTTACAGTGTGTATTTTACAGCTGTTTCCATGAGTTACAGTAAAAAATAATCTAATCTCATGGAATTTTCCCACAATTACATGCAAAATACAGTACACAACTCTGGAGGAGAAGAAATGGAAAACTAGTAACAGTAACACACTAAACTCCAAGGGGTATGGCACCAATCAGGCTTTTAGCGTCCCCACTAATGTCTTCATTATTTAGGTGATGAAGAACATCTTCAGCACGCATCTGTCTGCCACCTTAAAGGATGTGGTCGTGGATAAGATGAAGGCAAAACCATGCACCCGCACGCAGCAACCTCAGCAGAGTGGCACCTTCACCAATAAGCCTGTCACAAGGAAGAACAAATCATAAACAATTAACTGCTGCAGCAAATATTATACTGAGCATTTTTGTATATGTGCGTATGTATGGTTTTTTAAAATTATTACTCATGAAATGCCACTGTGCAGACATGCCTCTTAAGGATGGTTCTATAGCATTTTCTATCATTACTTTATTATGGATTATAGGCGCTTGTTAGGTGTGGATAACTAAATAATAGATTAATGCAACAGCAAACTGTGCCTTGTTCTCAGATGGAAAGCAACTGGAGAGTGATAGATGAGATGAGGAGATGTAAGGAGGAAGAGAGGCAAAGAGTGATTCACAGGCAGAGCCGAGTTTATTTCCCACGGTTTTTTAAAAATCTATTGCCTTATGGTTCCAAGTGTTGTCACTAATCTTTGTATTTTATGATTATCTCATAACACTGGTTTAATCAGATACCATCTCTCCTATGGACTGTGTCTGTAGTCTTGAATCAACACAGACCTGCCCTCCAGCACTATCAGGAGCAGGAGCAGCAGCAACCCCTCAAGAGCAACATTGTACCCATCAGGTAAAACAGGGGCTATGTTTGCTTTGCATTTCTGTGAAGCTTTGCCAACACCTTATTCACAAATTATTGATGTGATTCAATACTTTTACCTGAAAGTTTTATTCAAGGTCAACTGAACAAACTTCTGTTAAAATGAATTAACCTTAGTTATACTGCATAATATGACTTTAAACACGAAGCTCAGATTTGTAATAAAATATTGTATAAACATATTTACATTTCTGCAAATGTAGCATTCAAGTTTTGTTTTTTGTTTTGTTGTCTCACCTTGGGTTCATGAAGAACGTCGTCATTATTCTCCCTGGGAATACTTGAACAAGCCTCTCTCTGCCACCATAAAGGCCCACAGCCAGTCCATCAGTCTGGTCGTAGATGCGATGGAAACGAAACCGAGAACCCAGGCGCAGGACAGACAGCGGAGTGGAACCTGCGTGTCGATCCATTTCAGCTTCAAGCCTGTCACAAGGAACAACAAATCTTAAGTAACAACCATCAACTGCTGCAGCAAATCCTCATTAAACGGCGATTCATAACAATAACAGTCTTTATAAATCTGCACCAGAATGTGAAAGAAGTAGAACTATCTGCAGCTGATGTACGAACACGCTTCTCTCTGTCCACCTATTTCTGTCTCTCATCTTTGACCCTCGCCCATTTCCCTCAAGTCTTTTCTTTTCACTGTTCACTGACCCTCACGTGTTTTTTGACAATGCTTACATATTTTTACCGCTAAATATTCCACCCAGACTGAAACTCCTTTTGTGACACCACCCCCCCGCAGAATAAATAGATAAAGACTTTAAGGATGGTTCTATAGCATTTTCTATCATTACTTTATTATGGATTATAGGCGCTTGTTAAGTGTGGATAATTAAATAATAGATTAATGCAACAGCAAACTGTGCCTTGTTCTCAGATGGAAAGCAACTGGAGAGTGATAGATGAGATGAGGAGATGTAAGTCTTTTAGATAATAATCTAAAAGACTTTGATTACGCCTGTAAAAAAAAAAAAAAAAAAATCAGTTAGCTGTAAGCTAAATGATTCGCTGTGCTGCGAGGTAGAATTATTGGGTGTATTGGCAATAAATATTAGGCTCTGTTAGGTCTGGTGAGGTGCGGCTCTGTTAGGTCTGGTGCGGCCACATTCCTGTCTGGGCAGTGAATGTGCAGGGAACCCTGGGCACACTACGACAGATAATGCGCTGCACGCTGACTGCTGGTTTTTTCAGACATCGGCACAGAAACAGAAAGAAGTCTGTTTCTGTGAAGCTTTGTCGACACCTTATTCACAAAACGTTGTTGTGCTTCAATACATTTAACTGAATCTTTTATTAAAGTCAGGCTAACTGAACAGACTTGTGTTCGATTTATTTAATTTACAAACTTAAACTAAGCTGTTGTTTATTTTAAGGTATCAAAGATTCAACAAGCATGCAAAATAGTTCAAAGCTGGTGTAACTGCTCCTGAATGTTTTTCATGTTCGAAGTAGAATAAAGGGCCATGCTGCAACTGATGTTTAACCAGTATTTTAATCTTCTTTTCACCAGCAAACACCGTGAAAAACTATGGTGAATTGATCAATGAAAAACACAGATATTATGTCAGAAGAATAAAATTACAACTCAAATAAAACGTACACACAAAGTAAATGCAGCAACATTACGTGTGCGCCTTTCTACTGAACATTCATGAGCAACTGCAGTCAATATCGTCCATATTTTCACCTCGTACACAAGCCAGCCTACTCTTTCTGGCTCGAGTCTTCAGTCTCTGGTGACATGTGCGCTTAATAGAACATCACCCCAAAGCATGGGGACCACAAAGCGCCACACTCAGGTCCACCAGTAGGTGGCGACAACAACCAAATTTTGAACATTGCCGTCACATAAAAATTACATTTCAATGCTACAGGTGGTAACATCAAAGAGAAATGTAATATTCGTAAAGATTCTTGGCGGATTAGGGCAAAATACAAAAACAAATTTTCATTTCGGCAAATGTAGCATCCAAGTTATATCATTTTTGTACCTTGGGTTCCCGAAGAACATGGTCGTTATTCTTTGAAGGAATATTTCAGCAAGTTTCTCTCCGTCACCGTAAAGGATGACAACCAGTCCATCAGTCTGGTCGTAGATGAGATGGACACGAAGCCGAGAACCCAGGCGCAGGACAGACAGCGGAGTGGAACCTGCGTGTCGATCCATTTCTGCTTCAAGCCTGTCACAAGGAAGAACACATCATAATAACCATTAACTGCTGCTGCAAATCCTCGTTAAACGGCGATTAATAACAATAACAGTCTTTATAAATCTGCACCAGAATGTGAAAGAAGTAGAACTATCTGCAGCTGATGTACGAACACGCTTCTCTCTGTCCACCTATTTCTATTTCTCATTTTTGACCCTCCACCTTTTCCCTTAAGTCTTTTCTTTTCACTGTTCACTGACCCTCACGTGTTTTTGAAAGTGCTTACATATTATTACCGCTAAATATTCCACTCAGACTGAAACTCCTTTTGTGACACGATCCCCACGCAAAATAAATAAATAAAGACGTTCATTTAAGATAATAATCTGAAAGACTTTGATGAAGCCTGTAAAAAATAAATAAATAAATAAATTAAAAAAAATCAGAAACAGTAAGATTAGGATAGGTTGATAAGTAGCCTATCATCCCAGACTATTATCCTGGGTGACTACGAGGAACTATGTTTGGTAAGATTTTAGTTTCAAACTTTATATAAAGTTTATAACTAAAATGCAGTTAAATAATGAATTAGTGAATAAAAATTAGCACCTACAACTTTTGCGGTATTTTCCACTGCTGTAGTAAACTCACACACTGGATTTGTACAGGGGCTTCTTCTAACTCAGGAGGATGGAGAGGCGACCTGAGTTGGGAGAAGGAGAACAAATCACAGATGGGTCAAATATCACATAAAACCTAAAACGGCACACGTTCGCCAAAAATTAGAAACAAAAGAACTATGAACTTTAGTCGCTTACCTTAATTAAGAATGCCTTTCTTTTTTCCCTCTCTCTTCTGTTTCAGCCTTTAGAAGGTAGACCTTCGTTTATCTCAGCTGGTGCAATGTGTATAAGTGCCGTGTAGCGTTAGACATCCCGTTTATAGGCCCCTGGGCTGAAGCTGACAAGTCTAGGTCCACTTCGACCAGCCAATCAGAAATGACTCCGCAGACCAGACAACTACCTGACAACGACTGTCAATTTTTAAAAATGTTATTGTTATGAATCACCTTGTGGTTTCGTCTCCATCTGGTTCCGCCCCTGACCTGGGCAAACACCAATTGTATTGTACATCAACATATTTGATTATATAAATATTACAATACACACCATAGTAAAATAAGTATAGTACTAAAAAATAGATAAAAAGGCCGAAATCAACTTTTGTGCTGGGGTGTGTAGATTTTTATTTTTATTTTTATAGCCACTGTACATGCGTTTTATCCTCAGATTAAAATTATTATTATGTGCTTGATGTGCCTCACCTTTGGCCCTGACCCTTCCAGTCTGACTGCACTACATATTGCCACCTGATAAAATAACACATTGATTTGTGCCATATAAAAAGTGAGACATGTCAACTCAGATTCTTTGTCCAATATACACTAATGGATCAATTTGCATCAGCAGCCTAACAATTGTCATGATAATAAATACTAGTTAATCTATAGCACCAAATCATCAGTCAGTCACCTGTGGCCTCGCCTCTTCACCTCTGTCCGAGTTACAACATGGCAGAGCTGCCTCTATCAACCTGATAAATAACAATGAGACAAAAATAATAAATATCACCAACAATTGACAGAGAGAAAGGCCAGCAAGTACCACTATCAGCAAGCAAGTATACCCTCAGTCCTCAGACCTGTGACTTGTGCAGTGTTGGTTGGTAACGGAATACATGTACCGGCGTTACGTATTTAGAATACAAAATATTAGTAACTGTATTCCGTTACAGTTACCGTTTAAAAATATGATATTCAGAATACAGTTACTTTGTTGAAATAAAGGGATTACACGGCGGTCCACAATATTTTTCCCATTTCACCGGACATTTATGTATAGGTTGGAATTCCAGTTTGGAATATATATAGGTTGGAATTCCAACTGTAAGACCAGGTTGGAATTCCAACCTGGTCTCCAAATTGAGACTCATCAGACCAGACCAGAGCTTATTGAACTGTTCATACCTTAAAGTAAACAATGAACAACAAACATGAAAAACAAACGTTTATCGAATATGCAATATTTTATTACAAATATATCTAATCTTAGAGTCGCAGGTGCCTGGAGTCTATAGGGCAAAAGACGAGGTGTACCCAGGACTGAAACTTTGAAAATAAGCTATTCCTCTGCAGATGATCTGTTAGCTTTTTGTAGCGGGCACACCCCGGTCCCACCAACCCGGGTAGAAACCTGGTCTTACAGGTTGGAATTCCAACTGTAAGACCAGGTTTCTACCCGGGTTGGTGGGACCGGGGTGTGCCCGCTACAAAAAGCTAACAGATCATCTGCAGAGGAATAGCTTATTTTCAAAGTTTCAGTCCTGGGTACACCTCGTCTTTTGCCCTATAGACTCCAGGCACCTGCGACTCTAAGATTAGATATATTTGTAATAAAATATTGCATATTCGATAAACGTTTGTTTTTCATGTTTGTTGTTCATTGTTTACTTTAAGGTATGAACAGTTCAATAAGCTCTGGTCTGGTCTGATGAGTCTCAATTTGGAGACCAGGTTGGAATTCCAACCTGGTCTTACAGTTGGAATTCCAACCTATATATATTCCAAACTGGAATTCCAACCTATACATAAATGTCCGGTGAAATGGGAAAAATATTGTGGACCGCCGTGTAATCCCTTTATTTCAACAAAGTAACTGTATTCTGAATATCATATTTTTAAACGGTAACTGTAACGGAATACAGTTACTAATATTTTGTATTCTAAATACGTAACGCCGGTACATGTATTCCGTTACCAACCAACACTGCACAAGTCACAGGTCTGAGGACTGAGGGTATACTTGCTTGCTGATAGTGGTACTTGCTGGCCTTTCTCTCTGTCAATTGTTGGTGATATTTATTATTTTTGTCTCATTGTTATTTATCAGGTTGATAGAGGCAGCTCTGCCATGTTGTAACTCGGACAGAGGTGAAGAGGCGAGGCCACAGGTGACTGACTGATGATTTGGTGCTATAGATTAACTAGTATTTATTATCATGACAATTGTTAGGCTGCTGATGCAAATTGATCCATTAGTGTATATTGGACAAAGAATCTGAGTTGACATGTCTCACTTTTTATATGGCACAAATCAATGTGTTATTTTATCAGGTGGCAATATGTAGTGCAGTCAGACTGGAAGGGTCAGGGCCAAAGGTGAGGCACATCAAGCACATAATAATAATTTTAATCTGAGGATAAAACGCATGTACAGTGGCTATAAAAATAAAAATAAAAATCTACACACCCCAGCACAAAAGTTGATTTCGGCCTTTTTATCTATTTTTTAGTACTATACTTATTTTACTATGGTGTGTATTGTAATATTTATATAATCAAATATGTTGATGTACAATACAATTGGTGTTTGCCCAGGTCAGGGGCGGAACCAGATGGAGACGAAACCACAAGGTGATTCATAACAATAACATTTTTAAAAATTGACAGTCGTTGTCAGGTAGTTGTCTGGTCTGCGGAGTCATTTCTGATTGGCTGGTCGAAGTGGACCTAGACTTGTCAGCTTCAGCCCAGGGGCCTATAAACGGGATGTCTAACGCTACACGGCACTTATACACATTGCACCAGCTGAGATAAACGAAGGTCTACCTTCTAAAGGCTGAAACAGAAGAGAGAGGGAAAAAAGAAAGGCATTCTTAATTAAGGTAAGCGACTAAAGTTCATAGTTCTTTTGTTTCTAATTTTTGGCGAACGTGTGCCGTTTTAGGTTTTATGTGATATTTGACCCATCTGTGATTTGTTCTCCTTCTCCCAACTCAGGTCGCCTCTCCATCCTCCTGAGTTAGAAGAAGCCCCTGTACAAATCCAGTGTGTGAGTTTACTACAGCAGTGGAAAATACCGCAAAAGTTGTAGGTGCTAATTTTTATTCACTAATTCATTATTTAACTGCATTTTAGTTATAAACTTTATATAAAGTTTGAAACTAAAATCTTACCAAACATAGTTCCTCGTAGTCACCCAGGATAATAGTCTGGGATGATAGGCTACTTATCAACCTATCCTAATCTTACTGTTTCTGATTTTTTTTAATTTATTTATTTATTTATTTTTTACAGGCTTCATCAAAGTCTTTCAGATTATTATCTTAAATGAACGTCTTTATTTATTTATTTTGCGTGGGGATCGTGTCACAAAAGGAGTTTCAGTCTGAGTGGAATATTTAGCGGTAATAATATGTAAGCACTTTCAAAAACACGTGAGGGTCAGTGAACAGTGAAAAGAAAAGACTTAAGGGAAAAGGTGGAGGGTCAAAAATGAGAAATAGAAATAGGTGGACAGAGAGAAGCGTGTTCGTACATCAGCTGCAGATAGTTCTACTTCTTTCACATTCTGGTGCAGATTTATAAAGACTGTTATTGTTATTAATCGCCGTTTAACGAGGATTTGCAGCAGCAGTTAATGGTTATTATGATGTGTTCTTCCTTGTGACAGGCTTGAAGCAGAAATGGATCGACACGCAGGTTCCACTCCGCTGTCTGTCCTGCGCCTGGGTTCTCGGCTTCGTGTCCATCTCATCTACGACCAGACTGATGGACTGGTTGTCATCCTTTACGGTGACGGAGAGAAACTTGCTGAAATATTCCTTCAAAGAATAACGACCATGTTCTTCGGGAACCCAAGGTACAAAAATGATATAACTTGGATGCTACATTTGCCGAAATGAAAATTTGTTTTTGTATTTTGCCCTAATCCGCCAAGAATCTTTACGAATATTACATTTCTCTTTGATGTTACCACCTGTAGCATTGAAATGTAATTTTTATGTGACGGCAATGTTCAAAATTTGGTTGTTGTCGCCACCTACTGGTGGACCTGAGTGTGGCGCTTTGTGGTCCCCATGCTTTGGGGTGATGTTCTATTAAGCGCACATGTCACCAGAGACTGAAGACTCGAGCCAGAAAGAGTAGGCTGGCTTGTGTACGAGGTGAAAATATGGACGATATTGACTGCAGTTGCTCATGAATGTTCAGTAGAAAGGCGCACACGTAATGTTGCTGCATTTACTTTGTGTGTACGTTTTATTTGAGTTGTAATTTTATTCTTCTGACATAATATCTGTGTTTTTCATTGATCAATTCACCATAGTTTTTCACGGTGTTTGCTGGTGAAAAGAAGATTAAAATACTGGTTAAACATCAGTTGCAGCATGGCCCTTTATTCTACTTCGAACATGAAAAACATTCAGGAGCAGTTACACCAGCTTTGAACTATTTTGCATGCTTGTTGAATCTTTGATACCTTAAAATAAACAACAGCTTAGTTTAAGTTTGTAAATTAAATAAATCGAACACAAGTCTGTTCAGTTAGCCTGACTTTAATAAAAGATTCAGTTAAATGTATTGAAGCACAACAACGTTTTGTGAATAAGGTGTCGACAAAGCTTCACAGAAACAGACTTCTTTCTGTTTCTGTGCCGATGTCTGAAAAAACCAGCAGTCAGCGTGCAGCGCATTATCTGTCGTAGTGTGCCCAGGGTTCCCTGCACATTCACTGCCCAGACAGGAATGTGGCCGCACCAGACCTAACAGAGCCGCACCTCACCAGACCTAACAGAGCCTAATATTTATTGCCAATACACCCAATAATTCTACCTCGCAGCACAGCGAATCATTTAGCTTACAGCTAACTGATTTTTTTTTTTTTTTACAGGCGTAATCAAAGTCTTTTAGATTATTATCTAAAAGACTTACATCTCCTCATCTCATCTATCACTCTCCAGTTGCTTTCCATCTGAGAACAAGGCACAGTTTGCTGTTGCATTAATCTATTATTTAATTATCCACACTTAACAAGCGCCTATAATCCATAATAAAGTAATGATAGAAAATGCTATAGAACCATCCTTAAAGTCTTTATCTATTTATTCTGCGGGGGGGGTGGTGTCACAAAAGGAGTTTCAGTCTGGGTGGAATATTTAGCGGTAAAAATATGTAAGCATTGTCAAAAAACACGTGAGGGTCAGTGAACAGTGAAAAGAAAAGACTTGAGGGAAATGGGCGAGGGTCAAAGATGAGAGACAGAAATAGGTGGACAGAGAGAAGCGTGTTCGTACATCAGCTGCAGATAGTTCTACTTCTTTCACATTCTGGTGCAGATTTATAAAGACTGTTATTGTTATGAATCGCCGTTTAATGAGGATTTGCTGCAGCAGTTGATGGTTGTTACTTAAGATTTGTTGTTCCTTGTGACAGGCTTGAAGCTGAAATGGATCGACACGCAGGTTCCACTCCGCTGTCTGTCCTGCGCCTGGGTTCTCGGTTTCGTTTCCATCGCATCTACGACCAGACTGATGGACTGGCTGTGGGCCTTTATGGTGGCAGAGAGAGGCTTGTTCAAGTATTCCCAGGGAGAATAATGACGACGTTCTTCATGAACCCAAGGTGAGACAACAAAACAAAAAACAAAACTTGAATGCTACATTTGCAGAAATGTAAATATGTTTATACAATATTTTATTACAAATCTGAGCTTCGTGTTTAAAGTCATATTATGCAGTATAACTAAGGTTAATTCATTTTAACAGAAGTTTGTTCAGTTGACCTTGAATAAAACTTTCAGGTAAAAGTATTGAATCACATCAATAATTTGTGAATAAGGTGTTGGCAAAGCTTCACAGAAATGCAAAGCAAACATAGCCCCTGTTTTACCTGATGGGTACAATGTTGCTCTTGAGGGGTTGCTGCTGCTCCTGCTCCTGATAGTGCTGGAGGGCAGGTCTGTGTTGATTCAAGACTACAGACACAGTCCATAGGAGAGATGGTATCTGATTAAACCAGTGTTATGAGATAATCATAAAATACAAAGATTAGTGACAACACTTGGAACCATAAGGCAATAGATTTTTAAAAAACCGTGGGAAATAAACTCGGCTCTGCCTGTGAATCACTCTTTGCCTCTCTTCCTCCTTACATCTCCTCATCTCATCTATCACTCTCCAGTTGCTTTCCATCTGAGAACAAGGCACAGTTTGCTGTTGCATTAATCTATTATTTAGTTATCCACACCTAACAAGCGCCTATAATCCATAATAAAGTAATGATAGAAAATGCTATAGAACCATCCTTAAGAGGCATGTCTGCACAGTGGCATTTCATGAGTAATAATTTTAAAAAACCATACATACGCACATATACAAAAATGCTCAGTATAATATTTGCTGCAGCAGTTAATTGTTTATGATTTGTTCTTCCTTGTGACAGGCTTATTGGTGAAGGTGCCACTCTGCTGAGGTTGCTGCGTGCGGGTGCATGGTTTTGCCTTCATCTTATCCACGACCACATCCTTTAAGGTGGCAGACAGATGCGTGCTGAAGATGTTCTTCATCACCTAAATAATGAAGACATTAGTGGGGACGCTAAAAGCCTGATTGGTGCCATACCCCTTGGAGTTTAGTGTGTTACTGTTACTAGTTTTCCATTTCTTCTCCTCCAGAGTTGTGTACTGTATTTTGCATGTAATTGTGGGAAAATTCCATGAGATTAGATTATTTTTTACTGTAACTCATGGAAACAGCTGTAAAATACACACTGTAAAAACTAACCCAATAAATCTGAGGTAACAATTTGCATAGCCTTTTTTGTGGTTGATTTAGTTCAATATATTGTGTATAAAATAGCTTCAATAAAAAGCTATGAAATACTTAATTAAAATCGGTAAAATTTACCCCATATTTATCAGGGTTTGTACGCTTTTTTCAGGGTCAAATTCAAGCACTTTTTAAGCACTTTCAAGGTCCCTTTTTAAGCTTTTCAAGCAACCCCCCCATCAAATAAGGAGGCACACAAATTATTTATGCAACTCCAGAAGATAGTTTGTGTCCACTATAACACAGATGAGAACAGCACAGGGATAAACTTGCAGGTCTGACAGCAGGTGTGTCACTCAACGTTTACACTGCAATCTGCCTTTGGTGGCTTTTTTGCACTGTGACGTTCACTATAGAACTGACACACAAAACAAAAACTACAAACTAACTACAAAAGACAACACACTAACTTGAGACTTCAAATATGATAAATATCACAAATCTCTCACGTATCAAAACTCTCTCTCTCTTTTTCGCTTACTCGCTCTCTCTCTCTTCCCTCTTTTCCCAACAACCAAATACCACATGTTGCCGTATCATTTTTTGATTGGTCGACATTGTACATTTTTCCACCAAAAGGGAAGGAGTGTTTTTTCTTTTTTCACTCACAAGCAAAGCCTGTTTGCTAGCGCGCTCCATAAAAACGCCGTTTTTACCGTTTCTTCCCGGAGTAAACGCCAGTGTTTTATTCAGACCCCCCCCCCCCCAAAAAAACAAACAAACAAACAAACAAACAAACAAACAAACAAACAAAAAAATCGGTTTTACGTGACCTTGGTAAATAGTCACTACCCCGGAGGTCTCCGAACCAGCTCCCCTCAGGTTGGATTTAATAAATGCCAGATCGGTGGCGAATAAGACCTTCATCCTGAAGGATTACTTTTCTTCCCATGCACTGGACTTCCTCTGTTTGACCTAAATTTTAAGGTAGACAACGTATTATTTTACCAAAATCATGATAGAAAAAAACAAATATATTTGTCAATTATACAGCAATTTAATGTAAAAATGCAACTTTCCATAGCTTTTTACGGATATTTGCAATAAAAAAAGTTATAATATAATAACATTTACAGTAATTTGTTGTTCATTTAAGATAAGATAAGATAAGATAAGATAACTCTTTATTGTCATTGCACAGTCATACATAGTACACTAGTACAATGAAATTGGAAAACATGACACGATACGACACATCACAACGCAACACAAACAGTAATAGGATAGACCCTATTATTGTAAATAACTGTAAAAATAACAGAAATATGTTCAACCTTATTAAAACCTTTGACAGTAAAAAACACAGTGAAATTGTATAACAAATTACAGCGTTTTTTCTTTGACCAGATACATTTTACGGTAAATTCCTGGCAACCACAGCAGTACAGGATCCCCTCTGCAGCAAAAAATGGACAAAGTTTGATCAGTGCTTGAGCAAAATGCAGATCTAATGATAAATGATTTCTTAAGTGTAAAATATACAGTTCTTAAAGGATAGCTATTGTCAAAGTGCAACCTGGGCTGTTTTTGTTTTTGTTTTTGTTTTTTACTGTAAATGAGACAAACATATATCTAAAAGCATAATTACGACAAATGAGCCGTTTTTTAGAATGACCGTGATTTTGTTTTGTGGTCAATAGCCAGTGAATGGGAATACTAGGGGGCCGGGGCATAAATTTGAGCGCATCAAAATCGATACAGTAAAAAAACAAACAAACAAAAAACAGCCCAGGTTGCGTTTTGGCAATAGTTATCCTTTAAATCTACTTATGTAAAAGTGATACATAGACAACGCAGCCCTAATCACAATCATAATTTGTTGGAAAACATATTTAAGTTTCCTATTGATTTATCATAGAACTTGAAGTTAATGGCTGAATGCATGGTGATGAGACCTATCATTCAATCTACATTTTATGGTGTATGAAACGCTCACCTGGACATGAACCTGAGCTCGGCTGATTAAGATTAGTGTCTCCTGTCCATCTTTCTTTAGCAAAACTTGAACAATACCACTGCTTACCTCTTATTGAATCTTTGGGTGCAGACGTAATTGAAGAGCCTGGTATAAACAGGCAGGGTGTGATGTTTAGGGAAACCACTGAATACAGGCGTAAAGGGAAAAAGGAAATGAATTTAATGGGAAAAAAAGAAAAAAAAGATTATGACCTGAAATCTCACCATTTCCTGAGAGTCACAGGTCCTTTGAGTATCCTTATGGTTTCTGCTCAAATTCAGTGTCTGAAAAGGGCAGGAACAAAACAAACCTTTTTAATCATAATAAAGACAAAATAAGATTTAGAGACAGACAACAAGGAAAGGTGTAAAATATCTTCTTGAATCTGTTTACTTTACTAACCTTGAAAGAGACTCTTGGGTCTTAGCTGTGCCACCACCCTTAAACCTTAAAACACATGCATCAGAAAACCACTGCAACAAAATTTCAGATGTCCTTCACTGACATTTTTATTGTCTTGAACATATTTTGCCCTCCACACACTTGCTGCTAGTCAAATATATTGCTTTAAACAAATAAAGGCAAAACAAGCATCTAAAGCTTCTCCTGGCATTATGAAAAAAGAAAGCCAAAACTGCTTAAGCTCTACACTTAAAGTCAACTAACAAATGTATATTAACCATTTTCAGGAAAACATGAATTTGAACAAGCACATAAGCTTGTGACATCACTTTTGCAGAAATGTACAGCTACAAAATGCTATAATAACAGTTAAAGTCAAGTAATGTTTGTAACAGACAGTGCTGTTTAAATTTCAATGTTAACTGTTCAGTGCAACACTTAACTTGTTTGCCAATTAGGGCAATACAAAATTCAAACAGTTTAAACTCTGTTGTACAGAATATAGAACATTTCTGAAACATCAAAAGTACAGTTCTCAGTAACAATCCCTAGTTAGAGGGATTGTTTAAAGATATATGGTCAAAACCTCTGAAAAGCATGCCTGTGATAACAGAAATCAGGTAAGAGCACATTACTCAGTATCAGCTGGGATAACTGAAAACATAAACAACACAGTAGTTCCCAGTCAAGCTACAGTTAAGCTGACTGTACCGATCTGTTCAAAATCTCTTTAAACGGTCACTCGCCACTCGTGATCAGAGAGATCGGCGATGAGGGTGAATACTCTTCACATGCATTGTCTTCTTCTTAGTTTTTTCAACTTTTGTTCCCTTCTCTGGGTTAATGTTGAAGAAACACCTTGATAAACACAATAATCCATAATAAAACACTATACAATGGAAAAAGAAAGAAAGGGAAAGGCAAGGGAAAAGTAAAAGAATTACCTCTGAAGAAATTCAAGTGTGGAGCCAAGTTCCAGGGGATAGTGGATGTTCAGGCAGTAGTAGCTACCAAGCATCAGACAGATTGCAGAGATGAAGTCAGTTATTTGGTCATTTACAACTTTTGTGGTCAATGCTGAGAATGAACAGTCTCGATGCAAAGCAGGAGGATCCTTGGAATGAAATACAAGTGTAAAAGAATTTACTGTAAAACCCCCTTTACCATTCAAATGTGTCTTAAAATAGTGAAAGTGCAGACAATATAGCGTAAACTTGCATTCGCTTAGGTTCTGTGCACTTCTGTGCACACTGTACTGATTTTCAACTCACCACAAACAATGATACATGGTGTCACAGGCAGGCTTTCCACTTGGACTTCTTTTGCCAGACATGTTTCATCAACATAGTGGAAGAGGGTCTCCTCTTTTTCATCAAAATAGGAGAGGAGGAGGAGCATCATATCTTTCACGTCTTCTGAGCAGCCCTTCAGCTGTCCCCTCTGCATTCGAAGCTTTATGACAGCCTCCAAGACACGCTTGCTCTTGTCTGCACAAGTGGTTTTCAGAAAGTCCAGAAGCCGTTTTCCCTTCTTTTCCAGACTGGTGAGGAAAGTCTCTTTCAGCTGTACCCCAGTAAGTTCTTCAAAATGGACTGTCATTCCAATCGCCTGAAACAAAAAAGGCCACTCTTCTTTGAGGATTTGCATGTCTGCTTCACTGTTTATTGCTTTGCGCTGAGAGTAGTAGGTGCATTTCATTAGAGTTTTTACTTCTTCATGACTGAAGCTTGTCTGTTCACTGAGAATCTTCATACGTTCCTTCTTCTCCTGCTGGGTTTCCAGTGTCTCACTGACAGGCAAAAACTTCATGTCCCACTTTATGCAGCCATATGTATCTTGAACAGATGCTCGCTTTTCAGGTGTCACTTCATCGGTGTCATCTGATCCTCCCTGTTTGCACTTCTGTAACACTGGTGAAGTAGACCTCTTCACATTTTCAATTCGTGCCTGAATCTTAACACAGAGCATGGATGTTTCTCTGTAGTCACTCCACCATCCGTCAGTTTGTGATGGATCATGTAAGAGGGGAGAGAGTGGAGTAGATGTGCGGGAGATGCTGGGAGGGTGCCGACAGAGATACGAGCAGCATGAGGGTCTACAAAATAAACCAGAAAGTGACAAACATTAGGACCAGGACTAAGATGGAGTAAGAATCACACTGTTGTTTTCATGAAGTTTTTATGAAGGACAACTGTAACTATAAGTTCATGCAACTTGTAGGGGCGGATCTAGAACAATGGCATGTGCAACCCATGCCATGTTACTGACGTTTCCTTTCCTGCCAGATTGAAAGCACACATTTTGTGGGAACTGGTTCCACTGGAGGCGTATTAGTGAAACACCCACTTTGTGTTTTGAGTTCGAGTTTTTTGATTTTTACTTCAGTTTTTACTGCAAGAATTTTCGAGATAGACATGTCTGAATATACTAACATTCTCCTAATTATTACTGTGGATTTCTTGGAAGGCCAAAACCTATAAAACATTTCAAAATAATTTAATAATAAATTATAATCATAAGTAATACAAAAAATAAATTAACACCAATCTATGCCAAATGTATTCTGTAAAGGATCTACGATCGTCTATATAAATACACATGTGTCTGAGAACAGGAAAACTGAGTCTCTCAGCTTCATGTCATCATCCAGGAATGGGGAAAAAGCTTAACAGACCGATAAAGAGGACGAGCTCTGTTAGCAGCACTGTTACAGCCACGGTGTAGGATGGAGGTCTATTCCAGGTCTTTGATCAGCAGCCAGACTGTAAAATACGCACACGTGTAACAGGAACATACGAAATTATATATGTGTGTGGTTATAGCTGTTTTATCGCTACACCATTTATTTTTTGTTTCCATTTTTTTCTAATATATTTCTAATTCACTTTTTCCTCAATGACCCTTGTGCAGCTGCCTCGTTTCAGCTTCCACAGTGGGGGGATATTAAGTCTACGACTGTGATATAAACACGTTTGTGCTCCTTCCTACTTGAATCGGGTATTTAAGTCGGCAACCTGACTCGGGAGGATATCTCCTTTCCATCTCCTTCCTATCTTTCCCGGTCGAAAAAAGTGGGGGGAAATGTGGAAACCAATTACTGCGAAAAATGTTAGAATATCACAAAACTTGTGCAGAGAGACAAAGGAGAGGAGATACCGTAAGTGCACCATTTAAGAGCTTGCAGCTCCTCCCCTTCTTCAGTTTCAGGTGTTCTCCTCCAGCCACTGTGCCCTTTTTGCATCACCTGCTGAGACAAACCTCGGTGGCGCTTATAAAGGCTGAAACAGAAGAAATAAGAAAAGGATCAAAATCTTAAGCTTTGTTAATAAAGGTAAGCGACTTTAGTTCATTGTTCCTACAAAAATGGCGAACTTCTGCCATTTTTACTTTTTCCCTTTAATGTTTATTTGTTGCACTGAATCTGTGGTCGCTGTTGAAGGTGGGATGTTTTCTTGGAAGTTATTTCAGTGTTGTTAGTTCACCAGAGAGAGTTAATCATTAGACTGGGACTACAGGACACGGACAAATGTTCTCCTCTGGCTCTCAGTCTCTTCATATTTGTGAACTAGAAATTGTATACTGTGACAAGATTAATTAACTTCTAAAAAGCTGAAAAGCCTTGCTTACTTCAGACCTGTTGACGTTTGAGATTCAGAAATCGAAAAGTTCTTCAGTCGCAGTCGCCTAAAGTCGCTTACCTTTATTAATAATGTTTAAGAAAATGATCCTTTTCTTATTTCTTCTCTTTCTGTCTTTATAAGCGCCACCAAGGTTTGTCTCAGCTGGTGTAATGAACAAGAGGTGCAGTGACTGGCAAGAGTTAGTGGGAACTGAGAGTTGAGTTAAAGGAAAAAGGGGAAATGAAGGAATGTAATTGTATCATAGACGAGTGAGCCGGTGCAAAGGAGGGGCGGTTTGGGCATGTGCCACCCCATGCCCCCCTATGCCACATGATTTTTTCTTTCCTAAGAGCACATTTTTTGTTGGAACTGGTTCCACTGGAGGTGCATTAGTGAAACACCCACTTTTGGGTTTAAATTTTTTTGTACTTTTTTGTTGTTGTTGCAATTTTCTACTTCAATTTCTGCTGCAAGAATATTCACGATAGACTTTATATACTTATGTCTGCGAATATACCATTATTATTATTAGTTTTAAAACTTGAGAAAACTGTAAAACCTGCATATTAGTTATAAACTTTTTATAAAGTTTTATAAAGTTTGAAGCTAAAATCTCACTTCTCGTGACCAGTTAGTGGTAAAAATAAAGAGGAAACGCAAAAAACAAACAAACAAAAAACAAAACAAAACAACAAAACAAAACAAAACAAAAACCACATGTGAGAGTTTGTTCAGCTAACCTGACTTGAATAAAACTTTTAGGTAAAAGTATTTAAGCACAACAATAATTTGTTTAACAAAACAAAACTAACACTCTTGTCAACACAAAGTTCTTTATTTGGAGCACAAGAAAGATAAGTTACTGAAAAAGTGCTCTTTGGCAATATCGTAAGCAATGTTAAACTTAATCATCCTCTGATGACCTGTTTGCTGCTGCCAGTAAAAGGCAGGGGGGAGAGGGGACACTTGGGCAGTGCATTTATCACGCATTTATAACTGAGGATAAAACAGAAAAACATGAAGGAGATTTTACTGGCTTTCTCCTGGCTTTTTATAGCAGATAACCTTAAAAAATTCTGCAGTAGATCAAAAACTGAAGAAAACCATGAATCAACATATGAACATGACCTGATGCTGCTGAAGCAGAGCAAAGTCACAGGGGCTTGATTAGAGACACGGATCAGCGTTTTGCAATTTAGCATAACTTTAAAAAGTTTCAATTCCTTCGGTATTGAACAGCAGGAATGAAGCTTTCTTGTCGGAGGTCAGGTTTGGGGAAAAACAAAAACAAAACAAAACAAAAAATAAATAAACAGCGGCCGACAGCGCTGTCCGCGCTGAATAATGCAGAAAACGAGTGCGTCGGGTCGCACTTTATGTTTGCGTCCTTGTGCGGAATCCGTTTACCTGCTCTCATTTACTGTTTTAGCTCTTTGGTGGTTGTTGAAATAGTTTTGTGAGCTTTAACCTGAGATTCTGGCGTTTCTGGCAAAATACATTTATATTTAAAAATCGATTCAGGATTTAATGCATCGATATCCACCTGCACCTTCAAAGGTACACACACGAAGGCCGACAGGAATATCTGGACCACGGCCAATCAGAGATGTCCCGCCCCTAACTTGGTTTGATTGGTTTAAACCATGATATGGGCATAATGTGTCTTTTGTTGACCACACGGAGACTTTCAGAGTTGCAGAGACTTTTTTGTTTCTTGTAACTTGAACGGCTGGTCGCACCGGTGCGACCTAGGATTTTTAAAAAAAATAAAAATTGGTTCATTGGTTCAAAATTTAGTTCATTGTTCTTACTTTTGGCGAACTTGTGCTGTTTCTGTTTTTTTTTTTAAGTTTCCTTTAATGTTTATTTCTTGCAGTGAATCTGTGTGCGCGTTTGAAGGGGATGTTTTCTTGGAAGTTATTTCAGTGTTGTTAGTTTAGCAGAATTGATCATTAGATTGGGATAGGACACGGACGAACGTTACTCCTCGGGCTCTCAGTCTCTTCATACTTGTGAACTTGTCAAAGTCTTTTGGATTATTAAAAACTGACGAGCGTTCATTGTTTGGGATGAAGAAAGTTTTTATATAATCTTTAACTCATCTGTAATTTGTTCTCCTTCTGTCAGGTTTGAAGCCCTAAATGGGTGAAGACGGTCAACGAGCTGTTCGGCGCAGCTGTGTGTCCTGCAGCTGCGGTTGTTTCACTTCCATATGTACTATGATCAGACTGACGGGCTGGTTGCCATGCTGTACAGGGGGACACAGAGGCTTGCTGTCATATTCTTCAGAAGAGTCATAACGGCGATCATCCAGAATGAGGATCGCAGGCACAGCAGTTTGTGACAGAGGCAGTCAGCGCCTGTGTTTGCATGGAGAGAGCAGCCAGTTCGCCTTATATCTTTGTTTGTTTGTCTGTTTTTCTTTTCAAAATGCGATTAATAAATAAAATAATGTTATTTAAAAAACAAAACATCGCTCATCTTTCCTTGTTATTAATCCATGCACCAGTTTTCACTCTGGACCCTGGAGAGGTCGTCAGCAATATTTTTTTGTCACCTTTTCCAACTTTAGTGTGCATTTGTGCCAAATGTAGACGATTAAAACAAACGTCAAAAATATAAACATTTTAGTTCTATTTATAGATTTTGGAGAAAAAATAATAGAGTTTAATGTGTAGTTCTCAGAATAATTAACCCTCTAGTGCAGAACACTATTTTTATTAAGCCCATGTTTAAGATCAACAATAATTTGTGAATTGTGAACAGAGCTTCACAGAAATAGACTTATTTCTGTTTCTGCGCCATTGCCTTACAAATTCAGCAGTCACCGCGCACCGCACTGTCTCATGGGTTGACTTTGTTTTATATCTCCTATGATCTGACTGAGGGGCGGGGACAGCCAGTCTCTGTCTCTCTGTGTGTGTTTGGAGAAGCAAAGTCTGAGGAACTTGGAAAGAAAAGTCAAGAAGCAAAGAAGTGTGCAGACAGGGTTTTCACATTTGTTTTCCCCTCTATCGTCAAAAACTGCGGATTGTCAGTCAGTGACTGACAATCCGCAGTCACTGTCGATGTTGTCACTGCGTTTAAATGTGACAACATTTAAACGCAGTGAGTCACTGTGTTTAAATGTGACAACATTTAAACGCAGTGACTCACTGCGTTTAAATGTTGAAACACAGTGACTCACTGTGTTTAAATGTTGTCACAAAATTCCACAAGCTTCTGCACTGTAGCGGGTCTAAATATGATTTCTTGTTTATTCATCTGCTTCATAGATTGCATAATATATTGGCCTATGAAAGAAAAGAGCAGGATCGACATGTAGGGAAAATCATAACCTCAACATCAGTCGCCTGTTTAAACCTGTTTCACTTCTTTGTTAAAAAAAAAAAAAAGGTTAAATTGTTTTAAATATTCCTCTTCTGTTGTTATTCTGTTATCGAATTTCTTGTTTTTTATTTATTTATTGAAAATACTGTTACTGTAATCGTGTATTCTGATTAGTGTTGGTTCCTTTCACTTTTGCAGTGTTAGTGGGAAAATATCTAAGAAATTCACAAAGCTTTAAAATGTCCCAAGATGAGTACACTTCTAAAGAGCTGCAAAGCCTCACTTACTTCAGACCTGTTGACGTTTGAGATTCAGAAATCAAAGAGTTCTTCAGTCACAGACTTAATATCACCCACTGTGGAAGCTGACATGTTGCAGCTGCACACAGGTCAGCGAGGAAAAGTGAAATATATATAGAAGAAAATGGAAACAAATAAATAAATTGCGTACAAATAAAACAGCTACATATAATTTCGCGTGTGTCTGTTACATGTGTGCCTATTGTACAGTCTGGCTGCTGATCAAGGACTTGGAATAGACCTCCGTCCCACACCGTGGCTGTAACAGAGCTGCTAACAGAGCTGCTCAGGGACTCTGCAGGCTCATAAGAGAAAAGCTGTTAGCCAAGCTGTTGTCCATTGGAGTGGCTGTAGCTCAGTAGGTAGAGCAGGTCACCTCCTCTTGTGGTACTGTCCAGGAAAGAGCTGGTCCTCTTTATTGACGTGTTAGGTGTGCCCCTCCCATTCCTGGATAATGACATGAAGTAGAAGCTGAGAAACCCAGTTTTGACATGTGTGTTTATGAAGACAATCTGCTTTCAGTCACTAAATGTATTTGACATAGGTTAGTATTTATGTTTTAATTACTTGTTATTATAATTCATTATGAAATTATTTGTAAAAGTTTTTTTATTGGTTTATGCCTACCAGGCAATCAACAGCAAAAATAGGAGAATATTGGTATATTCAGACATTAGTATAGCAATGTCTATGAAGAAAATTCTTCCAGCAGAAATTTAAGTAAAAAATTACATAAAGCTCAAACCCAAAACACTCAATGGTTGTTTCATTGATGCACCTCCAGTAGAACCAGTTCCCATAAAAATTTGTGCTCTTAATCTGGCAGGAAAGGAAACGTCAGTCACATGGCGCTTTGTAATTAACGCATCAAAATGAAAGTTTCATGACTTTTTTTGTTTTTACCCAGTTCTTATGTGTCATAAATAAATCTGTGGATTACAGATATGTTATTTCCTGTTACTTAATATGTCACGTGACCAGTGGAAGGCGGTTGCCTTCTTGTCTCCTTCAGAAATTCTCTGATGACACGGTCATTATTGGAAATGTGAAGATGGGATGGGAAGAGTACAGAGGACTGATCACTTTGTGAGGTAGTGTGAGGTGAATGGCCCGCAGCTAACTGTGGCCTAAACAAAGGAGCTGGTGGTGGACTTTAGCAGAAACAGATCCCAACCCTCCCCTCTCTGCATTGGTAGGACTGATGTCGAAATAATCGCATCATACAAGTATCTGGGAGTTCAACTGGATCACAAGATGGAGTGGTCTGCCAAAACAGACGCTGCCTACAAAAAAGGTTTGAGTTGGCTTTACTTTCTATGAAGGCTCAGATCCTTCAATGTATGCAGCAGGCTGCTCTATATGTTATATCTGTCTGTTGTTGCGAGCACCATCATCTTTGCTGTGGCCTGCTGGGGTGCAGGCATCAAAACAAAGGACGCAAACAGACTGAACAAACTCATCAAGAAGGCCGAGTCTGTTGTTGGCATGAAACTCACTACCCTGGAGGAAGTGATCAGTGACAGAATGCTCGCAAGACTGCTGGCAATCATGGACAATGAGTCCCACAGCCACTGAACCCTGCACAGAGACAGAGAGAGAAAAATAATAATTAAAAAACGGGGAAATAAAATGTAAAGTAACTCATCATACATGTTAATTTGTTATCATTTAATAAACAAGTTGTTGCCCATATTTTTTTTTATATTCTATATATATTTAATTGGATGAGAGCTTCTTACCGTTGCTTCCTTTCTTCCTTTCTTTAGTGATTTAGGATAAGTTAGACAACGATGAAGTCTGGGTGTGGGGAAAAACGAGGAGCTTTATAACCGAGACAGTTTCACTGCAGTGGATCCTTGAAATGAAGGATCAGAATATTATCTTATTCGGTTAATAAATGGAAGTGACGTAAGCATGAAATGTACCGGTTTAACATTGCTCCTAATTTTGGTTGACTGTTGCCCGTTAGCTGCTCCAAGCTGCTTTAGTATTACTGCAGTGTTTTCTTGGACGCCTCTTCATTGTTGTTACGTTAACACAACCGTGTGAGCATTATTATGATCATATAATGATCATTATTCTATGCACATATAAAAGTCAGTCTGGGATATTAAACCTCTAATCAACTTTCACGGAATCTTACAGTTTCTGATTATTTTATTTGTTTACACGCGTAATCAAGATCGTTTAAATTATTATGTTAAGGGAAGAAGGTAACAGGAAAACAGGGAGAAACAGGAGTCCTTTCTCTCTCTCTCTGACTTTCTGTGACGTGTTTCCCGCCTTATAGGGACAAGTCGATGTAACTCGTGAGCATAGACGGAGAGAAGCAGAGAGGGACAAGTCAGTCAGCACAGAGTCTGTGGCTTGTCCCTCTCTGCAGACAGAGAGAAGCAGAGAGCGCATAACTGGTTTGTGTGTTGGTGCATCAGCAGCAGATTCTTCTTCTTCTTTCACATTCTGGTGAAGATTTATAATCCAGCCTGTTTCACTGCAGTGCGTCCTCGAGAGAAGGATCAGGATATAATTATCTTCTTTAGTTAACAAATGTAAGTAACTTGAGGATGAAATGTACCGGTTGCTAATTTTGGTTGACTTTTGTCCGTTAGCTGCTCCAAGTTGTCAGTTTTACTCGTTTAAAAGTACTACAGTGTTTTCTTGGACGCCTCTTCATTGTTGTTACTTTAACACAACTGTGTGAGCATTATTATGATCATATAATAATCATTATTCTATGCACATATAAAAGTCAGTCTGGGACATTAAGCTTCTTATTAATTTTCAAGGACTCTTACAGTTTCTGAGTGGACTGTTTAGTGGTATAAATAAGTAGGCAATGGGGAAAACACGTGAGGGTGAGCGATGAGTGAAAAGAAAAGACTTAGAGACAGACGCGTTAAAGGTAAAGAATATGTGGACATAAAGAAGAATAAGAATAGTGTTTTCTTGGACGCGTCTGCAGCTGTCGGTGATTGTGACTCATGATTTGTTCTTCCTTAGCCTTGAAGCTGCAATGGATGGACGCGGTGAAGGTGCCATTCCGCTGTTTGTCCTGCCTGTGGGTTTGCGGTTTCGTCTCCATCTCATCTACGACCAGGCTGACGGACTGGCTGTGATCGTTTACGGTGACAGAGGGAGGCTTGCTGCGATATTCCTCCAGGGAATGGTGATGGAGTTCGTCAGGAACTTGATTCACAGGCCTGAGTGACCAAGTCCATCAGTGACCCGGGCCTGCGGGTCCTTCAGCATCCAACAGTGCCTTCACAGATTAAACATTGTTGATGTTGTTTACAAACCAAAAATAAATTCATTTTTAAAAAGTTATGTATCCTTGTTATTATTTCATACATTCGTCAAAGGTCGCCAGCCTGTTTGTGTTCTCTCGGTTAGATTTTCATGTATGTGCTGATGTAAGCTGCATCTATCAGTTTTTAAACACAGTGAGTGGGGGATAGGGAAGCCAGGTGTGAATGACCAAAATAACCAAATTTAATAATACACTTATATTTAAAAAAAATAAAAATTGATAAACGATAAAATAATACCAATATTCTTTCCCAATAAATTGGTTTAAGCTTTAAACGTCGACATATAACAGCAGTCCCTTATAGAAAACATTGTAAGACATCCACATGTTTGTAAAATTATGTGTACAAAGAAATATGCACATACATATACAAAAGTGTACACATTCACACACAAGCACACATACCGTGAACATAAGATGTGTGTATACGTATACACATGCATACAGACTGTGACTTATGATTTATTTTTCCTTCTAACAGATTTGAAGCTGTAATGGACACAGTGAAGGTGTCATTCCGTTGTACGTCCTGCCTGTGTGTTTGCGGTTTCGTCTCAGTCTCATCTACGACCAGGCTGACAGACTGGCTGTGATCCTTTACTGTGACAGAGGGAGGCTTGCTGCGATATTCCTTGAGAGAATGATGATGCAGTACCTCAAGAATTTAATTGTACGGCTTGAGTGACCAAGACCCCAACAATGTACATCTTAAGGTCTTAGTCACTTAACCTTGATTAGTCACTGGACCTTGATTACATTATAAGTCTGTATCATAGCTAATGTCTAGTGTTCTTGTGTTTGTTGTTTTGTTTTTGTTTTGCGAGTTGGTTATTAGATGCCGCTCCAGCCAGCCCAAGAATCCCCCGCCTTCTCCTCCCTGTGCCGCAAGCAGCAGGCGCACCCAGGGCTGGACTGGGACAAAAAATCAGCCCGGGCATTTTGAGTAGCGACCGGCCCACCAGGTATTATAGGGAAAACCATGAAGCCTTTGAACGAAAACAAACACTGTTGTCACAGTGATGTACACTATCTTGTTGATATATATGTAGCCTGGGTATATTTTATAGGGCTAAGTTTTATTTCCAGTTGGATATATCTGAATAGTTCTGTTGTTCATTTTACTGTGTTGGTAGTAGTGGTAAGGAAGTGTGTTTAGTTGCTTTTACTTTGAAAGGAAAGGAGCGGAAAGAGGGACGGAGGAGGGAGCGGTGTTGCCAACTTGGCGACTTTGTCGCTATATTTAGCGAGTTTTCAGACCCCCTTAGCGACTTTTTTTTCCTAAAAAGCGACTAGCGATAAATCTGGCGACTTTTTCTGGTGTTATTGGAGACTTGTTTATGACGACTTTTTGACGTGAAAACGCGTATCGCTCTTACTCTCAACAAGCAGCGGGTGCTGCCGTGGGCACCTCGCCCGTGCCAAAGCGCTCAAAGGCGGAGGATAGTCCTCACCCAGGTGCTATCGGGGTAGGAGATGTTCTCACCTATGCGTCCAAACTGCAAATGAATCGCGCATGAGCGAAGCCGCTGCTCCCGCACCTTTCATCTGAACTGATCCTCTCAGCAGCAGAGACACAAACTCTTACTGTTCCTGCTTCAACTTTGGGGAACAGGGAGACTTTCGGACATCTCCAGCTGGACGAACATGGTACTGCTTCTTCCGTTTGCCTTGGAAGATGACGTTGGCCGTTCCTTGTTTCTTTGCTTTGCTTTAAAGAGGTTTTCCAAGCAGCTGCCTAAAAGTGGAACTGTTGTTGTAAACTTCCTGGAAAGCTGTAATAAATCTCTTCAGACTAGTTGAGTTGCTTTTCCTTACAGAAGCTGTATAAAGCGATTGATCACTGTACAGAATATCTGTGTGTGTGCATGTCAGCAGCCTTGCTCGTAGTCTTTTGCCTCCTTGGCTTAAATCTGTCGTAGCTATGCTCGTATCAGCTCGGTGTGAGACAGTGTACAGACTCTGACTCTAACTTTGTGCACTTTCTGAAGGAGAGTAAGTAAATCAAGTTCACCTGACTTTTTGTACAGTTTAAGGAAATCTCAGTCGAGGTTGCATTTTTGTCAACAACCCTGGTTGTTGTGATCAGAGTCTTAATGAATGTTCACATGTACAGGCTCACACTGGGGCTCTGTGCAGCTTTGTGTTGGAGCATCACATTTAAATGGGAGAGGACTGAGGCTTTGGACAATCACTAATTATCAATCACTAAAATAGATTCATAACATTCCAGATGCCCTGTGCTCAAAGCAGGTCTCACAGGAGTATTGATCTCTGTGATAACACATGTGACAGCAGCTGTTTGGAAAGTAGAGATCATAAAAAACAAAGACATCAATCTGAAGCATAAAGGTGCCACACCACTGATTCCCACAGATTAAACCAACAGAGGAACACAGACAGCAGAGGTGTGCTGGCTTCAGGCTTTTTTAAAGCTGCATTTTTAACAGTAACATACTGTGTTTGTTCAGCTAACATGTCTTATTCTGATCATAACTCAGAGCTGTAACTCTCATTCTCTACTCTAGCACAGAGTGAACCACGACGGTTCAGACAGGATCTCTTTTATGGTTTACATAAAAGTGCAGAGGGCTCTTGATGAGTGCTGAAACTGTGTCAGGACAGAAGGCCTTTGATATTTGACATTCCACTAAAAACAGTGAAACAGGTGGGAAAACAGCAAAGTGCTGCGATGAATTGTTGGGTAAAGATGGACCTGTGTGTTGACTTGAGTGTGAGTGTGGCGCTGTACTTGTACAGATGAGAAAATGTGTTGTAAAATATTCCATTTGCACTGCATAGATTAGAACCTGCTCTTAACCCACATCAGAATATTAACAATTTACACAATTTTTCATCCAGAAAAAAATCTCAATTATTTATTTTTGTATTGTTGACATTTGGATTGCAGCTGCTGTGCTAACTTAGAGTTTTTATAACTAGCTGCCCCCGTTTTCCCTTTGAATCCGTGTTAGGGGACTCCAGCTGGTGTTGACTCAGTAAACACCGTCTCCTCTTGGTGGAGGATGTACAGAAAGGTTTTTAAAGATAGCAGGTGAAATGTTCTCTTACCGTCCTGTGGAAAGGAAATGAATGTCTAAGTGCGCTGCAATAAATGAGTTTGTGAACTGACTGACAATGAAATTTGTCCATTTTTGTCTTTGTGTTAAGAAGAGTTTATATTTATTACCAGTTTTAAACATCTGCCTTTGTATCATAGCTGTAGCTCATTTCTGTTTTCATGGAAGTAGATGTGATCTTAGTCGGGGGGAAAAGTTATACTCGTGTCAATTTATCTATGTTAACTTATTCACTTTGTCATCCACTGCCAGCAAATCCTGTTTCTCCCAAAAGATGTATCTATCTAATCTTAGAGTCGCAGGTGCCTGGAGTCTATCCTGTCATAGGGCTAAAGACGAGGTATACCCTGGACTGAAACTTTGAAAATAAGCTATTCCTCTGCAGATGATCTGTTAGCTGTTTGACAACTACTGCGTTGTGAGTTAAGAGATGCTCTTGTCACCCTTTTTAACTGAGTAGTCAAAAACAAATCAGTTAAATCCACAGTAATCTGTCATCCAAAGTCAAGAAAAAAAACAAATATTTCAGAATCTACTCTTGTTGGGTTCAGTTAGGATCATAAGGAGACTGGCGGTGGTAACTCAACTTAAAGAAGAAAAAACCCTCCACTCAGAATGAGACACTGAGAACAACTTAAAGGAAGAAAAGTGATCTGACTGTATTCAACATTTAAATGGTCGAAAACATAGACATGAACAAAACATTTAAATCAATTCAAACATGTAAATATCAACAATGTACAATGTATCACTTCAAGTGTCCATAAATGTATTAGATAGGCTGTCCATTTCAGTTCAGTGCACTTAGTATTCAGTGTCCTTAGTAAGTGTTAATCGTCTTTAGTCACAGTTTTGCTTTTAGATGCATCAGTTTTTTTGTGCTAAGTGGAATCAGATCTGACCCAAAAAGAAAAAGTAACAACTTAAAGTGTCCTGAGATCTCAGTAAAAAAACGTTAATCCTTAAAAAAAATTGCAAATTGTTGTATCCTACCACCCTCCAAGGAAACAGGTGGCCTTCAGATTGAGAATGTCCTTTCTAGGCACCTCCAGTGGCATCCAGTCCTTAGATGGCACCGCTCGGTCCTTGCAGCAGATTTCTACCACAAAAAAAACCCAGCCTGCACACAACGTGCAGAGCAATCACTTCACTTGTAAAATAAAACATGTGTTTCTCTAGTCTTATCCTTTTTGTCCCACACATCTATACAGTTCTTATTGGCCAATAACAATTTATCAATGACAAAAATACATTTCACTGCAAATCATAACGCATGAAAAGTGTCTCACGTGGTGTGTTAGCTAAAACTTCACATGTAAGCGCGTTAGCCCAGGGAGCACATGTGGATACGCTAGCATACCTTCCACAGGTTAACATAGCTAAGGAAGCTAAGGAATCGTTAGCAGGTGCTACGACAAAGATCACATCTTCGACAAACATAGTATCCCGACTGGTTTTAAACTCATAAACTGGACTGTGGATCACAACTTAATATACAACTGTGAGACTCACCAGGATATTCTTCAAAGAAAACATTAATTCCGTAGCGCAACACGTTACCGGACTGAATCTCCACACAGCTTTGTGCATCTAGCTCCGTGCAGGCGGATGCAGTGAAAGAAAGTCACCACGCACAGCGCTATGGTGCATTCACGGTACATGGGAAAACTCAGCACTTAACAAAACAGTAACACTTCAAATTAGAATAAAAATAAAACAATTGGCAATAAAATAACCATGGGTTACACTCTCACGCACTAATAGCTATCAATAGCTTTCAGTAATAGTGAGCGCTAAAGGTGACAGGAATGAATTTGCAAAGGATAGCAGTACTTCAGCTAAGTCTTATCAAAACTGTAAGACCAGGAATTTCCTTTTGTTCTTTTTCGTTTAACGTAAACATCACAAGTGTATTTGCAGTCAACAGTAAGTTATTTTCCTTCTTTTATTCCTCTTTCTTTTTGTGAGTCAGAAGACAAGCAGAAATGAGCGCGGAGTTTGACCTACCGCCTGAGAGATATCTTATTGCTCGTCACAGATGCGCACTGATGATGATGCACAGTATCCAGAACAATCCGCACCGGATCTTTGATGGATGCAATTTTGAGATCTCCCCTTAAACAGACACGATCTGGACCCCGAAAAATTCCAAATCCCGATACCGATACATGAAATTTAGATGTCATGTCCTAATACTTAATCATTTCTCTTTGATGTTACCAGTTTTAAACATTTTGCATGCTTATTGAACCTTTGATACCTTAAAATAAACAATGAACAACAAACATGAAAAACAAACATTTATCGAATATGCAATATTTTATTACAAATCTGAGCTTCGTGTTTAAAGTCATATTATGCAGTATAACTGGGGTTAAATCACTTTAACAGAATTGCAACTTACTCTGTTTAAGTTTTTAAATTAAATACTAAATACATGTTTGTTCGGTTAACCTGACTTTAATAAAACTTTCAGGTAAAACGTATTTGAAGGTCATCAATAATTTGTGAATAAGGTGTCGGCAAAGCTTCACAGAAACAGACTTCTTTCTGTTTCTGTGCCGATGTCTGACAAAACCAGCAGTCAGCGTGCAGCGCAGTCTGTCGCAGTGTGCCCAGGGTTCCCTGCACATTCACTGCCCAGACAGGAATGTGGCCGCAAAAGTTGATTCTGTGTATCTGGACGTAGCGGGCACACCCCGGGTTCACCAGGAATTCCAACCCGGGTTGGAATTCCACCCCAGGTTGGAGGGTATACTTGCTTGCTGATAGTGGTACTTGCTGGCCTTTCTCTCTGTCAATTGTTGGTGATATTTATGATTTTTGCTGCAGTGCATTAGAAAGATGTCTGATGCTGTGAATTTCTCTCAGGAGCGTCTATAGAGAAATACCGTTTCTTTAGGAGAAGAGAGCATTGACGAAGGTGAGTGAAATTAAATGGCATCTCTGTGTTGCTGACATGCAGAGGGTTTCTACAGGGAGGCCTTTGCACTGCATCGCTCGACCACTTCCTCAGCTCGGTGTGAGACAGACAGACTCCGACTCTTACTTGTGTACACTTTCTGAAGAAGAGTAAGTAAATCAATTTCACTTGACTTCTTTTTACAGTTTGGGGAAATCTCAGTCGAGGCTGCCTTTTGTCAGGTGACACCCTGGTTATTGCTTTAATTTGGTTCAAAAATTGATTCCATCTTTTTTTAACCCCCCCAAAAAAAGATGGAATCTTGGTGGGTCTGTGTGGAAGAGTAACCCCTCTAAACAGGACAGAACGGTGCGGAGTCAAGGTAGTGGAGAACTTTCTAAGGTTTCTTGTAAATAAATTACATTTAACAAAAACAAGGAAAAAAACGCCCTGGTCAGGGGCAACGAGACTCAAAATATAGCAATATAAAAGTAAAATTGCAACAATCCAGCTGCGAGTAGACAGAGTGCGCACAAATAGTAAAAACACTAAAAGTCAAAGAAAGTCCGTTTAAAATACCAAGACAGCCACACTTCCTCTTCAATCCTCCACGTCGGTGCCAAAATAATAAAAAGGAGAACCGCATCAGTCCCTTATCTTATAAATTTAACCCTCACTCACCCCGAGAAAGTCTTTGATTACGCCTGTAAACAAATAAAATAATCAGAAACTGTAGGATTCAGTGAAAGTTGATAAGTAGCCAATTAGCCAACAGACTATTATCCTCGGTGACTACATCTAGCACGAGGATATTTATAATCCAACCTGTTTCACTGCGAAGGGAATCCTTGAATTAGAAGGATCCGGGTATAAATCTTCTTCAGTTAATACAGGTAAGTAACTTAAGGATGAAATATGCCAGTTTAACATTGATCCTAATTTTTATTGACTTTTGCCCATTACCTGCTCCGAGTTGCTTCACTTTTACTCGTTTAGAAGAACTGCAGTGATTTCTCAGTTGTCGGTCTTTGTGACTTATGATTTGCTCTTCTTTCTGACAGAGAAGCTACAATGGATGGACACGGTGAGCGAGCCGATCGGGCAGAGCTGTGTGTCCTGCACCTGAGATCCTTTCAGTTGCATCTAATCTACGACCAGACTGACGGACTGGCTGCGATCCTTTACTATGACAGAGAGAAACTTTCTGAAATATTCCTCCAGACAATCACGAAGACAATCACGAAGACCGTGAAGCTCGGATCAAGCTGTGGCCCAAGGTGCAGGAAGCTCGAAACAACGGCAGAAGAGCATTCCTGAAGGAGGGTTATGCAATAATAGACGGTAAAAGAATTGATCCATGAGATGCACTTGAAGAAGTCACTACAAGTTAACTAAAAAATGTGGGTATATATGTATGTGTATATATGTGTGTGTGTGTATATATATATGTTGATATATACATATATATTAAAAATACATAAATAAAAAATATGAGAGGGTCAAAAAGCAATGTCGTAGTTAAATGTGACCTATGGAGAGTTAAAATTGCTACTTATATAAAGGGGGTAGTACTGTGATAGGGTCTGAGTACTGTTATAATTACATAGGTAGGACACTAGGCTTATTCCTGCTTCAAGCACTTCTAGTAAGTGCCAAAGAAGCCGATACTGTTCTTGTTTTGTATTTTGTTCTTGTGTTTTTTTTTCTTTATCTTATATATGGCTGTTCTGTTAAGTTCCTAAAATGTTCGAGGATTAAAAAAACAACGTCAAACGTAAGGCCATGTTTCTATTCTGCAAGGAAGTTAAGGCAAACGTTTTGTTTTTACAAGAAACACATTCTAGTAAGGAAGAGGAAACATTTTGGAAACATCAAGGGGGAGAAAGTATTCTTTATTCACATGGCACTACTCACTCAGCAGGAGTGATGATTTTATTTAATTTGCAGGGAGAGTTATTGACCATAAAAGCGATGGAATGGGACATTGGATCATGGTGTTGGTAGAAGTCTGTGAACAGAAAATTATTCTTATTAACGTGTATGGATACAATAACAGGTCTCTAAATAGAAACATGATGTCAAACTTAAGTAAATTAATTGCAAATTGGAGTACTACATATGGTTCTACCCAGGTAATAACTGGAGGCGATTTTAACCTGGCTCCTAACTCATGGCTTGACAGGCAACCACAGAGAGGGAAACAACCAGAACACGATAGCATTATTTGTGACTTTTGTACAACAAATAATATGATCGATTATTGGAGGATGACAAACCCAAATACGAAGAAATACACTTGGTTTAGTCCATCAAATAAAAACGTATGTTCAAGATTAGATTATTGGCTTGTCTCCCAAACGGTATCATCATATGTTACGAAATGTGAGACCCAGTCAACCCAACTTACTGATCATTGTCTGATGAGTCTCTTATTATCTCTACGTAAACAACAAAGATCTGAAAACATATGGAAATTTAACAATAGTTTATTACAAAACAAAGACTTCTGTACACAAGTTAAAAAACTTAAATTAGAAATTAACAATATGAGCATGACTAATGTCAGTAAATGCGAATGGTTTAAATATAGTGTCAAACAATTAGCTATAGAAACGGGAAAGCAAGTGTCTGCCCTACGCATACGTGAACAGAAAAATCTAATTGAACAAATACATTTATTATGTGGTAGCCCCAGTTTCTTGTTTTTGAGCTGACAGGAGTGGCGCCTGGTGTGTTCTTATGCCACTGTGGTCCATCTGCCTCCAGGTTTGATGTGCTGTGATTTAAGAGATGCTCTTATGCAAACCTTGGCTGTAATGGCTGATTAGTTAAGTTGCTGTTGCCATCTTATCAGCTTAAGGAAGCATTTCTGTAGCCACAAAGCACTTTCACCCAGAGAACCATGGCTCGCTCAATATTTTCTCTGTTATTCTTTTTGTTATTTTCCCCTCTTTTTCAGTTTATCCTGTATGAGCAGTTTCTGAAAAACTAAACCAGCCACCTGGAACCAACAACCGTGCCCATAACTCACCTTTCTAACCAATAACCACTTTTTACACTCAAGGTTTGCAGAAGAGCATCTTTGAATGCACAGCACACCAAACCTTCATGCAGATGTGGGATGCCACATCTCAAACTGGTTTCTTCAAGATGACAGTGAGTTTGTACTCAAATGGCCTCCACAGTCACCAGATCTCAATCCAGCAGAGCACCTTTGGGATGTGATACAGGAGATTCATATCATGGATGCACAGCAAACAAATCTGCAGCAACTGTGTGCAGGAGGGTTCTGGTGAGTATGTTGATCACTCAGTAGCAGGAAAGTTAACTCCATGACACACCTAGAGACTGCTCCTTCTTCTAATTTTAAGATTTAAACAATCCTCTAGACCTGGAATCCACTTTTGAGATTTACTGAGTTACTGGTGGTCTGGGGATGGAGAGTCGAGGTCTACAGGACCATGAAACTCACCTTCAAACTGTAAGTAAGGTAAATGCAGTAAATGTTTCAGATGTGTCAGGATTTTGGAGGATTTGGCCAAGTCAGGAGCATTTTTCTTCTGTTTTGTTTTCGATTTTTTTTTTTTTTTGAGTAAGAAGGGGAGCAGCATTCAGCACAGACTTTAATCTCACCGAGTCAGTTTGCCTGAGTGAATAAACGCATTAAACATGACAGGATACTGTCAAGAGATACCTTTGCGTTCGTCACAGATAGTTTCTGCTGGAAATGTCCAGAAATATGCCAACAGATACAATTTGGAGATCCCCGAAACAGACAAGATTGGACCCCGAAAAATGTCAATTCCTGATACCAACCCATAAAATATAGGTGTCATGTCCGAAAATTTTATATGCAAAATTTACAAATCTGAAATTTGTGTTTAAATTCATATTGTGTGAGCATTGTGCAGTCAAAATTTCTACATATTTTGACTGCAAAATATGTAGTCAAAATACATATTTTGTTGTCTAACAGCGGACCCGCTGTTAGACAACAACGGACCCGCCATCTTATGTTGACGTCATCGACCACTTACCTCTTACACCTGGCCATCGGGCATAGCTGAAGGGTATATATATATAATGAAAGGTGTTGGATTGGCCAATTGGTCATGATCGACTCTGGGCTGGACCAATTACAGCCGAGGAGGCCGGATGCACCCTCCCCCTTGTTTAGCAATCTTATAGAGGAACTAAAGAAAATGGAGAACAAAAAAGGGAAAGGAGGTGTTTATGAAAATATCACTAAATCTGTCATTTATTTGGATGTCATGCCACCGGCTATTGCAGTTAATAATACAACAGCTTCTTGCCATTTTTTGTGTTTCTTTTTATCGCTGTGTAACTCAGTTCAATTGAAAGCCTGCGTGCACTAGTACCTCTTGCCTCAAGTTCCCAGGTTTTACCTCTGAATAACGTCATGTTGGTGGGCCGGTCCCAATCCAGCCCTGCATCGAACAGTATAGAAGCGGCGCACTTACCTCTTACACCGGCAGAGACAAACCTCAGTGACGATTATAACGGCTGAAACAGAAGAAATAAGAAATAAGAAAAGGATCATTATCTTCAGCATTGTTGAAAAGGTAAGCGACACAAGTTCATTGTTCCTACTTTTAGCGAACTTGTGCCGATTTTGCTTTTCCAAGTTCCTTTTAATGTTTATTTGTTTCAGTGAATTAGAGGCTTTGTCGCTTTTAAAGGTGGGATGTTGTCTTGGAAGTTATTTCAGTGTTGTTATAAGCCACAAGGCTTCAGCCTATTCCTTTTTCGGCTACTGTTTGAGTACTTTTATGTAAAATTATAATCTGTTGTTGTTGTTGTTGACTGAAATAAATTCAAATTCATTCATTCATTCATAGTTCAACAGAGAGAACTGATCATTAGACTGGGACTAGGACACATACAAATATTACTCTTCTCTCAGTCTCTTCATACTTGTCAAACTCTTTTGGATTATTATGAACTAGTTAGTTGTTTGGGATGAAAGTTTTTATATGATCTTTGACTCATCCGTGATTTGTTCTGGTTTGAAGCTCTGTCTACATCTTCGCTGTAACTGTGTGCTGGTAGAAGAGCTGCTCAGGCTCAGGGCCTCTGCAGTGCAGGTGGTGGGAGGTGTTGTCCATAATAGATTTCATCTTGGCTAACATCTTTCAGGATCTTCAGGGTCATAACCTGTCTGTCAGTCTGGTTGTAGATGACAACCAGTATGAAATATAAAGTAAGCACAAAATATGAAAAGAAATTAACAAATCGTTTACTGTATCTCACTCACAGCCAAAATAAACAGTAAGATTCCGTGAAAGTTGACAAAGTAGCCAATTATCCCAGACTGTTATCGTGACTACATCTAGCTCGAGGAACTAGTAAGATTTTAGTTTCAAACTTTAGTTTATAACTAAAATGCAGTTTTTATAGCTTCCCCAAGCCATAAAAAAAATCAATCAATCAATATTAGCCCCTTCCCGTTTTGCGCTATTTTCACTGCCGTGGTATTCACACACACTGGGTGTGTCTCAGTACGGGGCCTTCTTCTAGCTCAGGAAGATCATGAAACTCACCTTCAAACTGTAAGTACGGTAAATGCAGTAAATGTTTCAGATATGTTGAAAATGTGAGATCTATATGCTGTGAGTCAACTGCCTTCAAGTGTTTGTATTTTAAATACAAAGTCTGTACATCTTAACTTTATTAACAATGTTGAAGATAACAATCCTTTTTCTATTTCTTCCGTTTCAGCCTTTATAACCGTCACCGACGTTTGTCTCAGCCGGTGTAAGAAGTGAAATGTGCAGCACTTCTATCGCTCGGGCCTCTCAGACTGCCTCATGCAGCTCGCCAACATTAACCGTAGTCGGCCTTCAAATGCGGCCTATGAATTTGGACACAGAGCATGGATGTTTCTCTGTAGTCACTCCGCCGTCCGTCAGTTTGATTTATTAATTTATTTTGTTAAGTTTTAAAACTTGAGAAAACTGTAAAAACTGCATATTAGTTATAAACTTTTTATAAGGTTTGATACTAAAATCTCACTGCACCTAATTTCTCGTGATAGGTGTAGTCACCAGTTATTTTTAGGGGTAAAAATAAAGAGGAAACGCAAAAAACAACAACAAAAAACAAAACCCACACATGAGAGTCAGCGATCAACGAAAAGAAAAGACAGGTGAGGAAAAAGGGGGAGGGGTCAAAGATGAGAGAGGACATAGGTAGAGAGGTAGAGAGAAAGAGAGAGAGAGAGAGAGAGAGAGAGATGTTCGTACATCAGCTGCAGATAGTTCTACTTCTTTCACATTCTGGTACAGATTTATAAAGACTGTTATTGTTATTAATCACCGTTTAACGAGGATTTGCAGCAGCAGTTAATGGTTATTATGATTTGTTCTTCCTTGTGACAGGCTTAAACCTGAAATGGATGGACACGGTGAAGTTGCCATTCCGCTTTCGTTTGCCGTGCCTGTGGGCTCTCGGTTTCGTGTCCATCTCATCTACGACCAGACTGATGGACTGGTTGTCATCCTTTACGGTGACGGAGAGAAACTTGCTGAAATATTCCTTCAAAGAATAACGACCATGTTCTTCGGGAACCAAAGGTACAAAAATGATATAACTTGGATGCTACATTTGCCGAAATGAAAATTTGTTTTTGTATTTTGCCCTAATCCGCCAAGAATCTTTACGAATATTACATTTCTCTTTGATGTTACCACCTGTAGCATTGAAATGTAATTTTTATGTGACTACAATGTTAAAAATTTGGTTGTTGTCGCCACCTACTGGTGGACCTGAGTGTGGCGCTTTGTGGTCCCCATGCTTTGGAGTGATGTTCAATTAAGCGCACATGTCACCAGAGACTGAAGACTCGAGCCAGAAAGAGTAGGCTGGCTTGTGTACGAGGTGAAAATATGGACGATATTGACTGCAGTTGCTCATGAATGTTCAGTAGAAAGGCGCACACGTAATGTTGCTGCATTTACTTTGTGTGTACGTTTTATTTGAGTTGTAATTTTATTCTTCTGACATAATATCTGTGTTTTTCATTGATCAGTTCACCATAGTTTTTCACGGTGTTTGCTGGTGAAAAGAAGATTAAAATACTGGTTAAACATCAGTTGGAGCATTGCCGTTTATTCTACTTCGAACATGAAAAACCTTCAGGAGCAGTTACACCAGCTTTGAACTATTTTGCATGCGTGTTGAATCTTTGATACCTTAAAATAAACAACAGCTTAGTTTAAGTTTGTAAATTAAATAAATCGAACACAAGTTTGTTCAGTTAGCCTGACTTTAATAAAAGATTCAGTTAAATGTATTGAAGCACAACAACGTTTTGTGAATAAGGTGTCGACAAAGCTTCACAGAAACAGACTTCTTTCTGTTTCTGTGCCGATGTCTGAAAAAACCAGCCGTCAGCGTGCAGCGCATTATCTGTCGTAGTGTGCCCAGGGTTCCCTGCACATTCACTGCCCAGACAGGAATGTGGCCGCAAAAAGGTGAATTTTTTCATCCTGACGCTGCGTCGCTGGCAGATTCCAACACTGGGTGAAACGGGGAAAAAGGGAAAAGAAATTTCCAGTGATATTCATTTGGGTTTCACCCAAGACTGTATAGGCGTTGGTTGAATAGCAGTGGTGTTCACCTTGGGGTGTCGGTCAGAACACACAGGACACAAATAAGGTTATTGTTTCATTACTGTCACTCTAGGCACAACAACCCAGTTATGTAACCACAGGGTTACAGAGTGGCGTACAAGAAGGTGAGAGTGTGCGTGTCTGGTCTGCGTACAAAACATGTACAAAAATGCTGAATATAATAAACATGCACTCCTCACCAGACCTAACAGAGCCTAATATTAATTGCCAATACACCCAATAATTCTACCTCACAGAACAGCAAATCATTTAGCTTACAGCTAACTGATTTTTTTTTAACACAGGCGTAATCAAAGTCTTTTAGATTATTATCTAAAAGACTTACATCCCCTCATCTCATCTATCACTCTCCAGTTGCTTTCCATCTGAGAACAAGGCACAGTTTGCTGTTGCATTAATCTATTATGTAATTATCCACACCTAACAAGCGCCTATAATCCATAATAAAGTAATGATAGAAAATGCTATAGAACCATCCTTAAGGTCTTTATCTATTTATTCTGCGTGGGGGTGGTGTCACAAAAGGAGTTTCAGTCTGGGTGGAATATTTAGCGGTAAAAAATATGTAAGCATTGTCAAAAAACACGTGAGGGTCAGTGAACAGTGAAAAGAAAAGACTTGAGGGAAATGGGCGAGGGTCAAAGATGAGAGATAGAAATAGGTGGACAGAGAGAAGCGTGTTCGTACATCAGCTGCAGATAGTTCTACTTCTTTCACATTCTGGTGCAGATTTATAAAGACTGTTATTGTTATGAAACACTGTTTAACGAGGATTTGCTGCAGCAGTTGATGGTTGTTACTTAAGATTTGTTGTTCCTTGTGACAGGCTTGAAGCTGAAATGGATCGACACGCAGGTTCCACTCCGCTGTCTGTCCTGCGCCTGGGTTCTCGGTTTCGTTTCCATCGCATCTACGACCAGACTGATGGACTGGCTGTGGGCCTTTATGGTGGCAGAGAGAGGCTTGTTCAAGTATTCCCAGAGAGAATAATGAACATGTTCTTCATGAACCCAAGGTGAAACAACAAAACAAAAAACAAAACTTGAATGCTACATTTGCAGAAATGTAAATATGTTTATACAATATTTTATTACAAATCTGAGCTTCGAGTTTAAAGTCATATTATGCAGTATAACTAAGGTTAATTCATTTTAACAGAAGTTTGTTCAGTTGACCTTGAATAAAACTTTCAGGTAAAAGTATTGAATCACATCAATAATTTGTGAATAAGGTGTTGGCAAAGCTTCACAGAAATGCAAAGCAAACATAGCCCCTGTTTTACCTGATGGGTACAATGTTGCTCTTGAGGGGTTGCTGCTGCTCCTGCTCCTGATAGTGCTGGAGGGCAGGTCTGTGTTGATTTAAGACTACAGACACAGTCCATAGGAGAGATGGTATCTGATTAAACCAGTGTTATGAGATAATCATAAAATACAAAGATTAGTGACAACACTTGGAACCATAAGGCAATAGATTTTTAAAAAACCGTGGGAAATAAACTCGGCTCTGCCTGTGAATCACTCTTTGCCTCTCTTCCTCCTTACATCTCCTCATCTCATCTATCACTCTCCAGTTGCTTTCCATCTGAGAACAAGGCACAGTTTGCTGTTGCATTAATCTATTATTTAGTTATCAACACCTAACAAGCGCCTATAATCCATAATAAAGTAATGATAGAAAATGCTATAGAACCATCCTTAAGAGGCATGTCTGCACAGTGGCATTTCATGAGTAATAATTTTAAAAAACCATACATACGCACATATACAAGTACATATACTCAGTATTTTAATTTGCTGCAGCAGTTAATTGTTTATGATTTGTTCTTCCTTGTGACAGGCTTGATGGTGAAGGTGCCACTCTGCTGAGGTTGCTGCGTGCGGGTTCATGGTTTTGCCTTCATCTTATCCACGACCACACATACGCACCGGCTGTGATCCTTTAAGGTGGCAGACAGATGCGTGCTGAGGATGTTCTTCATCACCTAAATAATGAAGACATTAGTGGGGACGCTCTGTATTTTGCATGTAATTGTGGGAAAATTCCATGAGATTAGATTATTTTTACTGTAACTCATGGAAACAGCTGTAAAATACGCACTGTAAAAACTTACCCAATAAATCTGAGGTAACAATTTGCATAGCCTTTTTTGTGGTTGATTTAGTTCAATATATTGTGTATAAAATAGCTTCAATAAAAAGCTATGAAATACTTAATTAAAATCGGTAAAATTTACCCCATATTTATCAGGGTTTGTACGCTTTTTTCAGGGTCAAATTCAAGCACTTTTTAAGCACTTTCAAGGTCCCTTTTTAAGCTTTTCAAGCAACCCCCCCATCAAATAAGGAGGCACACAAATTATTTATGCAACTCCAGAAGATAGTTTGTGTCACTATAACACAGATGAGAACAGCACAGGGATAAACTTGCAGGTCTGACAGCAGGTGTGTCACTCAACGTTTACACTGCAATCTGCCTTTGGTGGCTTTTTTGCACTGTGACGTTCACTATAGAACTGACACACAAAACAAAAACTACAAACTAACTACACAAGACAACACACTAGCTTGAGACTTCAAATATGATAAATATCACAAATCTCTCACGTATCAAAACTCTCTTTCTCTTTTTCGCTTACGCGCTCTCTCTCTCTTCCCTCTTTTCCCAACAACCAAATACCACATGTTGCCGTATCCAATTTTGATTGGTCGACATTGTACATTTTTCCACCAAAAGGAAAGGAGTGTTTTTTCTTTTTTCACTCACAAGCAAAGCCTGTTTGCTAGCGCGCTCCATAAAAAACGCAGTTTTTACCGTTTCTTCCCGGAGTAAACGCCACTGTTTTATTCAGAACCCCCCCCCCCCCCCAAAAACAAACAAACAAACAAACAAAAAAATCGGTTTTACGTGACCTGGGTAAATAGTCACTACCCCGGAGGTCTCCGAACCAGCTCCCCTCAGGTTGGGTTTAATAAATGCCAGATTGGTGGCGAATAAGACCTTCATCCTGAAGGATTACTTTTCTTCCCATGCACTGGACGTCCTCTGTTTGACTGAAACCTGGAGTTCACCCCCCGGCGGGGAGTCGTGAGACCACTCAAGAACGTGGTCTCACATTGGATTTGGTGTTATCATATGGGTTATCTGCACTGTAACAAAACAAACAAAAACAAACTGTCAAATTTACGGTAAAATACCGGCAGCTGTGGCTGGCAGGAATATACCTTGAAAAAGAATGTGGAATCTGTAAAAGACAATACGGTATACTGGTTTTGTAACCCTAAATTTTAAGGTAGACAACGTATTATTTTACCAAAATCATGATAGAAAAAAACAAATATATTTGTCAATTATACAGCAATTTAATGTAAAAATGCAACTTTCCATAGCTTTTTACGGATATTTGCAGTAAAAAAAGTTATAATATAATAATATTTACAGTAATTTGTTGTTCATTTAACAGTAATAGGATAGACCCTATTATTGTAAATAACTGTAAAAATAACAGAAATATGTTCAACCTTATTAAAACCTTTGACAGTAAAAAACACAGTGAAATTGTATAACAAATTACAGCATTTTTTTTTGACCAGATACATTTTACGGTAAATTCCTGGCAACCACAGCAGTACAATACAGTACAATATGGGGAACATAAATGGTTTACCGTACATTTTACATTTGCAACCGCTAAATATAGAAAAATCTAAAGATGCTCATATATAACCAAGGTAGTGAATATTACTGATAAACAATGAGAAAATTTGACATACCATTTGAAAACAGACTAAACATATCATTTTCTCTATTCCTACAAAACAGCATAGATCTTGAGAATACAGCATGTGTCCATATATATGGCTGGTAATCCATGGAGGAATGAATAAACATGAAACAAAATATTACCTGCCCCTGACCTATCAACAGTAATGAGTCACTGGGTCCTGCCTTGGTGAAGGAAAGGACTCAGTGGAGTTTCTAATGCGCATGGTGTCGAAGATACAAGCTCTGCAGGAGTACTTCAATGTCCATCAGGAGTTCACTTTGGACTGGCAGGATCCCCTCTGCAGCAAAAAATGGACAAAGTTTGATCAGTGCTTGAGCAAAATGCAGATCTAATGATAAATGATTTCTTAAGTGTAAAATATACAGTTCTTAAAGGATAGCTATGGTCAAAGTGCAACCTGGGCTGTTTTTTTGTTTTTTTTTTACTGTAAATGAGACAAACATATATCTAAAAGCATAATTACGACAAATGAGCCGTTTTTGAGATTGACCGTGATTTTGTTTTGTGGTCAATAGCCAGTGAATGGGAATACTAGGGGGCCGGGGCATAAATTTGAGCGCATCAAAATCGATACAGTAAAAAAAACAAAAAAACAAAAAAACAAAAAACAGCCCAGGTTGCGTTTTGGCAATAGTTATCCTTTAAATCTACTTATGTAAAAGTGATACATAGACAACGCAGCCCTAATCACAATCATAATTTGTTGGAAAACGTATTTAAGTTTCCTATTGATTTATCATAGAACTTGAAGTTAATGGCTGAATGCATGGTGATGAGACCTATCATTCAATCTACATTTTATGGTGTATGAAACTGCTCACCTGGACATGAACCTGAGCTCGGCTGATTAAGATTAGTGTCTCCTGTCCATCTTTCTTTAGCAAAAATTGAATAATACCACTGCTTACCTCTTATTGAATCTTTGGGTGCAGACTTAATTGAAGAGCCTGGTATAAACAGGCAGGGTGTGATGTTTAGGGAAACCACTGAATACATGGGCCATCATTTCTGCCAGAAGACTCATGGGGTGCCATGAAGCTTTCATTGTGGACTGGCTAGATACCTTCTGCATTCAGAAAGAAAACAAGAAGGGCATACACCATAAACAATAATAACTGACAAAAATAATGAGACAAGAAATTAAAGTAACAAAATAAGTGCAAATCAAGTTTCCCTGTGTTGCAGTGTAGCTGAATGTTTTTCAACAATTTGATTTACGGTAAAACACATACCAAATATTTCCAGCCAAGGTTTGTTTCAATCTTCAGCATGTTTTTCCTGCCATTGTCTTGAAACTGTTTCATCTGTCCCTCTCATTTGATGCTGCTTACAAAAACAAAACAGCAATATTGTAAAGGGAAAAAGGAAAATGAATTTAATGGAAAAAAAAGAAAAAAAAGATTATGACCTGAAATCTCACCATTTCCTGAGAGTCACAGGTCCTTTGAGTATCCTTATGGTTTCTGCTCAAATTCAGTGTCTGAAAAGGGCAGGAACAAAACAAACCTTTTTAATCATAATAAAGACAAAATAAGATTTAGAGACAGACAACAAGGAAAGGTGTAAAATATCTTCTTGAATCTGTTTACTTTACTAACCTTGAAAGAGACTCTTGGGTCTTAGCTGTGCCACCACCCTTAAACCTTAAAACACATGCATCAGAAAACCACTGCAACAAAATTTCAGATGTCCTTCACTGACATTTTTATTGTCTTGAACATATTTTGACCTCCACACACTTGCTGCTAGTCAAATATATTGCTTTAAACAAATAAAGGCAAAACAAGCATCTAAAGCTTCTCCTGGCATTATGAAAAAAGAAAGCCAAAACTGCTTAAGCTCTACACTTAAAGTCAACTAACAAATGTATATTAACCATTTTCAGGAAAACATGAATTTGAACAAGCACATAAGCTTGCGACATCACTTTTGCAGAAATGTACAGCTACAAAATGCTATAATAACAGTTAAAGTCAAGTAATGTTTGTAACAGACAGTGCTGTTTAAATTTCAATGTTAACTGTTCAGTGCAACACTTAACTTGTTTGCCAATTAGGGCAATACAAAATTCAAACAGTTTAAACTCTGTTGTATAGAATATAGAACATTTCTGAAACATCAAAAGTACAGTTCTCAGTAACAATCCCTAGTTAGAGGGATTGTTTAAAGATATATGGTCAAAACCTCTGAAAAGCATGCCTGTGATAACAGAAATCAGGTAAGAGCACATTACTCAGTATCAGCTGGGATAACTGAAAACATAAACAACACAGTAGTTCCCAGTCAAGGTACAGTTAAGCTGACTGTACCGATCTGTTCAAAATCTCTTTAAACGGTCTCTCGCCACTCGTGATCAGAGAGATCGGCGATGAGGGTGAATACTCTTCACATGCATTGTCTTCTTCTTAGTTTTTTCAACTTTTGTTCCCTTCTCTGGGTTAATGTTGAAGAAACACCTTGATAAACACAATAATCCATAATAAAACACTATACAATGGGAAAAAAAAGAAAGGGAAAGGCAAGGGAAAAGTAAAAGAATTACCTCTGAAGAAATTCAAGTGTGGAGCCAAGTTCCAGGGGATAGTGGATGTTCAGGCAGTAGTAGCTACCAAGCATCAGACAGATTGCAGAGATGAAGTCAGTTATTTGGTCATTTACAACTTTTGTGGTCAATGCTGAGCATGAACAGTCTCGATGCAAAGCAGGAGGATCCTTGGAATGAAATACAAGTGTAAAAGAATTTACTGTAAAACCCCCTTTACCATTCAAATGTGTCTTAAAATAGTGAAAGTGCAGACAATATAGCGTAAACTTGCATTCGCTTAGGTTCTGTGCACTTCTGTGCACACTGTACTGATTTTCAACTCACCACAAACAATGATACATGGTGTCACAGGCAGGCTTTCCACTTGGACTTCTTTTGCCAGACATGTTTCATCAACATAGTGGAAGAGGGTCTCCTCTTTTTCATCAAAATAGAAGAGGAGGAGGAGCATCATATCTTTCACGTCTTCTGAGCAGCCCTTCAGCTGTCCCCTCTGCATTCGAAGCTTTATGACAGCCTCCAAGACATGCTTGCTCTTGTCTGCACAAGTGGTTTTCAGAAAGTCCAGAAGCCGTTTTCCCTTCTTTTCCAGACTGGTGAGGAAAGTCTCTTTCAGCGGTACCCCAGTAAGTTCTTCAAAATGGACTGTCATTCCAATCGCCTGAAACAAAAAAGGCCACTCTTCTTTGAGGATTTGCATGTCTGCTTCACTGTTTATTGCTTTGCGCTGAGAGTAGTAGGTGCATTTCATTAGAGTTTTTACTTCTTCATGACTGAAGCTTGTCTGTTCACTGAGAATCTTCATACGTTCCTTCTTCTCCTGCTGGGTTTCCAGTGTCTCACTGACAGGCAAAAACTTCATGTCCCACTTTATGCAGCCGTATGTATCTTGAACAGATGCTCGCTTTTCAGGTGTCACTTCATCGGTGTCATCTGATCCTCCCTGTTTGCACTTCTGTAACACTGGTGAAGTAGACCTCTTCACATTTTCAATTCGTGCCTGAATCTTAACACAGAGCATGGATGTTTCTCTGTAGTCACTCCACCATCCGTCAGTTTGTGATGGATCATGTAAGAGGGGAGAGAGTGGAGTAGATGTGCGGGAGATGCTGGGAGGGTGCCGACAGAGATACGAGCAGCATGAGGGTCTACAAAATAAACCAGAAAGTGACAAACATTAGGACCAGGACTAAGATGGAGTAAGAATCACACTGTTGTTTTCATGAAGTTTTTATGAAGGACAACTGTAACTATAAGTTCATGCAACTTGTAGGGGCGGATCTAGAACAATGGCATGTGCAACCCATGCCATGTTACTGACGTTTCCTTTCCTGCCAGATTGAAAGCACACATTTTGTGGGAACTGGTTCCACTGGAGGCATATTAGTGAAACACCCACTTTGTGTTTTGAGTTTTTTGATTTTTACTTCAGTTTTTACTGCAAGAATTTTCGAGATAGACATGTCTGAATATACTAACATTCTCCTAATTATTACTGTGGATTTCTTGGAAGGCCAAAACCTATAAAACATTTCAAAATAATTTAATAATAAATTATAATCATAAGTAATACAAAAAATAAATTAACACCAATCTATGCCAAATGTATTCTGTAAAGGATCTACGATCGTCTATATAAATACACATGTGTCTGAGAACAGGAAAACTGAGTCTCTCAGCTTCATGTCATCATCCAGGAATGGGGAAAAAGCTTAACAGACCGATAAAGAGGACGAGCTCTGTTAGCAGCACTGTTACAGCCACGGTGTAGGATGGAGGTCTATTCCAGGTCTTTGATCAGCAGCCAGACTGTAAAATACGCACGCATGTAACAGGAACATACGAAATTATATATGTGTGTGGTTATAGCTGTTATATCTCTACACCATTTATTTTTTGTTTCCATTTTTTTCTAATATATTTCTAATTCACTTTTTCTCAATGACCCTTGTGCAGCTGCCTCGTTTCAGCTTCCACAGTGGGGGGATATTAAGTCTACGACTGTGATATAAACACGTTTGTGCTCCTTCCTACTTGAATCGGGTATTTAAGTCGGCAACCTGACTCGGGAGGATATCTCCTTTCCATCTCCTTCCTATCTTTCCCGGTCGAAAAAAGTGGGGGGAAATGTGGAAACCAATTACTGCGAAAAATGTTAGAATATCACAAAACTTGTGCAGAGAGACAAAGGAGAGGAGATACCGTAAGTGCACCATTTAAGAGCTTGCAGCTCCTCCCCTTCTTCAGTTTCAGGTGTTCTCCTCCAGCCACTGTGCCCTTTTTGCATCACCTGCTGAGACAAACCTCGGTGGCGCTTATAAAGGCTGAAACAGAAGAAATAAGAAAAGGATCAAAATCTTAAGCTTTGTTAATAAAGGTAAGCGACTTTAGTTCATTGTTCCTACAAAAATGGCGAACTTCTGCCATTTTTCCTTTTTCCTTTTAATGTTTATTTGTTGCACTGAATCTGTGGTCGCTGTTGAAGGTGGGATGTTTTCTTGGAAGTTATTTCAGTGTTGTTAGTTCAGCAGAGAGAGTTAATCATTAGACTGCACTATAGGACACGGACAAATGTTCTCCTCTGGCTCTCAGTCTCTTCATATTTGTGAACTAGAAATTGTATAATGTGCCAAGATTAATTAACTTCTAAAAAGCTGAAAAGCCTTGCTTACTTCAGACCTGTTGATGTTTGAGATTCAGAAATCGAAAAGTTCTATAGTCATAGTCACAGACGACTAAAGTCGCTTACCTTTATTAATAATGTTTAAAATAATGATCATTTTCTTATTTCTTCTGTTTCCGTCTTTATAAGCGCCACCAAGATTTGTTTCAGCTGGTGTAATGAACAAGAGGTGCAGTGACTGGCAAGAGAGGACCTGAGAGTTTAGTTAAAGGGAGAGGGGAAATGAAGGAATGTCAGTGTATCATAGACGAGTGAGCCGGTGCAAAGGAGGGACGGATGGGCACGATTGACTCGCAGGGGTTATAAGTTCGTAGATCAAGATGCAGGGTCTCACACTATACGGCCCGATGCTCTGATGCGACCTGAGTGCTCACACTGTGCGTCCATAAAATGAAGGTTATAACGGAAAATCTGTCGCTCGCTCTCCCTGTCTGTCTTTCACTCACACAGACTCACACCACCACCATCAACTTTGCTAAATTGCTAATGAAAAACATTGATCGGGCAGCTGTGATTAGCAGTGCAAATCCAACTATTTTCACGGTTGTTGTGGTCGTGATAATTTTGTGAGGCCACATCGAAAAGACTCAGATGAGCTTTCCAAAGTTCTACAAGTGCCTCCATCGCTTGTGTCCAGATCACACCAAATCCGATTTTTTTGACCCTATGCGACCCATATCCGATCATGGTATGACAGTGTGAACGGCACAAATCCGATATTTTCCAATCCGATCTGGGTCACTTTCGTATGTGGCAGCCTACGAAATCCGATACATATCCGATGTTTTAGAAAGCGACTGCTGTTTGAATGGTTGTGTCGCATTAAATCCGTCTTTTACGTCACTGACGTCACTGACGCCAATTCAGCTCCGGAGAAGCGCCCGAGAAGACATAACTTTAACCAAAAATTGGGAAACGTAAAGTCCGAAGTCTTTATATTAAGGGCAATCAGTCAAACAATATTGTTTGCTCTGGGTCTAAACAGAGCGCGTTGTTTGTGACGTCTTTTTTTTTTTTTTTGCGCATCTGGGCCGCTTTGAGGGTTGGCACTAGAGAGCGTTTGCTGTCGCATTTTATTTGTAGTGTGAACAAGCAGACAAAAAATCAGATTTGATCAAAAAATCGGAATTGGGCATTAAGACCTGCAGTGTGAACGTTTTGGGTCCCTTCACAGTTTCACGGTAGCAGGAAGTGAGATTCAAACAGCCATATGTATATATATATATATATATATATATATATATATATATATATATATATATATATATATATATATATATATATATATATATTAATTAAAAACACGGGGAAATAAAATGTAAAATAATTAATCATACATGTTAATTTGTTATCATTTTATAAACAAGTTGTTTCCCACATTTTTTATTCTATATGCATTTAATTGGATGAAAGCTTCTTTCCGTTACTTCCTTTCTTTCTTTCTTTCTTTCTTTCTTTCTTTCTTTCTTTCTTTTAACATGTTTGCTGTTCACATGGCTTGCAATTGGGAGAAAGTAAACATCTGTTGAGTAATTTAACATAAAATATTTTGATATTGTTAATTGGAAAGCCAAAACTCTAGTGGGTCCACCAGACCCATAAACACTGGCTAGGTAACAAAAATACAGCTTCCTGGGTGGTGTATAGTTTAAACTTGCTGTTTCCATGAAATGTACCGGTTTAACATTGCTCCTAATTTTGGTTGACTGTTGCCCGTTAGCTGCTCCAAGCTGCTTTAGTTTTACTGCAGTGTTTTCTTGGACGCATCTTCATTGTTGTTACTTTAACACAACTGTGTGAGCATTATTATGATCATATAATGATCATTATTCTATGCACATATAAAAGTCAGTCTGGGATATTAAGCTTCTTGTCAACTTTCATGGAAATTTACAGTTTCTGAGTGGACTGTTTAATGGTATAAATAAGTAGGCAATGGAAAAAAACACGTGAGGGTGAGCGATGAGTGAAAAGAAAAAACTTAGAGACAAACAGGGGAAAGGTAAAGAATATGTAGACATAAAGAAGAATAAGAATAGTGTTTTCTTGGACGCATCTGCAGCTGTCGGTGATTGTGACTTATGATTTGTTTATCCTTCTGACAGACTTGAAGCTGCAATGGATGGACACGGTGAAGGTGCCATTCCGCTGTTTGTCCTGCCTTTGGGTTTGCGGTTTCGTCTCCATCTCATCCACGACCAGGCTGACGGACTGGCTGTGATCCTTTACGGTGACAGAGGGAGGCTTGCTGCGATATTCCTCCAGAGAATGATGATGGAGTTCCTCAGGAACTTGATTCACAGGCCCGAGTGACCAAGTCCATCAGTGACCCGGGCTTGCGGGGCCTTCAGCATCCAACAGTGCAGATAAAACACTGTTGATGTTGTTTACAAACCAAAAATAAATTCATTTTTTAAAAAGTTATGTTTCCTTGTTATTATTTCATACATTCGTCAAAAGTCTCCAGTCTGTTTGTGTTCTCTCGGTTAGATTTTCATGTATGTGCTGTTCTAAGCTGCATCTATCAGTTTTTAAACACAGTGAGTGGGGGATGGGGAAGCCAAGTGTGAATGACCAAAATAAACAAATTTAATAATACAGTAATATAAAAATTTATATTAGAAGTAAACTTTCATATTTTTGACGTTTTTTTACTAGCCTACTTTTGGCGCAGATGCGTATTAAAGCTGGAAAAGGTGACAAAAAAGAACATTTTATTACATTTTATTACATTTTATTACTGGCGACTTCTCCAGGGTCTAGAACAAAAATTGGTGCATGGATTAATAAAATGAAAGATAACTGGTGTGTGTTTTTATAATATTCATTTATTTATTTATGGGATTAAAAAAACAAATACAAACTCCAACTGCCCATGATTGAGGTAAGGCGGCTGCTTTCTCCATGTAAGCCCAGGCTCTGACGGTCTCGGTCACACACTGCTATGTTTGCGATCCCCATTCTGGATGACCGCCGTCAGGACTCTCCTGAAGAATACGACAGCAAGCCTCTGTGTCCCGCTGTGCAGCATGGCAACCAGCCCGTCAGTCCGGTCGTAGTACACATGCAAGTGAAAGGAGCGCAGCTGCAGGACACACAGCTGTGCCCGAGCGGCTCCTTCACTGTCTCCATCCATTACGGCGTCAAACCCTGCAGAAAGAAAACAAATCACAGATGAGTCAAGGATCACATCAAAACTTTCTTCATCCCAAACAATGAACGCTCCTGATTTTATAATAATCCAAACCCCTTTGACAAGTTCGCAAGTGTGATTAAAGACTGAGAGCCCGAGGAGTAACGTTTGTCCTAGTCCCAGTCTAATGATCAGTTCTCTCTGTTGAACTAACAACACTGAAATAAGTTCAAAGAAAACTTCCCACATTCAAAAGCGCACACAGCAGCTGACTCAGTGAAACAAATAAAGGTTAAAGGGAACTTGGGAAAGCTAAAAGGGCTTAAGTTTGCCAAAAGTGGGAACAATGAACTTAAGTCGCTTACCTTTATTAACAATGCTGAAGATAATGATCCTTTTCTTATTTTCTTCTGTTTCAGCCTTTAGAAGCGGGGCCAAAGTTTGTCTTCTTGCCCTTCTTCCTCGTCAACGTATAAACGGCATAATATTCTAATATGACTAGTCGTCGGTAAGCTATCGCACTTCGGGCAAAATTTTGCATCTAAGAAACGGGATGAGTAAGTGAGACCCGTCAGTTTAGTTAAAAGGGGAGGAGCTCTCTCATTTCCCTCTTACTGAGAGAGTGTGCAAGACACTCTCTTACTTACCTCTTAGCTCTTAGACCCCTCTTACTGTGCAATGTGTATTACTGGGCTTAAGCCCGAGTTGTTTTTTCAGAAGCCCGGGGTCTTTTGGAGTGTAAGATGTCCGACTGACAACCGTATAAGACAAAAACTACACACAATATTCAAAGCACATTGCGCACAGTCCTAAATTCCCCCTAATTTTGGTATGATCCGAGCTCAGGCACTTTGTTTAGCGGTGGAGGGTAACAACTGAAAATGTGAAATAAACATACATGTAGGACAAGGGCAGCACGGTGGCACGGTGGTTAGCACTGTTGCCGCACAGCAAGAAGGTTCTGAGTTCAATTCCACCATCAGGCCGGGGTCTTTCTGTGTCGTCTCCCCGTGTTTGCGTGGGTTCCCTCCGTGTGCACACGGAGTGCACCGTCCAAAGACATGTGGCAGGAAGCCAGTGGTCAGACCACAGACACTGTGGTCTGTGGTCAGACAGTGGTCAGAACTCAGAACTGTCATATGCACAGAACTGACCACTGTCTGTGGTCAGTTCTGTGCATATGTGCACAGCACAGACCACAGTGAAGTTTTTAGTCAGTTCTGTGCATATGTGCACAGAACTGACTAAAAACTTCATGAGTGTATGCACTCACTCCAAGAACCATGAAAACAACTGCTTTGATGTATATATTCCTTGTTGGTATATATCAGGGGCGATTCTAGGATTAGAGCTTTGGGGGTGCTGAGCACCCAGAGAGCAGCCCAGCCAGACAAGATAAACTTTACACGTATCCTTAAATGTCTCCAGTTGTCCCGAGTTCTCTCTTACTGTCTCCTTGGTGCATTTAAACCCCCGTTCCTCCCTGTCCTCATCGTCTGTTGTCTTCATCTCCGTTATCAGTCATCATAATTTTACCATCTCTGTGCAAGTCTGCAAATTTCTTTCTTAAATCATATGATTCTTAAATTCATCAAGTCTCTCTCTGCCTGGGTCCTCGTCACAAAACATGACATCACCGTTTTGTACATTTTAACACAATTGAATCCCCACATTTGAGAAAGAAAAGCAAAACACCTTTTTTAAAGTCTGTAACAAAACCATCAAATCTGATAAAGGTTATTTAAATGCTGCCAAAGAAGAATGGATTGGAATAAAAAAAAATACATATCCTAATCTTAATTACTGGGGGAGAATAATGAACGATGCTCATAGTGAGTAAGAAGTAAACTGAGTGCATTTGGACAGAGATTCACTTTTAATGTGTATGTATAATATAATACAGATACATAAAAAACACTCCCAAAACAGAATAAATTATTAAAATTAAAAATCTTTACTGAGGATACTAATTTTACTAATTTAATAATACTAATTTTGTGTTGTAAGATTTATGAGTTTCATGCTTTCATAGTGGTACTTGGGAGAGCTTGACATTTTTCTCAGGTGGCACACACTGTAAAAAGTTTGAGAAACACTGATAAGTGTATGTGTGCTTTTGGAAAACATTTAAAGCTGCTGTACAGAAGCTTTGAAACAAGCTTAAAACACTTTTAGAATATAAACAGAGCATCTGCTTCTCTTTACAGCTCCTCACTCCACCAGGGCACCGTTTGGCACTTTCTGATACTGTACTGCGGCAGTCATACAGACAACTGGACGGTCCAAAAGTTGGCCTACCTATTACTGGCTGAGGTTTTAGTAGAGTTGTGGCTGAACCACATAAAAATATATCATTAATTTTAATCTCCCCAATCAATGATAATGTTATGTTGGAATGTTGTTAAAGAGGGTCAAAAATGTTTCAACCCAGTTTATTTTTGCAGATTCTGTATAGCAGCTTTAATATAGGGAGGACACAACTTCCAGACTGTATGAGTAAAATCAGGTTTTTTCTCTTTGTCAGTTTAACAGTTTCTGTTTTGCCTGTCACTGTTCCCTGTCTGTTTTCTTACCTGGTTCTTCCTGACCGTGTACTTTCTCCTCACGTCTTTCCTCTCTCCCTCTTTGGACTGACAATCATACACAAATAGATTGTATTCAATTAGATGAAAAATTACATTAATATGAAAAAAATACTACTAAGATCACTAACAAAAAGTCCTCTCTCAGTCTACTTTCAACCAAAAGGCAAATAACCAAACCACATGAACATCTAATAAAAGATATAAATATTGAAACACTGATCCAACATTATTTTTGATTGACGGATCATTTGATTTTACACTTTTACCTGAATGTGGCTCCTTTTTTTGAAAAAACTTCCTTATATCCATTATGAACCTGGCTCTCTCTGTATACACACACAACATGAGTTATAAGGTTAATGGGCATCCAGTCAGTTAGCTAGTTAGTATCCATTTCAAACAGGACAGTGGTAACAACAGTAGGCTACGGACAATTTTAAGTTTTAGATTTTAAATTGGCTATATACATTTCAATGGGAGCAACAGGGCGGTCAAATGTCGCTGATTTTACTACAGAGCAGGACGGATTGTAGGGTAGCAAACATCGTCGGAAAACATGTTTTCAACACTGCAGGTTACCTGGGTGTAATGTTTTTCAGCTAAAAAGAAACATGTTATGACTCCTACCTAACTATATAAAGAGTAACTGAAGGTTAAATACAGCTAATATGTCCTGTTTTAAGCCAGGCACTTACGCTTCCGCTCCGCTACCATGGCTCTGGCAGCAACGAAGCAAGAGCAGCGGAGAGCCGAGCTGGAACAAACCATTTTGGGAGAGGGGGGGGGGGGGGGGGTATCTATACTTTTGTTGTTAAAATGTTATGTCTCAACCAAGTACTGTATGGTTTTTATATTTTTAGCAGTGTGTCAGACAGACAGCAAATATTGTCCAAAAAAGTAAGAAATCTTTGGGGGTGCTTTGATTCATTTTTGGGGGTGCTGAAGCACCCCCAAAAATGGGCTAAAATCGCCCCTGATGTCTGGTGTTTTCGTGTTTGTTGGTTTGTTTTTATTTTGTTTTATTTTGCGAGTTGGTTATTAGATGCTGCCCCGCCCTCTCCTCCCTGTGCCGCAAGCAGCAGGCGCACCTCGTAAACGGAGGGTGCCCTTACTCCCAGGAAATGGGCGATAGAAAACCGATCGGTGCCTGTGCCATTCCCGATATGCGCTGGCATGACGTCGGGGCAGGATGAGTACGAGCAATTTTTTTATTTTTATTTTTTGCCGATGCCGCCCACCATGATGCCGCCCCGGGAAACCGCCCGTATCAAAAACCGCTACTGCCTGGACCTGCCCTCTCACCTACCTGGTCTCATCCTCACTTCTGAACACTGCAACAACGGAGTGCAGGTTAGACATAATGTCTGGTTAAATGCAATTTTCTCTTCTTCTTCTATGCTTTTCAATCTCAAGTTATGCATTACTGTCCACCGGAACTTGTACCAGGAACTAGGAACTTTTAGACCAGCGTGTAGATTAGTTTCAGAACATTGGGCATGGAATATTTCAGCTATTTCACAATAGCTGGTAAAAAGTTTTCTTACTCTGTGGCGTGCTGCTTATTTACTGTTTGTAAAGACAAAGAAAAATCTCCTGGATCGCTCTCACTTCATATTCCTTGTTGTTGTAAGAAAACTGTGACATCATCCGTCAGGTGGGCATACAGTAGAGGAATATGTCTAAATGAAGCTGTGAGTAATTTTTACATGAAAGTGACCCACACATAAAAGATGAAATGCTGTGACTGTAATAGATTGAAGCCAGCAGTGATGTGCACACCACATATAAGAAGGTTCAGTCATCTAGACCCAACACAGCAAACTCATTCCTTTACAGAGGATGTCCTGTTAATTAGCGAGCACCATGTAAGCTGTGCTATAATGTCATGGTTTATTCTTGCAGCTGCCTCTGACGTCACTGCCACAGGACAGTAAGCAGGTGTACGTACAGCTCCTGTGGGACAACATCAACCTGCACCAAGAACCCGGAGAACCACTTTACCTGCTCTGGAGGACCTTTTGTGAGTGTGAAGACAGACATTATCAATCATTGTCCATCAGTACAGTGTCAAGTGTAGAAACTGAATTTGCAGATTGAATTGTGAGCTTTCAGATTTTTGGGGTGAGCTATACTGCATAATCACCACTGGGGGGTGCAAGTGTTCAGCCTTTAAACCTCAAGCAAACATATTTTAGTTCACACTAAGAAAGAAGGTATATACTGATTTCAACCCCCCCCCCCAAAAAAAAACAAAAAAACAAAAAAAACCCCAGTCAGATATGGATTTGTGAACGGAAAGTAAAGAGCGAAAGGACGTAGAAATATACGTGTATCTACTAAACATCTCAACTTTGAACCTCTGTGACCCTGAAGTGAAATTTTCTGAAAATCTTGTGAATGCAATAACTTGGGAACGAGACAACATAGGATTTTGAAACTGATACCTTCGGTGCATGTATTAGGAGATTGAGGAGTTTTTTGTTAAAGTGTCATTGCTGAGCAGAACAGATCAGAGTGGAGGCTCTTTGCTAAAAGAATATTTCAGCAGACTCTCTGATGCTTTGGTGTTTGTGCTCCCAGTGGAGAAGAGGGGAACTCTGGGGCCCACAGACCACCAGGAGATCCGCACTCTCCTCAACACCATTGTTCGCAACATCCAGACCAACGACGTCTACGGGCCGATCAACCTGCTGATCCGAGAGATCAAACGGCGTCCAGAAGGGGTCAAACGACAGAGGTCCGTTCTGCTCCTCCATCTATACTCACTGTTTCATATTTAGTCTTTCTTTAAGCTCTTAGTAGTGATTTTTGCTGCAGTGCATTAGAAAAGTGTCTGATGCCTGGTGTGTGTGAATGTCTCCCAGGAGCGTCTATAGAGAAATACTGTTTCTGTCACTGGTGGCTTTGGGACGGGAGAACATCGACGTAGGTGAGTGAGATTAACTAGTGATATCAGCTGTGACCTATAGTGTACTGTAAGAGTTTGAAGGTGATGACGTGAAAAGTTCCTAACTCATATGTGTGTCGTCATCCTGCAGAGGCCTTCGACAGAGAGTACCACAACGCATACAACCAGCTGAGTGCGGAGCAGCTCAAGTCTTTGCACTGCATCGATCGCCCGCCTACTCCCAGCGTCCAGTGGTGCCTTAAATGTTTTGGAGCACCTTTCATCTGAACTGATCCTCTCAGCAGCAGAGACACAAACTCTTACTGTTCCTGCTTCAACTTTGGGGAACAGGGAGACTTTCGGACATCTCCAGCTGGACGAACATGGTACTGCTTCTTCCGTTTGCCTTGGAAGATGACGTTGGCCGTTTCATGTTTCTTTGCTTTGCTTTAAAAAGGTTTTCCAAGCAGCTGCCTAAAAGTGGAACTGTTGTTGTAAACTTCCTGGAAAGCTGTAATGAATCTCTTCAGACTAGTTGAGTTGCTTTTCCTTACAGAAGCTGTATAAAGCGATTGATCACTGTACAGAATATCTGTGTGTGTGCATGTCAGCAGCTTTGCTCGTAGTCTTTTGCCTCTTTGGCTTAAATCTGTCGTAGCTATGCTCGTATCAGCTCGGTGTGAGACAGTGTACAGACTCTGACTCTAACTTTGTGCACTTTCTGAAGAAGAGTAAGTAAATCAAGTTCACCTGACTTTTTGTACAGTTTAAGGAAATCTCAGTCGAGGTTGCATTTTTGTCAACAACCCTGGTTGTGATCAGAGTCTTAATGAATGTTCACATGTACAGGCTCACACTGGGGCTCTGTGCAGCTTTGTGTTGGAGCAACACATTTAAATGGGAGAGGACTGAGGCTTTGGACAATCACTAATTATCAATCACTAAAATAGATTCATAACATTCCAGATGCCCTGTACTCAAAGCAGGTCTCATAGGAGTATTGATCTCTGTGATAACAAATGTGACAGCAGCTGTTTGGAAAGTAGAGATCATAAAAAACAAAGACATCAATCTGAAGCATAAAGGTGCCACACCACTGATTCCCACAGATTAAAACAACAGAGGAACACAGACAGCAGAGGTGTGCTGGCTTCAGTCGGCCTTTTTAAAGCTGCATTTTTAACAGTAACATACTGTGTTTGTTCAGCTAACATGTCTTATTCTGATCATAACTCAGAGCTGTAACTCTCATTCTCTACTCTGTCACAGAGTGAACGACAAAGGTTCAGACAGGATCTCTTTTATGGTTTACATAAAAGTGCAGAGGGCTCTTGATGAGTGCTGAAACTGTGTCAGGACAGAAGGCCGTTGATATTTGACATTCCACTAAAAACAGTGAAACAGGCGGGAAAACAGCAAAGTTCTGCGATGAATTGTTGGGTAAAGATGGACCTGTGTGTTGACTTGAGTGTGAGTGTGGCGCTGTACTTGTACAGATGAGAAAATGTGTTGTAAAATATTCCATTTGCACTGCATAGATTAGAACCTGCTCTTAACCCACATCAGAATATTAACAATTTACACAATTTTTCATCCAGAAAAAAAAATCTCAATTATTTATTTTTGTATTGTTGACATTTGGATTGCAGCTGCTGTGCTAACTTAGAGTTTTTATAACTAGCTGCCCCTGTTTTCCCTTTGAATCCGTGTTAGGGGACTCCAGCCGGTGTTGACTTAGTAAATCTCCTCTTGGTGGAGGATGTACAGAAAAGTTTTTTAAAGATAGCAGGTGAAATGTTCTCTTACCGTCCTGTGGAAAGAAAATGAATGTCTACACATAAGTGCGCTGCAATAAATGAGTTTGTGAACTGACTGAAAATGAAATTTGTCCTTTTTTCATCTTTGTGTTAAGAAGAATTTGTATTTATTGCCACATTTCAAAATGTGCCTTTGTAACATATCTGTAGCTCATTTCTCTTCATTTCTGTTTTCATGGAAAAAGATGTAATCTTCCTGTCATCCATTGCCAGGAAATCCCATTTCTCCCAAAAGATCCATCCACCCATCCAGTTTTAGGGTTGTGTGGGGCTCGAGCCTATCCTATCAGAGGTATCCCCTGGATGATGATCGGCAGTCTTTCAAGCCTTTTGAGCTCACACAGAGACAGACAACCATTCATACTCACATTCACACCTATGGGAAATTCAGAATAACCTCACCTATGTGTTTGTTAGATTTTTTTTTGTTTTGCCAAAAGCCAATAAATAACAAAACAAAACACACACAAAAAAACACACACACAAGTTTTCTTTACTTGTTATTAATTCATGCACTCATTTTCACTCTAGACCCTGGAGAAGTAGCCAGTGATAAAATGTTGTGCGGTTGTTCTTTTTTTGTTTGTGTTTTTTTGGTCACCTTTTCTAACTTTAGTGTGCTCTGTTGCAAGGCGATTGAAACAAATCTACTAAAAGTAATAAAGTTCATCTTAAATATTAAGCCATGCCAGTACCCTTGTTAGCTTCTTCAAATGAAACGACAATGTGTTCTATGTTGGAAACCACAATGTTCGTAGAACATATTGTGAACACCACCACACAATTACACTTTTGGTGGAACGGTATGAAGAAGCTTTTTAGCATTGCTTTGTTGTGGTTGATCAGTTTCTGCTGTAGCAGGAAACTGTCTACATCACAGCCATATGTCTTAAGCTGGGCATACACTGTGCGAATTTTTTTCAGCTTCAGCTCAAACTGCACGATTGACTCGCAGGGGTTAGAAATTCATAGGTCACGATGCAGGGTCTTACACTATACGGCCCGATGCTCTGATGCGACCCGAGTGCTCACACTGTGTGTCCATAACATGAAGGTTATAACAGAAATTCTGTCGCTCGCTCTCCCTCTCTGTCTTTCACTCACACAGACACACACCACCACCATCAACTTTGCTAAATTCCATCCATCCATTCACTGCCGCTTATCCTTTTCAGGGTCGCGGGGGGCGCTGGAGCCTATCCCAGCTGTCATAGGGCGAGAGGCGGGGTACACCCTGGACAGGTCGCCAGTCTGTCGCAGGGCTAACACACAGGGACAGACAACCATTCACACTCACATTCACTCGCACATTCACACCTAGTGGCAATTTGGGTTTTCCAATTAACCTATCCCCACAAGCTGCATGTCTTTGGACGGTGGGAGGAAGCCGGAGTACCCGGAGGGAACCCACGCAAACACGGGGAGAACATGCAAACTCCACACAGAAAGACCCCGGCCTGATGGTGGAATTGAACTCAGGACCTTCTTGTTGTGCGGCAACAGTGCTAACCACCTTGCCACCGTGCTGCCCAACTTTGCTAAATTGCTAATGAAAAACACTGATCAGGCAGCTGTGATTGAGCAGCAATGTCCATCCAACTATTTTCACGGTTGTTGAGGTCGTGATAATTTTGTGAGGCCACATCGAAAAGACTCAGATGAGCTTTCCAAAGTTCTACAAGTGCCTCCATCGCTTGTGTCCAGATCACACGCTGCACTGCTGTGCTGCTCCGTCTTTTTCACCGACATTTATGTGTTTGCGCATGCGCAGTGTGAGCGGCTGCGGTGACACCCTCACGCGTTAAGACCTGCAGTGTGAACGTTTTGGGTCCCTTCACAGTTTCACAGTAGCAGGAAGTGAGATTCAAACATTATACTTTTTTTTTCTTTTTTTTTTTCAAACATTATACTCAATAACAGGAAAATTAACTCCATGACACACACACACACATATATATCTATATCTATATCTATATCTATATATATTTATATATATATATATATATATATATTCACACACACACACATATATATATATATATATAGTAGGAGACAAAAAAGCAGTGAGCAATAATGGGATTTACTTGTTATTAATTCATGCACTCATTTTCAGTCTAGACCCTGGAAAAGCAGCCAGTAATAAAATGTTGGGAGGTTGTTCTTTTTTTGTTTGTGTTTTTTTGGTCACCTTTTCTAACTTTAGTGCGCTCTGTGCCAAGACGATTGAAACAAACCTACTAAAAGTACTAAAGTTCATCTTAATTCATGCCAGTACCCGTGTCTACCAATTTGTTCTATGTTCACCACACAAGTGTGGTTGGGAGAAGCTTTTTAGCATTGCTTTTTGGTTATTCAGTTTCTGCTGTAGCCGGAAACTGTCTCCACCACAGGGGTATGTCTTAGTTCCCTTTTGGATTCCTTCACGGTTTGTTTCTTTCTGAGCAGCACTACACCTGCGGCAGAAGTGCGGCACACTTCACTTCTTACACCGGCTGAGACAAACCTCAGTGATGATTATAAAGGCTGAAATAGAAGAAATAAGAAATGGATCATTATCGTCAGCATTGTTAATAAAGGTAAGATGTACAGACTTTGTATTTAAAATACAAACACTTGAAGGCAGTTGACTCACAGCATGTAGACCTCACAATGTATTGGTTTTCAAATTATGTTCATAATGACTGTGTTAACAGATTTTTCTAAATTTAACACTAAAATTTAAACTTAAAAAATAACAAAAAATTCATCTCAGTTCGCCTGTTTTTGTAGTAAAACTTTGTACCATCTCTGGGAGCTGCCAGGATCTAGAAAAAACCCCTCTACTGAGACAAACCCAGTGTGTAGATGAGATGAGGAGATGAAGGAGGAAGAAGAGTGAGTCACAGACAGAGCCGAGTTTATTTCCCCCAGTTTTATTAATCTCTTGCCTTATGATTCCAAGCGCTGTCATTTTATTATTATCTCATAACACTTGTTTAATCAGATACCGTATCTCCTATGGACTTTTGAATGTCTAATTTCTCAAATCAGCACAGCCCTGTCCTGCAGCACAATCAGCAGCAGGAGCAGCAGCAACATTGTAACCATCAGGTAAAACATAGGCTATATTTGCTTTGTTCCCACCTGATGAGTGATATAGTATGATACGTTTCCATATTAGATTCTTGATGAATGTGTGTTGTTGTTATTCAGCCTGGTCCTATGAGCCCCTTTTTAACTCTAAGCACCCTCCCCTTCAGACATTTCTGCACAGCCCTGATTACATGTGTATATTGTACAGTTTAGCTGCTGCAGTCTAGTCCTCTGTCCTGTAACAGTGCTGCTAACAGAGCTGCTCAGGGCCTCTGCAGGCTCAGAGACAACCTGTTAGCCCAGTGGAACCAGATCCCACAAAAGTGTGTGCTCTTAATCTGACAGGAAAGGAAACGTCAGTCACATGGCGCTTTCTGATTAAGAAAATATAATTAAAACATTTTAACAGCCGTAGGTTAGTCAGTTTTTGGACATTTAATTTTGCATATGAGACACATAATGAAAGGTGAACCCCAAAACGTGGATTCTGTTAATCTGGACGCAGATTTCCCCAATCTGATAAATAGTACATTTGCATAATGAGAGTGTATTTTTATCATTAATATGCAAATTGTCATGACCATTGATCAACAATCACTGACCAAAACCCATTGATCAAAGACCACTGATCAATGGCCATGAGTACCATTCACAGAGAGTTGGGGAATGGCTGCAATCACAGCATTGTAAGATGGTGAAAGATGTACCCTTAGGTCCCCTCCTCGATTCAGAGATGGTCTTTCCCTTTTCACGTAAATGGCCTCCTTGACTCCGCGCTCAAACCAGCGTTCCTCCCTGTCCAGGATGTGTACATCCTCATCATTGAAAGAGTGTCCACTGGCCTGTAGGTGTAAATAGACTGCAGAGTCCTGGCCTGACGAGGTAGTTTTTCTGTGTTGTGCCATCCGCTTCGCCAGAGGTTGTTTGGTTTCCCCGATGTATAAATCCTGGCAATCCTCCTGGCACTTAACAGCGTACACTATATTACTCTGCTTGGGTTGGGGACCTGCCAATCTTTGACACAGTGTGTTTTGGGGTTTAAAAGCCACAGAGACGCGGTGTTTAGAAAAAATATGTCTCAGCTGTTCCGATACTCCTGACACATACAGGATAAGCTAGCAGTTGTCCTTCTCTCCTGGAACACCTGGAGCTTTCTTCAGGTGCCTTCCCAGCTTTGACAAATATCCAGCTGGGATAACTCCATTTAGTCAGGGCATTAATATGAAAATTAATGATCATAAAACTGACCTCATAGCCCGCTGTTTGTCAGTGGAGCTAGTTTAAGTCATTATGCAAATGTACTGTTAAAAGGTTCAGGAAACCTGCAGTCAGCTGAGACTGAAGAAGTCACTTAGTAGAATTTCTTCGACTTACTGGGCTTATGCCCAGGTTGTTCTTTCAGAAGCCCGGGGTCTTTTGGAGTGTCATTTTTTCATAGTTAGATGCCTGACTGACAACTGTATAAAACAAAAAGTACACACAATATTCGAAGCACATAGTGCACACTGTGGGAATTTACGACTGTGCGTAAATCCCCCCTAATATTGGTATGATCCGAGCTCAGACACTAAGTGACTGAGCGAGGGGGCGGGGGGAGCTGCTGCCTGCAAGTGCGCTGTTGGAGAAACGGAGCCAGGCAGACAGAGGAGAACTGAAGTTTGACCATGTACCAAAGCAAATCATTCGTACTGTACAAATGATGTAAAAATGACGGTGTATCACAGAAGATATCAAACTGATCACTTGACCCATATTACGTTACTTGCTCTTGAAGTGAATCAACAAATGGCGAAATGAAAAGCCGAACAACAATGCTGTTTCTTTAGAGAGTCTTAGCTTACATGTGTGTTAAATAAATCGGTTTCAGTAATGTACTGATATACAAGAATGGACATAAGGAGCTTCTTTCAAAGAAAAAACTCTGCTAAATGTTATTTTATATATTATGCTTTGTATGTTGTTCAGTATATTTCTATGCAAAACAAGAGGAATTTCAATAGGCAGCAGTTTATTCACAGTTGAAACCAGATATTTACATACACTTTATGGAAAACACAAGAACATTTTTTTACAGTACAACATCAATTTAGAGTCAACTTGTTTTGTTTTGGATAAATAAATATTGAAATATCTTTTGAATTAGTTAAATGTCAGAATAAAAAGAGGGAGCTGTCTATTTTTATCACTTTCATCAAATGTAGGAGTACATATACACTAAGGTTATTGTTAATTAATAAGGAAACTCCAGACGATTCCATTCTGAGCTGAAGAAGCTTCTGATAGGTTAGTAGAGTCCATGTGAGTAAATTGGTGGCACACCTGTGGATGCATATAAGGCAAAACACAGGTGTTTTGCCTTATATGCCTGTCAACCAAAACACCAGGAAAAGAATTGTGGAGCTCCATAAGTGTGGCTCAATTTTGAATACAATTTGGTGCCATTTACAATTAAGAAATAGACAAATTCTCTCTTTGCTCTTAAAGTTAACAAATATGTTTTTTATATTTATCAACCTAAAAAAATAAACATTTAGTCTGATTTGATGTTACAATTAAAAAAGTGTTTGTGTTTTGATCTGAAGAGTGTGTAAATATCTGGTTTCAACTGTATATTTGATGATTGTCAGCACAATGAGGGAGAGAGAGAGGAGAATGAGGACAGAACAGAGATGGAACAAGAGCAGGTGAGACACACATGTTAGTTAAATGGTTGTTTACCAAAAGTATCACCGTATCATAGGTACTCATGTATCTCGTACCTAGTGTTTCTTTTTAGGTTTGTTATTTTTCAAATTCTATATTTATTAAGTTATGCAGGCTTGTTTGCACAACAAGGCTAAATAATTATATAAACTTTTCTCAATCTAAATAATGTACTTTGGTAGAATTAAAAAATAAGTGTAGTGCAGGTCTATGATGATTTTTAGTGCTACTATCATCTAGTTCTGATTCTGGTTCTGTCTTGGTTAAATCCTAAGTAGTCCTGATTTTGAACTGTTGTAGTCCTGTTTTAATTCCGGATCAGTTCTGGGTCTGGTTGAATTGGGGTTTAGTCCGCGTGTCTTGATACAGCCCTGATTTTAAAAAATTAAAAAATCCCACATGCATACTACCCTTTAGGGCTAAGCCCCGGGTGTTTCAAATGTCTGCCTCCGCCCCTGTCTTACAACAAGGGAAAATAAGATATAAAAGGAAGACACAAGGTGGTCTATAAACATAAGCAATTGATGATGCTCCATTTGGATTTACACACCAGGAAAAACATTATATTGTATTTTTTTATGTATTTATTAATTTTGTGATGGCATCTCAAGGTCAGTCGTAATCATCCACTGGCTGAATCTGATGCTAACCCTGGATGAAGAGAAGTTGATGAACACACACTCACAAAAACACAACTCACTGTCATGTTCAGAAACCAGTTTGACATGATTTGAGTTTGTAGCATGTTGTGTTATCCTGCTGGAAGCTGTCATGAGGAGATGAATACATCGTAGGATGGAGATGGTCAGCAAGAAGACTCAGGTAGGCCGTGGTATTTAAATTATGCTTATTTGGTACCAAGTGGTCCAAAGTGTGCCAAGAACACACCGCATTACACCAGCAGCATGAACAAGGCAGGATGGATTCATGCTTTCAAGCTGTTTACTGCAGACTCTACCATTCTAACGTTGCATCAGAAACTGAGACTCATTCAAACAGGCAGTATTTATAAAATAATTAATCATACATGTTAATTTGTTGTCATTTTATAAACAAGTTGTTGCCCATATTTATTTATTTTATTTTATATGCATTTAATTGGATGAGAGCTTCTTTCCGTTGCTTCCTTATTTTCTTTTTTTTCTTTCTTTCTTTCTTTCTTAAGTGATTTAGGATAAGTTAGACCACGATGAAGTCTGGGTGTGGGGAAAAAAGAGGAACTGCTTGGTCTATCAGTTGGATTGTAGGACTTGGACTTGCTGTTTCCTGAGCCGAATTGGAGTCGAGAAGAGGAAGTCGGAGAGCCCTGTACGGGGTTGCGCACTTTCTTCAAGTTGGATTCCTTCCAGCCTTTTATCCGTGGTCAGGCTGTTGTTTCGTTTTTTCCAAACTCTGCCACATACACTGTGCGATTTTGGGCCCATTTTGAGCCGATTTTTCAGTCGTGCGACTGTTTTGGAGATCGGCCCGAGTTTCGCCTTAATCGTGTGTCGCGCATCGTGTAGTATACATGGGGTAACGAGAAGCGATTAACACCTCATGACCAGCTCCCGATCACCAATCGTTTAATCGTAGAAAATCAAAGCTGTTTGAAATCCTGTCGCCCTTCATTAGGGTGTCAACGCAGCCTCTCACACTGCGCACGCGCAAACACAGAAACGAAAGTGAAAAGACGGAGCAGCAGAGCGGTGCTGCGTGATCTGGACACAAGCCATGGAGGCACAACTTGTACTGTGGAAAGCTCATCCGAGCCTTTTCGATGTGGCTTCCCAAAATTACTAACTAGTGATTAGAAATGGGGCGGAGTCGACAATGAGTACAATAAAAACATGCAATAAAACTGTAAAAATAAAACACTGTACATTAATAAAATATTAAAAATGATAAAACACATATGATCATATGAACATATGATTTCTGCGTCCCTATTCATAGGCCGCATTGTTCGGAGGTCGTATTTGAAGGCCGATTACGATTTCTGTTGGTCGCCGAGGTTTGCCTGAGCCGACGTAAGAAGTGACGTTTGAGTGCCTGTGTGTGCCTTTTATACAGCTCTAAGTGAAACTTTCCAGTGGTCGGTCCTACTGGAAGGACGGTCCTACTGGAAGGACCGCCCACAGCTCTAAGTGAAACTTAGAGTATAAAAAGCACAAGGCAAGCCATCCACTGCTGATGCTTCACTCACGGGCTCAGGCAAACCTCGGTGAGACTTTTAAAGGCCGAAACAGAAGAAATAAGAAAAGGATTATTATCGTCAGCATTGTTGATAAAGGTAAGATTTACAGACCTTTGATTTCAAGTACAAACACTTGAAGGTAGTGTTTGTACGTTAAACAAAACTTGTTCATAATGATTGTGTTAACAGATTTGTCCAAATTTAAAACCAAAATTTAAACTTAAAAAAAAAAAAAAAAAAAAAAAAATCATCTCAGTTGCAGTAAAGACTGCATTTTAGTTTAAAACTTTATATAAAGTTATTATTCAATGTTTATGCTAGATTGCGCAAATATGAGAAGTTATACAACAACAACAAAACTATCAGTAGATTGTCCTGTTCACATAGAACAATATTCTGAAGTTTTCAGATGGTACTCGGATTATAACTCAAATATTTTAGTTAAATACGTGGATAATTTTTAATATTTGAGACCTCTTCAATTTCCCGTACATCTGCGCACTCTCTCCTCTCCTGCATGATCCCTCACAAACCCTTCCATGGCTTCTGTGGCACTTCACACATGCTGAAGCTTTCTCGACTGTGATATGCTTACACCCATTCAGCTTTTTTCTCCTATCCGGTCTTACATATCTCTCTGCCTCCTAACTTCCATCACGGTGTAAGAAAACCATCCTATGTTATAAGGACCGGCGCAGAGGAGCGGCACAGTTCACTTCTTACAGCGGCTGAGACAAACCTCAGTGGCCCTTAAAGGTTGAAACACAAGATACAAGAAAAGGATCATTATCTGAAGCATTGTTAGGTAAGCGACTTTAGTTCAGGGCTCCAGACTAACTTTTAAGTATGTTTATTTCCTCTTTTGAAGGCGGGATGTTTTCTTGGAAGTTATTTCAGTGTTGTTAGTTTAACAGAGAGACTTGATCATTAGACTGGGACTAGGACACGGACAAACGTTACTCCTCGGGCTCTCAGTCTCTTCATACTTGTGAACTTGTGAAAGTCTTTTGGATTATTAAAAACTGACGAGTGTTCATTTTTGGGATGAAGAAAGTTTTTATGTGATCTTTGACTCATGTGTGATTTGCTCTCCTTCTGTCAGGTTTGAAGGATGGATGGAGACGGAGAACGAGCTGCTCGGGCACAGCTGTGTGTCCTGCAGCTGCGCTCCTTTCACTTGCATCTCTACTATGGTCAGACTGACGGGCTGGTTGCCATGCTGTACAGCGGGACACAGAGACTTGCTGTCATATTCTTCAGGAGAGTCCTGACGGCGATCATCCAGAATGAGGATCACAGGCACAGCAGTTTGTGACAGAGGCAGTCAGCGCCTGTGTTTACATGGAGAGAGCAGCCAGTTCGCCTTATATCTTTGTTTGTTTGTTTGTCTGTTTTTCTATTTAAAATCCTATTAATAAATAAACAAATGTTATTATTTATTTATTTATTTTAATCAGTTATCTTTCCTTGTTATTAATCCATGCACCAGTTTTCACTTTGGACCCTGGAGAGGTCGTCAGTAATATTTTTTTTGTCACCTTTTGCAACTTTAGTGCGCATTTGTGCACTAAATCTATTTGTGCAATAGATTTTTTTTTGGGGGGGGGGGGAGTAATGGAGGTTAATGTTTAGTTCTCAGAATAATTAACCCTCTAAACCCTCTAGTCCAGAACACTATTTATTAAACCCGTATTCATTGAATTGTTTAAAACAACAAAAACAACCCCCACTAACTATCAACAGTAATTTGTGAACTGTGAACAGAGCTTCACAGAAATAGACTTCTTTCTGTTTCTGCGCCATTGTCTGACAAAACCAGCAGTCAGCGCGCACCACACTGTGGGATGTGGTGATACAGGAGATTCATATCATGGACGCACAGCTAACAAATCTGCAGCAACTGTGTGATGCTGTCATGTCAATGTGGAGCAAAGTATCTGATGAATGTTTTCAACAGCTTGCTGAATCTGTGCCATGAAGAGTTAAAACTGTTCTAAAGCCAATAACAGGTCCTGCTCAGCACTAATGAAGTGGCAACAGGGCTCTGGAGAGTATGTTAATCACTCAATAGCAGGAAAATGAACTCCACGACACACCTAGAGACTGATCCTTCTTTTACTTGAAAAAGTGTAAAATAAAAAATAATAGTAGGAGACAAAAAATGGGATTTACAAAAATTACAATAATTTAAGAAACATGGAAATAAAATTTAAGAAAAAAAATCATCATACATGTTAATTTGTTATCATTAAAAAAAAGTTGTTGCCCATATTTATTTATTTTTATACTATATTTGTTGCATTTAATTGGATGAGAGCTTCTTTTCGTTGCTTCCTTATTTTCAAGAGATCACCACAGTAGATGGATCCACATATTTGATTGAGCAGATTTTAGGTGACTTTCCTGGCAAAACCCTGCCAGGAATTTGTCTCCTCACCAAACCAGTAAACATTCTCATGTGCGTATTTCTTTTTGATTTGGCAGTTTTAGTTTAGTCTTAAATAATCCTCTAGACCAGGACTCCACTTTTGAAATTGAGTTACTGGTGGTCTGGGGATGGAGACGCCAGCAATATTGATTTGCCGGTGTGTGAAAAAAGCATTTTAATATTATAGCCTGGAGTGATTTGGATACGCATGTACAATGTTTCTATATATTCTGAGGAGTCGAGGTCTACAGGACCATGAAACTCACCTTAAAACTGTATTTGGAGGATTTGGCCAAAACAGGAACCTTTTTTTGTTTTGTTGTTGTTGTTGTTGTTGTTGATTTTTTCCCCCTCTTTATTTATAGAGTTTTTACATGTAAATTGACATATCAGGCCCAATAAAGCAAGTACCAACCGATACAAAGACATATCTCAATACAGATTAGGCCATTAAAATTTGGATGATAACAATAGAAAAATACACACACACACACACACACACAGAACAAAAAACAAGAAAAAGAAAAAACAAACAAAAAACTGTTGTTGATCTTTTGAGTAAGAAAGGGAGCAGCATTCAGCACAGTTTAATCCCATTGAATCAGTTTGGCTGAGTAAATAAAAGCAGTAAAACATGACAGGATACTGTCCGAGGTGGCGATATCTTTGTGTTCGCCACAGATAAGGACAATGTCCAGAAATATGCTGACTGATACAATTTTGAAACGCCCCCTTAAACAGACAAGATTGCACCCTGAAAAATCCCCTCTCCTGATGCCGATCCATAAAATATAGATGTGATGTCCTAACACTTAATCTGCTAAAGATCTTTTCAAATATTAAATTTATCTTTGATGTAACCAGTTTTAAAATATTTTGCATTCTTACTGAACCTTTTGATATCTTAAAATATGCGCACACCAGGTTCCTCCTGCACTTCTCCAAGGCTGGTATCAACAGCATCCTCCTGTGTCTGTGAGGATCTAAAACTTTGTACCGTTTCTGGGAACCACCAGGATCCATCCTCCTGAGCTAGAAGAAGCTCTTCTACTGAGACAAACCCAGTGTGTGTGATTACAGCAGTGGAAAATAGCGCAAAAGGGGCAGGTGCTACTTTTTATTTATTTGTATTTTTTGTATTGATTTATATTTAAACACTCAGTGACTGATGTCTGCGGGTCAATGATGTTAAGTGGCTCCAAACCAGTTTCCCTCTTTTAAAGAACTTTTCTCTATGTAGCTGCTTTCAGGTGACGCTCACACATCAAACATTCGCTCATACAATCCCTGGGTAACCAGCCAATTTGACTGAGTGAAAAATATGTAAGAACCAGTGAGAGGAAGACTAACAAGACAAAAATATATAGATGAGTACTCAGGGAGAGGGTAGTCTGTGGTTCTATATTCATTCTTCCTTCACATTCTGATGGAGATTTATAATCCAGCCAGTTTCACTGCTCGGTAGCAGTGTATCCTTTAAATAGAAGGATCGGAATCTTCTTCAAAGGGAATTAACTTAAGGATGTACTGGTTTAACATTGTTCCTAATTTTGGTTGACTTTTGCCGTTTAGCTGCTTCAAGTTTCCTTCAGGTTCACTTGTTTAAATGTACTGCAGTGTTCCCTTTGACGTGTCTGCAGCTGTTGCTGCAGCTGACTGAGACTCATCATTTGTTCTTCCTTCTGACACACTTGAAGCTGCAATAGATGGACACGGTGAAGATGCCACTCCGCTCTATGTCCTGCGTGTGTGTTCCTGGTTTCGTTTCCATTTCATCTACCACCAGACTGATGGACTGGCTGTGATCCTTTACTGGGACAGAGAGAACCCTGCTGCGATATTCTTCCAGACAATGATGATGGAGTTCTTCAGAAACTGGATTCACAGGCCTGAGTGACCAAGACCATCAGTGACCTGTGTTTGCACAGCCTCCATGCAGAGCTGGGAACCTGGGGCCTCCAGCATCCAACAGTTCCTGCACAGATTAAACATTGTTGATGTTGTTTAAAGTTCAATAATGAATTCATTAAAATAAATAATTAAAGACTACCTTTCCTTGTTATTATTTCACACATTGATTTTTAACCTGGACAGAGTCCTTCAATAGAGCTCTTAAAGCTGTATCTATCAGTTTTAAATAACAGTGAGTGAGCAATGGCAAAGCCAGATTTGAATGACCAAAATAACCAAATTTGATAATAAAATAATATTGATATTTGACAAAACCAATATTCTCTCCCAATAAGTTGGTTTAAGCCAGGGGTTGGCAACCTGCGGCTCTTTATACTTCGGCTCCGCGTGGGTTGGAAAAATAAATTATTGAAGTGTATTTTATTTGTGTTAGTTTTTTAACTTGTGGTTCTAAATTGGAAGATTATTGTGATCTTGAAATATAAAAACAAAATTATATTTTATTATTTTTCGTCGCTCAAAATAAGCGTCACACTCTTGAAAGCCGGTATACCCGCCGAAATGCCGTGCATTTATCGAGACTTATAACCCCAGGTAGAGAAATGTAAGAAAAGAAAAATATCTGAAGAAAATAGAACATTTAATGATGCCTGGGCAGATTCATTTGCATCTACTTCTGACCAGAGTGGCCTATCAGTATGCCTAATTTGTGGATTGCACATACATATGTGAGCAGCTACTCTCCACCGTGAACTGTGTTAAAAACAAACACCGCTCACGGTTCACAGCTTGCAGTACTGCGTAAAGATGAAAGTGACTTCGTACAGCCCCGGTTTGTAGACGCTTTGCACAGAGGTTCAGGTTCGTGTCTGCAGCTATCGCTGACTGTGACTTATGATTTGTTCTTCCCTCTAACACACTTGAAGCTGCAGTGGTGAAGATGCCACTCCGCTCTATGTCCTGCGTGTGGGTTCCTGGTTTCGTTTCCATCTCATCTACCACCAGACAGACGGACTGGGTTGGATACTTTATGGTGACAGAGAGAAGCTTGCTGTGATATTCCTGCAGAGGATGATGATGGAGTTCTTCAGGAACTGGATTCACAGGCCTGAGTGACCAAGACCATCAGTGACGTGTGTTTGCGCAGCCTCTGCGGGACTTTCAATACAGTCCTCTGGTGACGCCTGATGGCCAAAAATATGAAGAGCAGCTTGAATCTACAAAATGAACTGCTTCATTATGACCGCCCACTCTACAGAGTGCAGTTCATAATTCTGTCTGATTTTGGGCCGCCTTTGCTTTGCTTGTTGGGAGGTGAGACGCAGGTATATGGTCTTCCTGGGTCCCACAGACGATCAGCTAAAACTATTAAACAAATTAAATTACTGCCAATTTTGTACAATAATATTTTAAGATTATTTTAAATATAAAATAGATATTTTTTATTATATTAAATGTAAAGAGTCAAATGGAAATCTTTTAAAGTTATTTAATTATATTTATATTATGAAAAGTACATTTTTGTTTTGTTAAGACATATGTTAAGATTTTTATATTTTCAGATAAAATAAACACACAAATGGTGTTACAGGGAGATTTATAACAATAACTAAATATGCAGTTTTTACAGTTTTCCCAAGCTGTAAAAATTACAAATGAATCAATAAATAAAAATTAGCACCTGCTCCTTTTGTGCTTTTTTCCACTGCCGTAGTACACACACACACACACACACATGTCTGGTTTGCTATCCTCGTGGGGACATCCCATTGACATAATGCTTTCCCTAGCCCCTTACCCTAACCCTAACCATTAAAAATGAATGCCTAACCCTAACCCTTACCCTAAACCTAACCATAACCTAATTGTAACCCTGACAGTAAAACCGCATTTTGAGTGTGAAAATTGCTTTCAACCCCAAGGGGACCTGGATTTTGGTCCCCACGGTGCAGAAAGTCCCCACCAGGATAGTAAAAGTCAGATTTTGGTCCCCACCAGGATAGTACGAACCCGTACACACATACACACACACACACACACACACACACACTGGGTTTTAAAGAAAAGCTGTATGTTTATTTTTTATAATCACAATGACGTCCAAACCAAATGGTGGATACCAGAGGTGAAGGGAGCCACCAGGCTGAAGAAGGAGTCCTATCGGGCTTGGTTAGCCTGTGGGACTTCGGAGGCAGTTGACAGGTACCGACAGGCCAAGCGGAATGTGGCTCGGGCAGTGGCTGAAGCAAAAACCCGGGTGTGGGAGGAGTTCGGAGAGGCCATCAAAAAATACTTTCGGACTGCCTCTAAGAGATTCGGAAGAAATGTCAGGCGTCTCAGTAGGGGAAAGCGGTGCTCTACCTGCACTGTGTATAGTGCTGGTGGAGTGCTGCTGACTTCGAATGAGAAAATTGTCAGGCGGTGGAAGGAATACTTCGAGGACCTCCCTAATCCCATTGACACGTCTTCTGAGGAGGAAGCAGAGTCTGGGGATGAGGTGGATGACCCGCCAATTTCCGGGGGCGAGGTCACTGAGGCAGTTAAACAGCTCCTTGGTGGCAGAGCCCCTGGTGTTGATGAGATCCTCCCAGAGTTCCTGAAGGCTCTGGATGTTGTAGGGCTGTCCTGGCTGACACGCCTCTACAAAGTTGTGTGGAGATCAGAGGCAGTACCCCTGGACTGGCAGACCGGGGTGGTGGTCCCCAAGAAGGGGGACCGGAGGGTGTGTTCCAACTACAGGGGGATCACACTCCTCAGCCTCCCTGGGAAAGTCTATGCCGGGGTGCTGGAAAGGAGGGTTCGTCCGTTAGTCGAACCTCAGATTCAGGAGGAACAATGCGGTTTTCGTCCTGGTCGTGGAACACTGGACCAGCTCTTTATCCTCTCAAGGATACTTGAGGGCGCATGGGAGTTTGCCCAACCAGTCTACATGTGTTTTGTGGACTTGGAGAAGGCATTCGACCGTGTCCCTCGGGGTGTCCTGTGGGAAGTGCTCTGGGAGTATGGGGAGTTTGGCCCATTGCTACGAGCCATTCAGTCCTTACACGACTGTTGCAAGAGCTTGGTTCGCATTGCCGGCAATAAGTCGGACTTGTTCCCGGAGGGTGATGGGCTCCGCCAGGGCTGCCCTTTGTCACCAATTCTGTTCATAAATTTATGGACAGGATTTCTAGGCGCAGCCAAGTGGCGGAGGGCTTTCACGTAGGTGGCCTCATAATCTCATCTCTGCTTTTCCCGGATGATGTGGTTCTGTTGGCTTTATTGGGTGATGGCCTCCAGCTCGCACTGGAACGGTTTGCAGCCGAGTGTGAAGCAGCGGGAATGAGGATAAGCACCTCCAAATCTGAGGCCATGGTTCTCAGCCGGAAAAGGGTGGAATGCCCACTATGGGTCGGGGACAAGTTCCTGGCCCAAGTGGAGGAGTTCAAGTATCTCAGGGTCTTGTTCGCGAGTGATGGCAGAAGGGAGCCGGATTGGTGCTGCGGACGCCGCACCTGTCTGTCGTGGTGAAGAGAGAGCTGAGTGTAAAAGCGAAGCTCTCAATTTACTAGTTGATTTACGTCCCTACCCTCACCTATGGCTGTGGGTAGTGACCAAAAAAACGAGATCGCGGATACAATGAGCTTCCTCCGAAGGGTGGCTGACGCAACCAAAACGCGCCAGACGCCCCTAGCTTGACACGTGCACATTCGCACCTCAACCCACTTATTCACGCGTCAAAATATGCAATTTTGAAGCGCGTGAAGCGGAAATGTGGGAGGAAGTAGTGCCAGACGGTATGTTTGCAAGATGGCAGCTGTCGATCTAGCGTTTGGAGAGAGAGTCTCCCTTCTCTATTTACTGTGGAGAGCAGAGCAGCGGCGTAAAGGACGTCCTCACAGTATCTGGGTCCATCAGGTCCTCCAGAAGCGTGAGCAGTTTGGTGAGTTTCACCACTTGCTCGAGAAGCTGCGTCTGGATGACGGCCGCTTTCAGCGGTACCACCATCTTTCCCTCACCCAGTTTGAGGAGCTGCTGTCCCGTGTCGGTCCAAGCATCGCCCGCCTAGACACCAACTACAGGTGCTCAATCCCACCTGCAGAGCGCCTGTTCATCTGCATGCGGTTAGTAAAAGTGTTTAATACGGTAGTCCTTTATTGATACCTGTGTTAATATATGCTAAACTATCAGTTTATACACTGATAACATGGATGTGTCTGCTATCAGTGAATGCCACTGGTGTTTACTGATAGCAAACTGTGGTATGGAGACGACTGTTTATAATATTTCTAGTGATACTCAGAAGGTCTATCTTATAAAGTCCTTTTTTAAATTTAGACCTGGTTTAATTCTGGTATAGAACCAGTTGAATATTTGTATATAATCCCTACAGCTGTCAGACTCTATAGCAGGGGTCACCAGCCTTTTTTTTTTAAAACTGAGAGCTAGATAAAATTGTGAACAGTTTGGTTCATCTTTAGTTATATGATAATAACAATTCTATCTTGATATGTTATGTCTTATCACAGGTTAATTTTTCAAAAAAAGGCCTGGGTCATGTAGCAGCCAACAACTCCTCCAGAGAGGCTGTCCTGGTGAGGGAGAAGTTCATGGCCCACTTCTTGGCGGAGGGAGCAGTGTCTTGGCTGGATGGAGACGCCAGCATTATTGATTGGCTGGTGTGAGAAAAAGCATTTTAATATTAATATTAATGTTAATTAATGGTGAAATAAAAAATGTCATATAGGCTTTTACAAGTCAACAAGTAAAAAAAAAAAAGAGGACGGTTGGTCACCTTATTTTATTGTTATGATATGAATCACAAGCTAAAAGCAGACAGAAACTGTTTCGTACTGCGGTAACCAACACATTTACCTGCCACATAACCGCACAGGAAACACGCGACGGAGGGAAAACACGGCATCCGAACATCCGAACACAAAATATGCAGACACCATGTCGAACTTGTGCCGTTTCTGTTTTTTCAAGTTCCATTTAATGTTTATTCATTGCAGTGAATCTGTATGCGCCTTTGAAGGTGGGATGTTTTCTTGGAAGTCATTTCAGTGTTGTTAGTTCAACAGAGAGACTTGATCATTAGACTGGGACTAGGACACGGACAAACGGATGAAGAAAGTTTTTATATGATATTTGACTCATCTGTGATTTGTTCTCCTTCTCCCGGGTTTGAAGCCGTGATGGATGAAAACGGTGAAGGAGCCGCTCGGGCACAGCTGTGTGTCCTGCAGCTGCGCTCCTTTCACTTGCATCTCTACTACGACCAGACTGACGGCCTGGTTGCCATGCTGTACGGAGGGACACAGAGACTTGCTGTCATATTCTTCAGGAGAGTCCTGACGGCGATCATCCAGAATGAGGATCGCAGGCATAGCAGTGTGTGATCGTCAGCGTCTGTGCTCCACGGAGAGAGCAGCCGCCTCACCTTAATATGACACGGACAGGCTGAATGTCGGAGTTTATATCTTTGCCTTTTTGTTTTTGTTTTTTTGAAATCCCATAAACAAATAAAAATTATTTAAAAACACACATCAGTTATCTTTCATTTTATTAATCCATGCACCAATTATTACTCTAGACAATGGAGAAGTCGCAAGTAATAAAATGTTCTGCAGCACAATTACCCATTGCATGGTATGGTCTCAAACACAAAGAGTGAAATGTTACAATTAACCCCATAGTCTGGGTTAGTTGTAACATATCCTGGGGTGAAATGTAACACAATGAAATAAGGGTACTGACAAAACATTAACATGTAATCTTTGTTTATTCAACACATGAATGCACTTACAGCCATTTCTGTAGCTATGTGTGTGTGTGACAGAATGCAGAAATCTAGCTTTTGAACATATTCCAACCCCCCCCAAAAAAGACAAATTATGGAATTTTCTGCAACTGAATATTTCATTAATTTTGGTTGGTCTTCCTTGAGTTTGGCCTCATTGGCTCAGTGGGCATTATAACTTACAACTCTTGCACCAATTTTGAACATAACAATGAAGCTAAAAAATGTAGTTGTTCACCAGCATCGCAATTCCATTACTTTTTATCATGGCTTACCTTGGTGTGGTTTGCAAAGTGCTTCAGAAAGATGAGGAAATCTGTTTCTTGCAGCCATCCTGATTTATTTCCACTACCACTACTTCCTACTGGTCCACCTCTGACACAGTGGTCTGCATAATGTATGTGTGGGAACACAAACAGTGGTTGTGTTGCCAATGGCATTAACCGCATATACAAAGGCGACCAGTGAACCTCTCTCTGCTGATGTCGTTGCCCCAACTTGTTTAATATAAGTTAAAGTAATAGTGTGGTAAGTTGTAACATCTGCATTATTGTTACAACTAACCCAGACTGTTGCTGTTACAACTAACCCAGACTGTTGCTGTTACAACTGACCCAGACTGTTGCTGTTACAACTGACCCAGACTCCTATAGCTGTGAACTAGCTAAGATTACAGCCAACGGCTAAAACATTAGCACTAAAGACCTACACAGAATATATCCCCATAGACATACAAATAACATAATTTAAGTTTGATGAGTTTAACTGCAAAGCAGATAATGCTATTAGAAATTGAAATAAAGTAGAAAAACTTACTTTTTGGCATACAAATTACTTTTTTTCGTGTTAAATTCTCTGTGTTTGACAAAATGTGCTGATTTTTCACATGTGATAGAAGAACTGAATTGGGCATGCACAGGATGAATCACATCATTTGAAACTTAGCCCTGATTGGAGAAATTGGAAGTGTTACAACTGACCCACATTACAACTATCCCCGGTCTCCCCTAGTTCTCAGAATAATTAACTCTAGTGCAGAGCACGATTAAACCCATGTTCACTGTATGGTTTTAAACTTTAAAAAGCACCAAAGAACAACAATAATTTGTGAATTGCGGACAAGGCTTCATAGAAAGAGGCTTCTTTCTGTTTCTGTACCAGTGTCTGACAAAACCAGCAGTCAGTGCACTGTGTTATGTGTTGAACTTGTTTTATATCTCCTATGATCTGACTGACGGGGGCTGGGCAGCCAATCTCTCTCTCTCTCTCTCTCTCTCTCTCTCTGCCTGTGTGTGTCTGAAGAAGCAAAAGTCTAAGGAGGTTGGGGGAAAAGAAACAAGTGTGCAGGCAGGGTTTTTCGCATTTGTTTCCCCCTCTATCGTCAAAAAACTGTGGGCTTGCAGTCATTGTGTTTAAATGTTGTCACCAAATTTCACAAGCTTCTGCACTGTAGCGGGTCTTAATATGATTTATTGTTTATTTATCTGCTTCATACATAACATAACATAACATAACATAACATAACATAACATAACATAACATAACATAACATAACATAACATAATGTAACCCTCTCAAGGTTATCCACTGCTGTTCAAGCCAGTGTTTTAATGTTTAATGTATGCAGTAGTGATGTGCGATACCACTGATTTTCTTTCCGATCCGATACCAAGTAATATGGGTGGTATCGACGATACTGATCTGATACCGATACTTTGTACAAAAACGTATTTTATTTATTGTATCTCAAATTATAGCATCATAATGATTACAGGACATCAGATTACTTGTTCTTATCACTTAATAATGCAGAGTTCATCATATAGAAATAAAAAAACTGAAGTTGTGCGCTATTTGAACACCTTGCCAGCCTGCAGCACTAAAGGACTCCGTGAGAGACGTCTGTCTCGCTCTAGCAGCACCTGTCCCTCTCCTCCTCTTCAGTTCGCCTCAACATATGCTCGTCATATTCTGTGATATGATTTACTCTGAGGTGTTTGACAAGGTTAGTGATGTTGCCGCAACCATACATGCCATTTTTCTGGGAGAATCCCGAATTTCAGTGCCCCTCCCGAAAATCTCCTGGAGCCACCATTCTCCCGAATTTCTCCCGATTTTCCACCCGGACAACAAAATTGTATAACCATATCGCAGAATTCATAGCGCGGCCCAGACAATTCCAGTTTCCAACAATGGCGGCAGCTACTTAGTTTTAATATTACTCTTATTTCTCTTTCTGGGTCGCAAAAAACTTTTAACATATTTTCAGGTGAGAATGTAGCTGTGGAAACTTCAAATATATGAGCCGACCGACACATCGTCTTCAAACCCCCGCGGTCTTTCACTACTCGGGTTAAACATGATATATAAGTCACTTTGGTAACTTAAAAATGTTATTGTTTGGCTTTTTCAGTGTTTTGTTTGTTCGTGAGTAAATCGGTTTGGCTGAGATTAAAGTTATTAGATTAGATTAAATTAAATTTAACTTTATTAATCCCTTGGGAGGGTTCCTCCGGGGTTTTCACACAGCTGAATAAACGTCAAACAGAAAATGATTAAACAGAAGTGTGAGACGGTGGAGAGTTTACGTCAGTGCCCGGTCATATTTTAGATGGCAAGGATCAGACGGCAGAGTTTCACTGCACCGAGGGAGCTCGTGACGTACTACCCGGCTTTCTTTAGACCGCGAAGGCCGGGTCCTCAGGTGGAAGCAGCCTCTGAATGTGGCTGTTTCCGGGCCGGCCAATGATAACGGTGACATTTAACGTATTTTATCCGATAAATAAACCCTGTAAAATGTATTCCCCCCCCCCAAAAAAAAGCCCTTTTGAATGTCTCCCTAGTATGGCCACAACACCTCACTCTTGGAGCACATGTATCGCAAACCACGTCTCAGCTGTTTGTGGAGGTAAAATAAGTCCGCACATGACTCCAATTACGCTCAGCCATTGTTGTGAGCGCGCACACCAAGGGGCTGCGAGACATTTATACAGCCGTATTTCGCACATGACTATGAAAGGCGGAAGAGGAAGTAGTTCCTTTGAATGTAGACAATCCGAATGTTATAGTTTCTTTCCACTGTGTTCCTGTTAATGATAAACTACACATTTACTCTAAATTACTAAAATATCGATATTTTAATGTGAGAATCGATTCTAGAACATAAATGATTGGTATCGGAGGAATCGATATTCACTAGTCACATCACTAGTATGCAGTACCAATTCTATCCAACAGAGGGCAGTGATGGCGCTATAGTTGTCCTGCACTGCGTTATGCGGCAAGAAGAAGAGCTGCAGCGCAGCAGATAGCCAGCAAGCTAGAAGAAGACCGCACCGAGCGCATGGAGTACCGAAGGGAATAAGAACCTTTTTTCTAAGTGTTAAGGTTTTTATAGTTACAGACTATTAGGATTTGCTTACCACGCATCCCTTTTTCCAGTTGTTTTTTTACTTTGTTGGGACATAGTGCGAGAGACAGTTACTGGATACTCGATCGGCGATTGGAAGGCGAATCCAGTGGGTTTTTTCCAGAGACGTATCGCTCCATCCAGAAGGACGGCGAACGAGGATTTTACTCATCGTTGCAGATAAGCACTGGGCTTATCTACACACTGGTGTTGAAGTAAAAAATAATAATAATAAAATAAATTCAGAGCTCTGAGAAAAACTTTGTCAATCTACCCGGGTAGTGTGTGTGTGTGTGGATTCCAAACTGCAGGTTTTGTCTCTCTCTAGCCAAACTTCACTGAACCAGTAGCAAAAGAAGAAATGTCGTCATGAATTCCCTCTTACTTTAGCTGTTTAGCTTCCACCACAATAAAATCACACTTCATGCACAGCTCTCTCTCTCTTTCTCTCTGTACTTCAAAAACAATTTCCCATCTCAGATGTTTTCTACATTATTCATTCGCGTATTACTCACCAGTCTCCCGCTGTCGGCCGCTGTCTTTCATTCTTTCTTTCTTTTTTTTTTTTTTACTTAAATGATCCCGGACAAGAAAGCCTAATTTCAGCTGTTCAATACTGAAGAAATTTTAACTTTTTAAAATGATGCAAAATTGCAAAACGTTTGACTGTGTTTCTAATAAAACCTCCTTATCTTTGGTCTGCTTCACTTCAGCTGCATCGGATAATGTTCATTCATGTTTTTCTTCAGTTTTTGATCTACTGCAGAAGATTTTTAAGGTTACTGTAGTATGATGCGATTCCAAATTAGATTCTTGCTGAATGTGGGTTGTTTTTGTTCAGCCTGGTCCTATGAGCCCCTTTTTAACTTTAAGCACCCTCCCCTTCAAACATCTCTGCACAGCCCTGATTACATGTGTATATTGTACAGTTTAGCTGCTGCAGTTTAGTCCTCTGTCCTGTAACAGTGCTGCTAACAGAGCTGCTCAGGGCCTCTGCAGGCTCATAATAGACAACCTGTTAGCCTAGCTGTTGTCCATAATAGATATCAGCTTGGCTAACATCCTCCTCCCACACACACACACACATTCCTGGATGATGACATGATATAGAAGCTGAGAAATTATTGTAGTAAAAACTGAAGTAAAAAATTATAAAACTCAAACACTCAGTGGGTGTTTCACTGATGCACCGCCAGTGGAACCAGATCCCACAAAAATGTATGCTCTTAATCTGGCAGGAAAGAAAAGGTTACTCACGTGGTGCTTTATGATTAACAAAATATAATTAAAACATTTTAACAGCCGTAGGTTTGTCAGTTTGTGGACATTTAATTTTGCATATGAGACATGAATTATGAAAGGTGAACCCAAAAGGTTGATTCTGTTCATCTGGACGTAACGTTTTCAGTGGGAGAAACGTTTCTTCACTCATCCAAGTGACTTCTTCAGTCTCAGCTGACTGCAGGTTTCCCCAATCTTAGAAACAGTACATTTGCATAATGACAGTTTTTTTTTATCATTAATATGCAAATTGTCATGACCATTGATCAAAAACCGTTGATCAATGGTCATGAGTACCATTCACAGAGAGTTGGGGAATGGCTGCAATCACAGCATTGTAAGATGGTGACAGATGTACCCTTAGGTCCCCTCCTGGATTCAGAGATGGTCTTTCCCTTTTCACGTAAATGGCCTCCTTGACTCCGCGCTCAAACCAGCGTTCTTCCCTGTCCAGGATGTGAACATCCTCATCATTGAAAGAGTGTCCACTGGCCTGTAGGTGTAAATAGACTGCAGAGTCCTGGCCTGACGAGGTAGCTCTTCTGTGTTGTGCCATCCGTTTCGCCAGAGGTTGTTTGGTTTCTCTGATGTATAAATCCTGGCAATTACTTAACAGTGTACACTATATTACTCTGCTTGGGTTGGGGACCTGCCAATCTTTGACACAGTGTGTTTTGGGGTTTAAAAGCCACAGAGACACAATGTTTAGAAAAAATGTGTCTCAGCTGTTCCGATGCTCCTGACACGTATGGCAGCAGTTGTCCTTCTCTCCTGGATCACCTGGAGCTTTCTTCAGGTGCCTTCCCAGCTTTGACAAATGTCCAGCTGGGATAACCACATTTTCTCAGGGCATTAATATGACAAATTGCAAATTAATGATCATAAAACTGACCTCATAGCCCGCTGTTTGTCAGTGGAGCTAGTTTAAGTCGTTATGCAATGTACTGTTTACAGGGTTCAGGAAACCTGCAGTCAGCTGAGACTGAAGAAGTCACTTAGTAGAATTTCTTCGACTGAAAACGCCACGTCCAGATGAACAGAATCATTTTTAGGGATTTCCTTACCTGGATGATTGAGCATGAATGAAGACAATAAAAGGTCATGATTTTTTGTAATGTTGTCCTATTTTGTTTTTTCTTTAAAACCTTCAAAACACACATTTTGAAGTTGATAGAATAGAATAGAATAGAATAGAATAGAATAGAATAAGCCTTTATTATCCAATGGAAGAGAAATTTCGTTGTTAATGAGCTGTTACAACAAGGGAAAATAAGATATAAAAGGAAGACACAAGGTGGTCCTATAAACATAAGCAATTGATGATGCTCCATTTGGATTTACACACTGGGAAAAACATTATATTGTATTTTTTTATGTATTTATTAATTTTGTGATGGCATCTCATGGTCACCAGTCGTAATCATCCACTGGCTGAATCTGATGCTAAGCCTGGATGAAGAGAAGTTGATGAACACACACTCACAAAAACACAACTCACTGTCATGTTCAGAAACCAGTTTGAGATGATTTGAGTTTGTAGCATGTTGTGTTATCCTGCTGGAAGCTGTCATGAGGAGATGAATACACCGTAGGATGGAGATGGTCAGCAAGAATACTCGGGTGAGCTGTGGTGTTTAAATTGTGCTTATTTGGTACCAAGTGGTCCAAAGTGTGCCAAGAACACACCGCATTACACCAGCAGCATGAACAAGGCAGGATGGATTCATGCTTTCAAGCTGTTTACTGCAGACTCTACCATCTGAATGTTGCAGCAGAAACTGAGACTCATTCAAACAGGCAGTATTTATAAAATAATTAATCATACATGTTAATTTGTTATCATTTTATAAACAAGTTGTTGCCCATATTTATTTTTTTATTCTATGTGCATTTAATTGGATGAGAGCTTCTTTCCGTTGCTTCCTAGTTTTCTTTCTTTCTTTCTTTCTTTCTTTCTTTCTTTCTTTCTTAAGTGATTTAGGATAAGTTAGACCACGATGAAGTCTGGGTGTGGGGAAAAAAGAGGAACTGTTTGGTCTATCAGTTGGATTGTAGGACTTGGACTTGCTGTTTCCTGAGCCGAATTGGAGTCGAGAAGAAGAAGTCGGAGAGCCCTGTACGGGGTTGCGCACTTTCTTCAAGTTGGATTCCTTCCAGCCTTTTATCCGTGGTCAGGCTGTTGTTTCGTTTTTTCCAAACTCTGCCACATACACTGTGCGATTTTGGGCCCATTTTGAGCCGATTTTTCAGTGCGACTGTTTTGGAGATCGGCCGAGTTTCGCCTTAATCGTGTGTCGCGCATTGTGAGCATACATGGGGTAACGAGAAGCGATTAACACCTCATGACCAGCTCCCGATCACCAATCGTTTAATCGTAAGAAAATCAAACCTGTTTGAAATCCTGTCGCCCTGGTGTCAACGCAGCCTCTCACACTGCGCACGCGCAAACACAGAAACGAAAGTGAAAAGACGGAGCAGCAGAGCGGTGCTGCGTGATCTGGACACAAGCCATGGAGGCACAACTTGTAGAACTGTGGAAAGCTCATCCGAGCCTTTTCGATGTGGCTTCACAAAATTACTAACTAGTGATTAGAAATGGGGCGGAGTCTCTCCGGAACACATCGACAATGAGTACAATAAAAGCATGCAATAAAACTGTAAAAATAAAACACTGTACATTAATAAAATATTAAAAATGATAAAACACATATGATCATATGAACATATGATCTCTGCGTCCCAATCCAGCGTCCCTGGTCCAGCGGGCAGTTTATAAATCACAAGGCGGAGCCATCCACTGCTGATGCACACGCACGCTTGACTTCTTACAGCAGCTCAGGCAAACCTCGGAGACGCTTATAAAGAAACAGAAGAAATAAGAAACGGATTATTATCGTCAGCATTGTTGATAAAGGTAAGATTTACAGACTTTTGATTTCAAATTCAAACACTTGAAGGTAGTGTTTGTACGTTAAACAAAACTTGTTCATAATGATTGTGTTAACAGAGTTGTTCAAATTTAAAACCAAAATTTAAACTTAAAAACACAAAACAAAAATCAGCTCAGTTGCAGTAAAGACTGCATTTTATATAAAGTTTTCATTCAATGTTTATGCTGGATTGAGCAAATATGAGAAGTTATACAACAACAACAAAACTATCAGTAGATTGTCCTGTTCACATAGAACAATATTCTGAAGTTTTCAGATGGTACTCGGATTATAACTCAAATATTTTAGTTAAATACGTGGATAATTTTTAATATTTGAGACCTCTTCAATTTCCCGTACATCTGCGCACTCTCTCCTCTCCTGCATGATCCCTCACAAACCCTTCCATGGCTTCTGTTGCGCTCCACACATGCCGAAGCTTTCTCGACTGTGATGTGCTTACATCCCTTCAGCTTTTTTCTCCTATACGGTCTTACATATCATCATATAATATCATCCACCAAAGATATTGTTCTATAATGTTTCTATGTACCCTGAGGAGTCGAGGTCTAGGACCATGAAACTCACCTTAAAACTGTGAATACACCAGTAAATGTTTCAGATGTGTCAGGCTTAGGAGGATTCGGCCAAAACAAGAGCGCTTTTGGAGTAAGAAAGGGAGCAGAATTCAGCACAGAGTTTAATATCACGGAGTGATGGAAGTGATGGAAGCCACAAAGTCACTTGCTTGCAAGTCAGAAAAGTTAACTTCCGTCAGTGTCAGCGTCAGAAACGTCCTCATATAAGAACCGTCCTATCTTATGGGGACCGGCGCAGAGGAGCGGCACAGTTCACTTCTTACAGCGGCTGAGACAAACCTCAGTGGCCCTTATAAAGGTTGAAACACAAGATACAAGAAAAGGATCATTATCTGAAGCATTGTTAGATAAGCGACTTAAGTTGAGGGCTCTAGACTAACTTTTGCCACGGTTGCACTGGTGCGCCTAACTTTTTTTTCTTGCACCAGCACAAAAGTTAGGTGCACCCAAATTTTTCAACCGCATCGCTTAATCCCACTCTTTTACATGTTCACTTAAAAAATGCTGTCAATACCGACGATATTGATTTGTAAATGATAAACTAACAATCTTGTCAACACAAAGTTCTTTATTTGGAGCACATTTCTACAAGAGAGATAAGTTACTGAAAAAGTGCTTGCTCTTTGGCAATATCGTAGACAATGTTAAACTTAATCATCCTCTGATGACCTGTTTGCTGCTGCCAGTAAAAGGCAGTGGGGAGAGGGGACACTTGGGCAGTGCATTTATCACGCATTTATAACTGAGGATAAAACAGAAAAACATGAAGGAGATTTTACTGGCTTTCTCCTGGCGCTTTATAGCAGATAACCTTAAAATATTCTGCAGTAGATCAAAAACTGAAGAAAACCATGAATCAACATATGAACATGACCTGATGCTGCTGAAGCAGAGCAAAGTCACAGGGGCTTGATTAGAGACACAGCTAAGCGTTTTGCAATTTGGCATAACTTTAAAAAGTTTCAATTCCTTCAGTATTGAACAGCAGAAATAAGGCTTTCTTGTCGGAGGTCACTTTTGGGGAAAAATAAAAACAAAACAAACTAACAAACAGACTGACTGTCGGCGCTGAATAATGCAGAAAACGAGTGCGTCGGTCGCACTTTCTGTTTGCGTCTTTGTGCGGAATCCGTTTACCTGCTCTCATTTACTGTTTTAGCTGTTTGGTGGTTGTTGACATTTTTTTGTGTGCTTCAACCTGAGATTCTGGCAAAATACATTTATATTTAAAAATCGCTTCAGGATTTAATGCATCGATATCCACCTGCACCTTCAAAGGTACACACGGAGGCCGACAGGAATATCTGGACCACGGCCAATCAGAGATGTCCCGCCCCTAACTAGGTCTGATTGGTTTAGATCATGATATGGGCATAATGTGTCTGTTGTTGACCACACGGAGACTTTCAGAGTTGCAGAGACTTGTTTGTTTGTTTGTTTGTTACTTGAAGGGCTGGTCGCACGTAGGATTCTTTTTAGTTGCACCATTAAGAAATTAGGTCGCATATGCGACCAAATTGGTTCATTGGTTCAAAATTTTGTTCATTGTTCTTACTTTTGGCGACCTTGTGCTGTTTCTGTTCTTGGAAGTTCCCTTTAATGTTTATTCATTGCAGTGAATCTGTGTGCGCTATTGAAGGTGGGATGTTTTCTTGGAAGTTATTTCAGTGTTGTTAGTTTAACAGAGAGACTTGATCATTAGACTGGGACTAGGACACGGACAAACGTTACTGCTCGGGCTCTCAGTCTCTTCACACTTGTGAACTTGTCTTTTGGATTATTAAAAACTGACGAGCGTTCATTGTTTGGGATGAAGAAAGTTTTTATATAATCTTTAACTCATCTGTAATTTGTTCTCCTTCTGTCAGGTTTGAAGGCCTGAATGGGTGAAGACGGTCAACGAGCTGCTCGGGCGCAGCTGTGTGTCCTGCAGCTGCGGTTGTTTCACTTCCATATGTACTATGATCAGACTGACGGGCTGGTTGCCATGCTGTACAGGGGGACACAGAGGCTTGCTGTCATATTCTTCAGAAGAGTCATAACGGCGATCATCCAGAATGAGGATCGCAGGCACAGCAGTTTGTGACAGAGGCAGTCAGCGCCTGTGTTTACATGGAGAGAGCAGACAGTTCGCCTTATATCTTTGTTTGTTTGTCTGTTTTTCTTTTCAAAATGCGATTAATAAATAAAATAATGTTATTTAAAAAACAAAACATCGCTCATCTTTCCTTGTTATTAATCCATGCACCAGTTTTCACTCTGGACCCTGGAGAGGTCGTCAGCAATATTTTTTGTCACCTTTTGCAACTTTAGTGTGCATTTGTGCCAAATGTAGACGATTAAAACAAACGTCAAAAATATCAAATTTTATTTTTAATATAGATTTTGGGGAAAAATAATAGAGGTTAATGTGTAGTTCTCAGAATAATTAACCCTCTAGTGCAGAACAGTATTTTTATTAAGCCCATGTTTAAGATCAACAATAATTTGTGAACTGTGAACAGAGCTTCACAGAAATAGACTTCTTTCTGTTTCTGCGCCATTGCCTTACAAAACCAGCAGTCACCGCGCACCGCACTGTCTCATGGGTTGAGTTTGTTTTATATCTCCTATGATCTGACTGAGGGGCGGGGACAGCCAGTCTCTGTCTCTCTGTGTGTGTTTGGAGAGGCAAAGTCTAAGCAAAGAAGTGTGCAGACAGGGTTTTCACATTTGTTTTCCCCTCTATCGTCAAAAACTGCGGATTGTCAGTCACTGTTTTTAAATGTTGTCACAAAATTCCATAAGCTTCTGCACTGTAGCGGGTCTAAATATGATTTCTTGTTTATTCATCTGCTTCATAGATTACATAATATATTGGCCTATGAAAAGAGCAGGATCGCCATGTAGGGAAACTCATAACCTCAACATCAGTCGCCTATTTAAACCTGTTTTACTTCTTTGTTAAAAAAAAAAAGAATGTAAAATTGTTTTAAATATTGCTCTTCTGTTGTTATTCTGTTATCGAATTTCTTGTTTTTTATTTATTTATTGAAAATACTGTTACTGTAATCTTGTATTCTGATTAGTGTTGGTTCCTTTCACGTTTGCTGTGTTAGTGGAAAAATATCTACAAAGCTTTATAATGTCCCAAGATGAACACACTTCTAAAGAGCTGCAAAGCCTCGCTTACTTCAGAGCTGTTGACGTTTGCGATTCAGAAATCAAAGAGTTCTTCAGCCACAGTCACAGACTTAATATACCTCCACTGTGGAAGCTGGCATGTAGCAACTGCACACAGGTCAGCGAGGAAATGTGAATTAGAAATATATATATATTTTTATTGGTTTATGCCTACCAGGAAATCAACAGCAAAAATAGGAGAATATTGGTATATTCAGACAATGTCTATCGCGAAAATTCTTGCAGCAGAAATTTAAGTAAAAAATTACAAAAAAATTACAAAAACTCAAACCCAAAACACTCAATGGGTGTTTCATTGATGCACCTCCAGTAGAACCAGTTCCCACAAAAAATGTGTGCTCTTAATCTGGCAGGAAAGGAAACGTCAGTCACATGGCGCTTTGTAATTAACGCATCAAAAGTTTCATGACTTTTTTTGTTTTTACCCAGTTCTCATGTGTCATGTTGGCCACACACCTGATACAGTTTAGATATGTCTGTGGATTACAGATATGTTATTTCCTGAAACTTACATTAGACAACTATAAAGGCCTTTAGAAGCTAACCTGTTTCTTTAATGGGTGTTTGGGCTGTTTGCATTTTATAGTTCAGTGATGTGTGCTCATTAAAGGAGACACTCATCACGCCTGCTTCAAAATAATCTCTGTCAACTTTAACAAGACATTAGTTTAAGTGTAACATAAACTAAATATATAGTAGTCAGAATAATCAGTCCTGTTTTTTCTGAACTGATGAAAGACAAAAAGCACATTCACTTTACACACAGCCACTCAGCATAAGGTTAAATTTTGCTGATGTCTGTTACTTAAGGTGTCACGTGACCAGTGGAAGGCGGTTGACTTCTCAGTGGCTCAGAAAAAGGGCCTGTTTAAGCTTGTGGTTTATGAAATATACCCCACCACCACCATCTAAGACCAAATACAATCTGTCTGAACAGCAACACCCAGGGAACTGTGCTGTCCCCTTTCCTCTTCACCATTTGTACAGTTCAAGTACATCACAGAAACTTGTCTCCTCCAGAAATTCTCTGATGACACGGCCATTATTGGAAGTGGGAAGATGGGATGGGAAGAGTACAGAGGACTGATCGCTTTGTGAGGTGGTGTGAGGTGAATTGCCCGCAGGTGACTGTGGCCAAAACAAAGGAGCTGGTGGTGGACTTTAGCAGAAACAGATCCCAACCCTCCCCTGTCTGCATTGGTAGGACTGATGTTGAAATAATCGCATCATACAAGTATCTGGGAGCTCAACTGGATCACAAGATGGAGTGTGAGTCGTCTGCCAAAACAGACGCTGCCTACAAAAAGTGTTTGAGTCGGCTTTACTTTCTATGAAGGCTCAGATCCTTCAATGTATGCAGCAGGCTGGTCTGTATGTTGTATCTGTCTGTTGTTGTGAGCACCATCGTCTTTGCTGTGGCGTGCTGGGGTGCAGGCATCAAAGCAAAGGACGCAAACAGACTAAACAAACTCATCAAGAAGGCCGAGTCTGTTGTTGGCATTAAGCTCACTACCCTGGAGGAAGTGATCAGTGACAGAATGCTGGCAAGACTGCTGGCAATCATGGACAATGAGTCCCACCCCCTCCACGACACACTGGACAATCTGAAGAGCTGTTTCAGCAACAGGTTCCCTCAACCTGGCTGTCTGAAGGAATGTTAGAGGAGGTTGTTCCTTCCTGCTGCTCTCAGACTCTTTAATTCATCCACTTGGTTCAGGTCCACACACACCTCAATGCACCCTGTCACTTTTTTACACCGCGACATATATTTGTACACATACTTGTCCTTTTATATTTACATGTATATATATTGTGTCTCTATATTTATCTATTTATCTTAATTCTTATTGATCAATATCTCTGTTTCTACACTCATTTTATAAAAGTGCTTGATGTCGGTTGTATATTTGCTACTATGACAACTCAATTTCCCTGTGAGATTAATAAAATCTGGGATTCTGATTCTGACAATGCAGCAAACAAACTCTCCTCACTCACAGCCCTACTACAGTTATTCAGGGCCTGTGGAATCCCCAGATGGATTAAGAGTGTTTTCTTGAAGACAATTGCCTGTACAATATTGGAGAGTAATACATGTACATGGAAAGATGCATAATGTGGATTATACATAACATAGAAATACACATGGAACATGTCAGATTCATAAAGGTCATCCAGTCTACCCCTGTATCAGCACAACAAACTGTTACTCCCTCGTGACAATTACAAACTCATGATGTGGAGCCAAAAAAGCGCCATGAATACTTTTCTGGATGTGCTCTTCATCAAACAATGTCTTGTAAAACACTGCTACCCAGTGGTGAAATAAAAGAAGTTGAAAAATTCTGAGTACAGTTAGCTCTTGTAACATTAGTTCAAGTTTTGTGGTTGATCACTGTGAAGTCCAGGTGTATCATTCCGCCAAGCAACACGGACAGTTCTAAGAGAACCTCATTACTTCGGCTCCACTGAGTGCATGGATTAGTGATGTGCGATACCACTGATTTCCTTTCCGATCCGATACCAAGTAATATTCAGGGTGGTATCAACGATACTGATCCGATACTGATACTTTGTACAAAAATTTATTTTATTTATTGTATCTCAAATTATAGCGTCATAATGATTACAGAACATCAGATTTCTTGTTCTTATCACTTAATAATGCAGAGTTCATCATATAGAAATAAAAAAACTGAAGTTGTGCGCTATTTGAACACCTTGCCTGCCTGCAGCACTAAAGGACTCTGTGAGAGACGTCTGTCTCGCTCTAGCAGCACCTGTCCCTCTCCTCCTCTTCAGTTCGCCTCAACATAAGCTCGTCATATTCTGTGATATGATTTACTCTGAGGTGTTTGACAAGGTTAGTGATGTTGCCACAACCATACATGCAAACCCTCCCGATTTTTCTGGGAGAATCCCGAATTTCAGTGCCCCTCCCGAAAATCTCCTGGAGCCACCATTCTCCAGTTTCCAGATATTTAGTTTTAATATTACTTTTATTTCTCTTTCTGGATCACAAAAAAACTTTTAACATATTTTCAGGTGAGAATGTAGCTGTGTAAACGTCAAATATCTGAGCCGATCGACACATCGCTTTCAAACCCCCGCGGTCTTTCACTACTCGGGTTAAACATGATATACAAGTCACTTTGATATTCAATTCAATTCAATCTTTATTGGCAGACTTCATGTCCATAAAAACAATACAGAAATACACACACAACCCCCCCTCAAACACAAGGTATAAACCTTAAATATATGTGGCCCGGTCATGGGGAATGAGACAGGACACAGGAAATACTCTTTTGTGGGGGGTTTTTTTATTCTCCGACAATACTCGGAGGAGCACAGTTTTAATTCTGTAGTTTTGAGTGAAACAGCAAAATTTAGCTATTCCACTGGCTCAGCCTAAAACTGTCTTTCAGGGTCTGAGACAACAGTAACTATCCTATGTACACGTTAAATTCAAACAGTATAGACAACAGTAGTGACCTGTCAAGAAACAAATACAAAAAAAGAGAAAACAAAACAAATAAACACATTGTTTACATCCCGCAGCTTCGCAGTTCAACTGGCCATAAAGTACACTGTAAACTCTCTTTTAAACATACATTTCTATTGGAAAACATCATGAACTCACTTCGGTTTCTCCACACAGCTACTGTGCTAGGACAAATACACACGAAGGAATCACACAGCAAGTGATCTCCCCTCTGAATCAAACAGAAACATACAGAGTTATGCAAAGTGAATAACAGTATAAACTTAACAACTTTGAAATCTGTTAGGACACTGTCACTACTCACGCCAACCCGCTCTTCCCTTTCACAGCAAGTGACCATTAAACATACACCGGTCGCGCGTTAAGAACTCTACAGAAATAGTCACAAACATGGAGTAATCGCTAAAGAAACTTAGCTAATTACTACTACAACACTGGTGACAATATTTTGCAGTATGCTACACTTTTTAGCACATTTACCTTTTGTATAGCTAGCCACAGAATCTTACAGTGCTCCCGCTCACAGCGCTCATGGGCTGCATCCTCCTGAGGACCCGGCCTTTGCGGTCTACATGGGCCGGGTCCTCAGGAAGTTGGGTAGGCTGGAAGTAAATGGCAGTGAAATTGGACGGTCTAGCCTTCAGATTAGCGTCACCGCTATCTCGGTGGAGTTTAATAAACTCGGCCGTCTGCTCCTTGCTATCTAAAATATAACAGGACACTGGCGTAAATTCTCGACCATCTCACACTTCTGTTTAATCAGTTTTCTGTTTGACGTTTATTCAGCTGTGTGAAAACCAAGAAGGAACCCACCCGAGGGATTAATAAAGTTTTATTTTATCTCATCTAATCTAATAACTTTAATTTCAGCCAAACCGATTTACTCACGAACAAATAAAACACTGAAAAAAGACAGTCAATAACATTTTTAGGTTGTCTAAGTGACTTGTATATTACGTTTAACCTGAGTAGCGAAAGTCCGCGGTGATCTGAACATGATGTGCCGGGAGTTGTGCCGTTCTCGGCGGCTTCAGTGACCCTCGAGCTCTCAGCTAACTATCGAGCTGGTGGGTAACAGACGTCTCCGAAAACGTCGAAGCACTTTTGCAAATATGCGATGTCTTGATAAACCGAGCAGATATTTCAAGTTTACACACCCACATTCTCACCTGAAAATATGTTAAAAGTTTATTTTGTGACCCAGAAAGATTAATAAGAGTAATTTTAAAACTTAGTAGCGGCCGCCATTGCCGGAAACTGGAGTTTGGTTGGGCCGCGCTATGAATTCTGGGATATGGTGGGCCACGAAGGACACACCTGACCCATCCTTCAAATTCAGGGAAAAGGAGGACGCATTTGTCGGCTGCATTCGGAGGAGTCTACAAATTTGGACAGCCTTAGGCGCGTCGCTGTGACGTAATCGGCCTACAAATGCGGCCTCAGGAGGATGCAGCCCATGAATTTGGACACAGCTCTAGTGTGTGACGCAAACTTGAGTGCATGCGTGCTCTGGCTTACGGCGGCTCTTAAAGGGACAGTATACCCCCAAAACGCGAGGTCTAGTCATCACCATGACAACTCTACAACAGACCTCTGGTAGATAGGCAACCAGTCATAAACACAATCCCCTCTTTTTAAACCCTTTCCATGCGTAGTATTAGTTCACTTGGCTAAATATATATATATATATGTACTCTCAGTGGCAAGGGAACAATAAGAGAACAGCACCACCAAGGCTGGAGACGGAGCAATACTGGAAGAGCATATGGGAGAAGGATGCAACCCATAACGGCAATGCTCAGTGGCTAGTGGATCTGAGGGCAGACCATAGCGACCTCCCTGAACAGGGTCCAGTAACCATCACAGTGGCAGACATCCAAGAAAGGGTCTCCAGTATGAAGAGTTGGACAGCACCAGGGCCCGACATTGGTTCACGCCTACTGGTTGAAGAAGCTGACTGCACTCCACGAGCGTCTGGCAGCACAAATGAACCAGCGGCTAGTTAACGAGAGACACCCGGAATGGCTAACCGAAGGTCGGACGGTCCTGATCCCCAAGGACCCCAAGAAGGGACCGGTCCCATCCAACTACCGACCAATAACCTGCCTCAGTACTACATGGAAGCTCCTGTCAGGCATCATATCGGCTAAGATGAACAGGCACATGGGTCAATACATGAGCGGGGCACAGAAAGGGATTGGCAAGAATTCCAGAGGCGCAAAACACCAGCTACTGGTAGACAGAACAGTCAGCCGAGACTGCAAGACCAGACTGACCAACCTGTGCACAGCCTGGATTGATTACAAGAAGGCCTATGACTCAATGCCCCACAGCTGGATACTGGAATGCCTAGAATTGTACAAGATCAACAGGACCCTAAGAGCCTTCATCAGGAACTCAGTGGGGATGTGGCGTACAACACTAGAGGCCAACTCCAAGCCCATAGCACAAGTCACCACTGCTGTTCTGCATAGGCCTGAACCCCCTTAGTGAGATCATTAACAAGACTGGCTACGGATACCGACTACGAAACAGAGCAGTTGTCAGCCACCTCCTGTACATGGATGACATCAAGCTGTATGCCAAGAGTGAACGAGACATCGATTCACTGATCCACACTACCAGGCTATACAGCAATGACATTGGAATGTCGTTCAGACTGGAGAAGTGTAGTCGGATGGTAACAAAGAGAGGGAAGGTAGTCAGAACTGAGGGGATCGAACTACCAGAAGGCAACATTGCAGATATAGAGGACAGTTACAAGTACCTGGGGATCCCGCAGGCAAATGGGAACCATGAAGAGGCCGCTAGGAAAGCTGCAACCACCAAGTACCTGCAGAGGGTCAGGCAAGTCCTGAGGAGTCAGCTGAACGGTAAGAACAAGATCCGGGCCATCAACACCTACGCCCTGCCCGTGATCAGGTACCCTGCTGGGGTAATAGGCTGGCCAAAGGAGGAGATAGAAGCCACTGACATAAAGACAAGAAAGCTCCTGACCATGCATGGAGGGTTTCACCCCAAGTCCAGCACCCTGAGGCTGTACGCTAAGCGGAAGGAAGGAGGCCGGGGACTGGTGAGTGTCAGCACCACAGTCCAGGATGAGACAAGAAACATCCACGAATACATCACGAAGATGGCCCCAACTGACAGCGTGCTCAGTGAATACCTCAGGCAGCAGAAACCCAAGAAAGAGGAGGGAGACGAGGAACCATCATGGAAGGACAGGCCGCTGCACGGTATGTACCAACGGCAGATAGAGGAGGTGGCTGATATCCAGAAATCCTACCAGTGGCTGGACAAAGCTGGACTGAAAGACAGCACAGAGGCACTAATCATGGCAGCACAAGAACAAGCTCTGAGTACAAGATCCATAGAGGCTGGGGTCTATCACACCAGGCAAGACCCCAGGTGCAGGCTGTGTAAAGATGCCCCAGAGACAAACCAGCACATAACAGCAGGGTGCAAGATGCTAGCAGGCAAGGCATACATGGAACGCCATAACCAAGCGGCCGGCATAGTGTACAGGAACATCTGTGCCGAGTATAACCTGGAAGTCCCGAGGTCAAAATGGGAGATGCCCCCAAGGGTGATGGAGAATGACCGAGCTAAGATCCTGTGGGACTTCCAGATACAGACGGACAAAATGGTGGTGGCTAACCAACCGGACATAGTGGTGGTAGACAAACAGAAGAAGACGGCTGTAGTGATCGATGTAGCAGTTCCGAATGACAGCAATATCAGGAAAAAGGAACACGAGAAGCTGGAGAAATACCAAGGGCTCAGAGAAGAGCTCGAGAGGATGTGGAGGGTGAAGGTAACGGTGGTCCCCGTGGTAATCGGAGCACTAGGTGTGGTGACTCCCAAGCTAGGCGAGTGGCTCCAGCAGATCCCGGGAACAACATCGGAGATCTCTGTCCAGAAGAGCGCAGTCCTGGGAACAGCTAAGATACTGCGCAGGACCCTCAAGCTCCCAGGCCTCTGGTAGAGGACCCGAGCTTGAAGGATAAACCGCCCGCAGGGGCAAGATGGGTGTTTTGTTTTTTTTTATACATACACACATACACACACACACATACATATATACATACATACGCACATATACATATAAACATATAAAGTATTTGTAAAAATATTAAACCATAATATACATAAAATACAATTACTTAAAAGACATCAATAAATACACAAACACTTCAACCAGTGCTTTCTCAGACTGGATGAGTAACGGGAACCACTCACTGTCGGATCTGTACGTGCTAAAATTATACTGTTACTCGAACCATCCAGTCGTTCTCTAAAATTGAACATTAACTTTCTTAAAAGTGCTTTAAAAGTCCAAACACCCACAGCTACAAACATCTGGCTGGCACTACCCCCTCTAGGTATCCTGCAAAGGATTCTCATCGCATCATTATATGCAAACATGCTGCTTCTGCATGCTACATGTGTCTTGCGTGTGCGTGAATGATATGTAAGTGCCTTGTATTTGTTTGTTCTATGGTTGTAACTTATCATATACTTGCCCATGTACATTGTGTGATGCTTGTATAGAATTTGCCAGCGGTTTGTGTAGCCACGAGACACTGTATATTCACGCTGAGTTGACCAAAATGGCGCTACCCTTGTGGACTGAGCTGCCCAAAGTAAAGATGGAGTTGATCCCTGTGCAGCAGCCCATTTGTGTCCACCAGGGGGTGGTGTTTAGTCATTTTCGAATTAGATTTTTCTGTTCAACCCTTTCTGTATTATTTAGTCCAGTTTGGTTGACTTTAATTGTTGCTAATTGTAATTTCTGTTATTTTACAGAACCACACACACACTTACATATGTTTGAATTAAAGGAACCCAAATTATCATCGCTGTGGACCCTCTCTAAGTCACCTGTGCCTTCTGACCGAGGATAGGAATATCCTGCTGTAATTTGCCAGTTTATTAAGCACACACATGTCCAGTTCAAATGGTCCTTCGAGCCGGATGAATTACAGCTTTTCCTAACATGGCGACATCCAGATATGATGAAGAACAACAAGGTGCCCGGCACAGGAGACCACATAGGGTTCCCAGATATCTGGATGACTTCATCTGGACCTATCCCCCCCAGCCGACTAACCCAGTTCCACCGAATACTAACGCAACTATTCCAGTGCTCCAAACGTCTTCTCCAATACACCAAACAGCTGGCATCGACGGCTCACCAGAGATGGAGAGAATAAGGAGGATGGAGCAGTGTGTTACTCAGGTACAGGAGCAGATGAGGGAGATACAGAGCGCTATACAAGTATCTTTGAACCTTGGCCAAAGAACCCCCCAAGTACAGTTACAAACCCAGGTCCGGAGCCATAGTATGCCTTTACTAACTGTGGATAATAATCCTACACAAGATCCTCCTATGGGCGGACTAGAAAACATCCCTCCCATATCTCCAGTAATATCTGGCTCTCAGTTGCATACTGTACAGCAGACCTCTCCTTCCACAGCTCATCATGTTGATAATCCTCAAATATTACAGTCAACAGCTCCTACTCTCCCTGCTAACCAACCTATTCCTCAGCCTCCTTTATACGTCCACTCTCCTATGCCATCAGCTGCTCAGCCAACACCAGTGGTATCCCGGTCTGCATTTACAGCCACAGATCAGCCACATCCTCCCTGGTATCAACAAAGAGACCTGAATTGGCCGTCATCAACCCCACAGTGGTCTGTGCCACACAGTGCTGCTCAGTTTAGTATCCCTGGCACTATGCAGTACCCTGCCACGCTGCTACCTGGCATGCCCACTCCAGGTTATCCGCCTTGGACATCAGGCCCACCTCTCAGTCAGCCATACGTTACACCAGTGCTGCCACCTGCTGTTAGCTCACAGTATATCTATCAGCATCCTGCTCCAGCTGCACCGCCGCCTGCCAGTTCACAGCATGATGTAATTCAGAGCAGCCCACAACACTCCTCATCTCTGCCTTCCTCTCAGAGACCGAACTTGATGGAGATGGCTATTTCCTCTTCATATGGCATTCCTAAACCCAATCTGATCCGTTTCACCACAGGAAAAGAGAGTGATTTTCTGCTACTGAAGAAAGGTTTGGATGGAGTTTTGGGACCACACCCACATCTATCTGAGGATTACAAATTCCAAGTACTTCTGGATCATCTGAAGTTCCCCCCTGCATTTCAGCTCGCAAAGAGGTATGTGCATGACCCTATGCCCTTCACCAAAGCAATGCAGGCTCTACAGCAGCGCTATGGACAACCACGCCAATTAGTCCAAGGTGAAATTAACAACATCTTGAGAGCTCCTACAGTGAAAGCTGGAGATGCACAGGGGTTTGAAGACTTTGCTCTATCAGTTAGTAGTCTGGTGGGACTACTAAACTCCATGGAAGGAGCTGCCAAGAGCGAACTAGAGTGTGGCTCCCATGTGGACAGGCTTTTGGGTAAACTCCCCTTCTCCTATCAAGACAGTTTTGCGGAATATTGTCTTGCAAAGGGCATCTTGCAGAGTGACTCAGCTAACACCTATACTCTCCCTGACTTTGCACAGTGGTTGGAGAGGAAGTCACAGGCCATACAGATATCACGAAGAGCTACAGAAAGCTACATATCTGATAAACCTCGCTCAGATCGTAGAGACAAGTCATCACGACCATTAAAGACATCCTCATCAGTCTACTACGGCACTGACAAGCCTACAACACAGACGGCTAATACCACTTCAGCCCCTACTGAGAGTAAAGAACCTATGAAAGGGAAGAAAAGAGAGAAATTCAAGCCCTACTGCCCCTTCTGTAGCAGTACAGAACATTACTTGAGTTCCTGTTCTGACTTCAGCAAGCTGAGTACTACACAGGTCATTACGTGGATTAATGACAATAAGAGATGCTGGAGATGTGGTCGGAGTCATCAGCCTGACAGTTGCAATCTGAAGAAACGTTGTGCCACCTGTGGAGAACAACACCTGCAGATCCTGCATGAAGCTGCCTCCAGCTCAAACAAGAGTATCCTGACACTGAGTACAGCCTCCAGTATGGTGTATTTAGACCAAGTCACTCATTCAGGCAGAGTCATGCTTAAAGTGGTCCCAGTTACCCTCCACAATAATGGGCGATCTCTGTCCACCTACACCATTCTTGACGATGGATCAGAGCGGACTATTGTTCTATCTGCAGCAGTTCATTACCTGCAATTAAATATCACAGAGGAGTCCCTCAAACTACGAACCATCAGGCAGGAGGTGTCACAGTTACAAGGCGCATCTGTTTCTTTCGAACTAAGTGCACCCAGCTCTCCCCAAATCAAACATCACATCAGACATGTTTTTACCGCTAAAGAACTTAATCTGGCAAAACAATCCTGTCCAGTGGACATACTCCGTCAGAGATATCCACATCTGGCTGACATTCCCATCAAAGCATTTAAGGATGTGCAGCCTATGCTTCTTATAGGCTCAGATAATGTCCAGCTCATCACCCCTCTGTCACCTGTTAAAGTTGGTCCACTAGGCAGTCCTGTTGCTGTCAACACTAACCTCGGTTGGGCCATTCAGGGACCGGCTACCTTTCTACATCAACTTACTGAAGCTTCATGTCTGCACACATCCCTGTTACCAACTCCCTCTCAAGTGCTAAGACAGAACGTTGAGAAGCTGTGGCAGTTAGATGTGCTCCCCTTTCGATCAGAGAAAGAGGTAACTCGCTCTAAAGAAGACAAAGAGGCACTGGAGTTACTGCAGGAAACCACAGAACGTGTACAGGTGAATGGGATAGCTCGTTATGCTACTCCTCTGCTCCGCCGCAGAGACTCCCCTAAACTACGAGCTGGTCATGAAGCAGTGATGGCCCTCCTTCGGTCTACAGAGAAGCGCCTGATTAAAGATCCTGATCTAGCAGAGATACACAAACTGGAACAAGCAGGTTATGTAAGAAAACTCACTCCTGAAGAGGCAAACCGCACAGATGAATCCTGGTTCATTCCCCATCATATTGTGCATCATAACAATAAGCCTAGGATAGTTTTCAACTGCTCCTTTCAATACAGGCAAGACTGCCTTAACGACCAGCTGCTACCAGGTCCAACTCTCGGTCCATCCTTAATAGGTGTCCTGTTGAGATTTCGGGAGCACCTTGTTGCTGTGAGTGGAGACATACGAGGTATGTTCCATCAGGTGCGGCTTCTTCCTCATGACCGGCCTCTGCTGAGATTCGTGTGGAGAGATATGGAGAGAGATCGGAGCCCGGACATTTATGAGTGGTGTGTCCTGCCCTTTGGAACTACATGTAGCCCCTGTTGTGCCACGTATGCCCTTCAGCGCCATGTGCAGGATCACAAAGATGGCAATGAACAAGTTCTAGACTCAGTGCTGCGCTCATTTTATGTTGACAATTGCTTGCAATCTCTACCCTTTGCTTTGCAGGCGCGACCACTCATCGATAACATCAGAGAGTTGCTATCGACTGGTGGTTTCGAAATCCGACAGTGGGCCAGTAACTATCCGGAGGCCATTGCTCATCTCCCCTCTGAAGCAAAGTCCCCTACCTGCGAGCTGTGGTTGACTGAACACCAACCAGATCCCCAAGAACCAACCCTAGGCTTGACATGGCACTGCTCCACAGACCAGATCGCCTACAGATGTCGGCCAGTGGTTCCTCAGGACTCAACCATGAGAAACATCTACAGCATTCTCGCCTCTCAATATGACCCACTGGGTTTCATCATCCCCTTCACGACCCGGGCAAAGGTTATTGTTCAATGTCTGTGGCAGAACGACAGGAACTGGGACGATCCCATCGAGGGCGAGTTACTCCAGCGGTGGCAGGAGTGGGTGAGTGAGCTACAGTATCTACCAGAAATCTGTCTGCCCAGATGTTACACAGCTCCAGCAACCCAAGAGGGAACTTTCCAACTGCATGTATTCTGTGATGCATCAGAGAGTGCTTACGGAGCAGTGGCATATTTGAGATTTAAATCGGCAGAACATGAGGTCCACACTGCCTTTATCATGGCCAGATCACGTGTAGCCCCCCGCAAGAAACTGTCGATTCCCCGTTTGGAGTTGTGTGCCATACTGGCAGGCGCACAACTGTCTAGACTCCTCCTCAATGAGCTTACTCTGCCCATCAGTGAGACTACTTTATGGACCGATTCTACCACTGTGTTGAATTGGATCCAGTCTGAGTCCTGCCACTATAAAGTATTTGTAGGTACTCGTATTGCCGAAATACAGGAGCTGACTGAGGCCACCAGCTGGAGGTATGTCCCCTCGGCTTTGAACCCAGCAGATGACATCACCCGGGGAAAACCATTACGTGAGCTGTCAAAATCTAGCCAGTGGATGGATGGGCCACCCTTCCTGAGACAAGCATCCGAGCAGTGGCCAGCACGACCTGCCGTGAGTACAGACACTGAAGATAACACTGAGTTAAAGAAATCAGCTTTCTGTGGCTATGTCACTAAAGGTTTGGCACAATCTGATCCTGTATACAACACCTGGGCTGATTTAGTGCAGGCCACCTACCTGTCTTCTCACGGGGCGGCTGCCCCTCCTATGTCAGCAGCACAACGACTGGAGACAGAAGTTCAAATTCTCAAACAGGCACAACAAGACAGCTTCCCTGCTGAAGTACACACACTTAAATCCGGGAAAGATGTGCAGAAAGACAGCAGACTGAGCAACCTTTCTCCAGAATATGACAGTCAGCTTGGCCTCATACGAGTAGGTGGACATCTCCGGCGAGCAGAGCAGATGGATGTTGACACTCTGCATCCTATTGTGTTGTCACCAGACCACCCTACTACTCAGCTCATCATCAAAGACTATGATACACGTCTCCTGCATCCTGGCCCAGAACGTGTCTTTGCCGAATTGAGACGCAGGTATTAGATTTTAAGAGGCAGACAGGCCATAAGGAAGCATCAGTATCGCTGTTTGGAGTGTAAGAAGTGGAGAGCCAATCCTGTTTCACTTAAGATGTCTGATCTTCCTGCTACCCGTTTGCGATTACATCAGCCGCCATTCTGGTCCACAAGAATTGACTGTTTTGGCCCTTTCACTATAAAGATAGGCAGGAGACAAGAGAAACGGTGGGGCATTATATTTAAATGCCTTACGACGCGTTGCATTCACCTCGACCTCCTCACTGGTATGGACACTGACTCCTTTCTCATGGCTCTGCGCAGATTTATTGCGCGAAAAGGAAAACCCTTGAAAATACTGAGTGATCAGGGCACCAATTTCAGAGGAGGAGACAGAGAGCTGCAGGAGGCATTCAAAGCGATGGAGCCACGACTGCAGGAGAAGCTCAGTGAACAGAGCATCACTTTCCGCTTCAACCCTCCGCATGCTCCACATTTTGGGGGAGCCTGGGAACGGGAGATCCGTTCAGTCAAATCTGCACTTCAAGTAGCTCTCAAAGGTCAAGCGGTGCCAGAGGATCTGTTTCTTACTGTTCTTATTGAAGTAGAGGGCATACTTAATTCCAAGCCACTGGGATACGTTTCCTTGGATATTGCAGATGTTGATCCGATCACGCCCAATATGCTGCTCATGGGGCGGCGTGATGCTTCTCTTCCCCAGGCAGTTTATGGCACCAGAGAAAAACTTGGAAGGCGCAAATGGCGTCACAGCCAAGTCATAGCGGATCAGTTCTGGACTCAGTTCACTCAGCGCTACCTGCCTGGACTGCAGCCTCGCCAGAAGTGGAACCAGACTACTCCACCTTTGAAAATGGGACAAACTATCATCGCTGTGGACCCTCTCTTTCATCATATAAGTCACCTGTGCCTTCTGACCGAGGATAGGAAAATCCTGCTGTAATTTGCCAGTTTATTAAGCACACACATGTCCAGTTCATGAGGTATTTCACCTTTTTATGGACTTCAAGAGTTTTTTGGGCCAGTTTAAACAAAGGGAAGTTAGGCTGTTTATCCCGCTTGGTTCTACATATCAAAACAGCACTTTTAACAGCATTGCACTTTATGTCATATTGCACACCATATTCAGTACAGACATTAAGAAGATCCTGTAACCCAGCACTGCTTGGACTAAAAACAACCAGGTCATCTGCATACATAAGATGATTTATCAATGTTTTACCTAATATACACACAGTGTTACAGGCTCTCAGCTGTATGGACAAATCATCAACATATAGATTAAATAAAATTGGAGACAAAATCCCACCTTGTCTGACACCATTGCTGACACCAAAGGGGGCAGAAATACTACTTCCCCATTTAACCTGCATGTTCTGATGAGCGTACCAGTAAGAGAGAATCCTCACGATGTATTGAGGAACTCCCCGTCTCTTCAATTTATCAAAAAGTTTTCTGTGGTTCACTCGATCAAAAGCCTTAGAGGCATCGATGAAACACATGAGGACAGATGAATTTTTAGCCCTATACAAACTGACTATTTCCTTGAGTGCATATATGCACATGTCAGTGCCGTGCTTTGGTTTGAAGCCAAACTGATTATCCAGAGAAGAGATGAACACACTAACTCTGTCAAACAAGATTCTTTCTAACACCTTAGATAAAATACTCGCTAGTGCAATCGGTCTATAATTATCCAAGCAGCTCACTTTTGCAGCTTTGTCCTTCATAACTGGTACCAATAAAATACACAGCATTGAGTCTGGTAATATGCCATGAATCATAAACTCAGTGAAACAGAGTGCTAAAAGAGGAGCTAGCCTAAAACTAGCATGTTTTAAATGTTCTGCAGTGATGTGATCCAAACCAGAGGATTTATTATCAGATAACCTATGAATGGCTTCATATGTTTCATGTGTCCTTACACTTATTGTGTCATTACTCATGTCAAAATTGTCCTCATATAGTTCACTTTTTATACAGTTAAACAACGCACTGTAATGCTGTCTCCATAATGCAGCAATGTTATCTGCCCCAGAAACAACTTCAACAGTTGATGGTAGAGATGGTTTACAGTTATTAAGAGCTTTCACCTCTTTCCAAAAATTTGCCATATTATTACACAGCATTTTCCTGGCCAAAGAATCTGCTCTCAGCATTTGCTCATTTTTAGTTATAAAGCGAACAGCATACTTATATCTGGCATTTGCATATTTTTTCTGTTCAAATTCTGGGCCTTGTTTAGGTCTTCCAGCGATGGCCCAACATTTATAAGCTATGCGAGCTTCATCATGGTACATGGATACATGTTCTTTCCAGCCAGGTCTGATGTTAGGTTTCTTATGCTCATATTGTTTATCAAGCAGTGTACCACTTTCATACAGAGCAGTCACTATATCATCATACATGGAGCAGAGTAAATGTTTATGCACAGCATTCTTACAGTTGACATCCTTGCACAAAATAACTTCTTTGGACAAAGAAATGTTGTTCAGATGTATATCGGTATTACTATGATAAGCTAAAAAATCATCCTTACTACATGCTGACCAGTCTAATTTTGCACTGTTAGCAATATTATTTCCAGTTGTTGCTGGCATTTGTTTCACATTCACAGTAAAACCAAAAGGTATATGGTCTGACACAGTTACCTAATAGTCATGTTTGCTAAAGCTGCATGTCCATCAGCTGCACAGATACAGTGGTCCAGCCATGATGTTCTATGCCAGGCTTCACTTATGTATGTATAGCTATCTGCAGGCAGTAGCACTTTGGTAGACAGGATAAGATTGTTAACTTCACAAAAGTGGGTTAAGTGGTTAGCAAACTGAGAACTGCTGTCTGTGATATCAGCATTAAAATCACCCAAAACATATATGCTGTAAGTATCGTTGTCTTGAATAAATTCATTAATAAAAGCCAGCCTACTGAGGTATTCTTGCTCATTTTGACAAGATTCATAGGGAGTGAAAATATTAAGAATGATAAAACTATTATTGTTCTGTGTATATTGTATACCAATACACCAGTCTACAACCAGTCTAATGGGCTTTATCACAGGGTCTATTTTTTTGTCCCAGAGCACAGCAACCCCTCCAGGTATTTTGCCTCTGACTATAGCTGTGCTGAGATCAGTTGTTGATTCCCCCACTCCCAAAAAACTTGCATTTAGACAGTTAAGTTTTCCCAGGTTCTGTTTGGACAACCATGTCTCCTGCAAGCATAAAATATCACATTCTGCAAGCAGACTGTCCACAAGGATCCGTCGAGCTTTATCCCCTGCACTCTGTCCCAAACGTAGACCACGACAGTTGTAAGATAACACCCGAATAGACATCTTCATGTTGATACGTTGGTACCAGAAGGCGCAGTTATCTCCCCTGCTGGATCCACTGTGCTTGGCACCACCATAACATAACTTAAAAATGTTATTGTTTGGCTTTTTCAGTGTTTTATTTGTTCGTGAGTAAATCGGTTTGGCTGAGATTAAAGTTATTAGATTAGATTAAATTAAATTTTAACTTTATTAATCCCTCGGGAGGGTTCCTCTGGGGTTTTCACAAAGCTGAATAAACGTCAAACAGAAAACTGATTAAACAGAAGTGTGAGACGGTCGAGAGTTTACACCAGCGCCCTGTTATATTTTAGACAGCAAGGATCAGACGGCAGATTTTCACTCCACCGAGGGAGCTCGTGAAGTACTACCCGGCTTTCTTTAGACCGCGAAGGCCGGGTCCTCAGGTGGAAGCGGCCTCTGTATTTGGACACCCCGCTGTTTCCGGGCCGGCCAATAATAACGGTGACATTTAACGTATTTTATCCGATAAATAAACACTGTAAAATTTATTTATCACCCCGCACACCAACAGCCTTTTTGAATGTCTCCCTAATTCTGAGGTCTCAAGGTTGGCAAGTATGGCCACTACACCTCAGTTTTTTGCCACATGTATCGCAAACCACGTCTCAGCTGTTTGTGAAGGTAAAATACGTTCGCACATGACTCCAATTACGCTCAGCCATTGTTGTGAGTGCGCACGCCAGCGGCTGCGAGACATTTATACAGCACATGACTGTGAAAGGCGGAAGAGGAAGTAGTTCCTTTAAATGTAGACAATCCGAATGCTATAGTTTCTTTCCACTGTGTTCCCATTAACACTAGAATTACTGAGCCTTTTTTCCCTGGTGCAAGTCCCTACTACTAGATTTACTGGCCTGCGCAAATTTGCGTAAATTCCCCCCGACCTTAACACCTCTTGGCACCCCGCTGAGATTTTCACAGGTCTTCAGCTCCATTGTTCTCCTGCTTTTGTTGTGCAAACACACCCTCCCCCAACCCCTAACCATGAGAGATTCAGGTCTTTCCTTCCCTGCAAGGCTACTTTCCTTCCTTACCTGCAGCATACTATACACCATGGTAGTTTCTATGTGCAATATTTCTTATATGCAATATTAGTTCTTGTCAATCCTTGTCACTACATTGGATGCCTGTCCATAAACATATATACACAGAGTTGTACATATATTTATATATTTATATAGCCACACCTTATATAATATGCATAAAGTCCAGTTATACACACAGACACATCTATATATATATATATATATATATATATATATATATATATATATATATATATAGATAGATAGAGGTGTGTGTGTGTGTATACATACACCAATATTTTTGAATACTCGTGTCCATATATATGTTTCCAGATTGTTTGTATAGTGCACTTTCTATACCGTGCTCTGTCCACTTTTTTGCAATGACAATGCAGATTTTCCACTTGTGGGACAAATAAATGCAGATTTGCTCTGTGTGTGTGTGTGTGTGTGTGTTTGTGCAACATTGGCATTTGTTTACTCAGATCCAAGGCAGGCCAAACCTCTGTGTTACAACCTACATACAAAAGACACACATTCACAATATATGGGTACACAAGTCTGTTTTATTTCAAAGTGTTTCAAACTTTACAGCGTTTGCAGACCCAGTGTCCATCATCCCTGCATTTGGCACAGGTGAATTTCTGACATGTTGCACAGGTAAACCTGCTGCGATTCCTGTTGCAGCTCTCTTGCACCTGGCACTGCGTTGTCTTTACAGTCCCTGGCACAGCAGCTGCAGCAGCCTGCCTCTGTGCTAATATTTCCTTGTGCTGCATGAATCGGCAATGAAGTTGCTGAGCTAGAAGACTCAGAAACAATCTTCTTTTGCCTGTCCACCCTGTACATGCCTTGTACAAAATGTAGGCATTCACTGCTGCCAGGTCCAGCATATTGTAGAAAGCCGCTACTGGCCACCTGCGTGTTGCTGATCTTACGGAATACATCCATGCCATTTGGTCCAACACATCTACACCACACTGTAAAAGCAGAGAGAGAGAGTCATGAGTATATGTTTTTTTCTATAGGCCTGTATAGCACACATCAGAAAACATTGTAGCACTGGTGTAAAATTGTACACACATTCACATACCTTCATGTGGTTATAGTCTGTTATCGTGTTGGGTTTCCTCTTTCTGCCGTCACCAATCGTCACGTCTTGGTGCATGGAACTTAGAACACACACAGTCTTGTTTTTTTAGGTGCATAAATTGTCAAGGAGACACTGCCACTTCTAAGCACTGAAGTGGAGAATACCTCTCGCTTTGCAGTATCTTTTGCAAGTTGAGGAAGTTCACGGCAGACTTTATTCACCGTGCCCAGTAACGTTGTTTTGCGCTGCAGCAGTCTGTGCAACAGTGACAGTGAAGTAAAGAAATTGTCCGTTGTGACATTTCTCCCATCATCCAAAAACGGCTCCATCAGTTTCATGACCACGTTCTCTGCCAGCCTCTCTCCCTTCTGACGACTGGGGTCCTTTCCCAAGTAAGGAGATGCACTGCAGACATATTTGGTGTCAAAGTCCGTGGCCATCCAGAACTTGATCCCAAATTTGTCTGGCTTGGTTGCGATATACTGTGTAAATGGACAACGAACCTTCCCTACCAAGCATTTCTTGCAGCTGGCAACAACGGTCGTGCATTCAGTATAGCTGTGACTTCCGCAAGAAATGTGGTCAAAATCTCATGAGTAAGTTGAAGCATTTCTACCAGGCATTTCTGAAAGTTGTAACACAGAGGTTTGGCCTGCCTTGGATCTGAGCAACTCTGAGTGAGCAAATGCAAATGTGCCAGGCCTCAAGGAAAATGGGTGGTTTGCACAACAAAAGCTGTAGGAGAAACAAGCTGACGACCTGTGAAAATCTCAGCAGGGGTGCTTAACACCTCGGGACTTGCACCAGAAAATAAAAAAGCCAGTAATTCTAGGGGGTGTTGGGTTTAGGGAAGTTACGCAAATTTGCGCAGGATAGTAAACCTAGTGTTAATGATAGACTACAAATTTACCCCAAATTACTAAAATATCGATATTTTAATGAGAATCGATTCTAGAACATAAATGATTGGTATCGGAGGAATCGATATTTCAGGATCGATCCGCACATCACTAGCAGTTGCAGAGAAACACAGAGTGGCGGAGTTTGAAATATTACTCTGTCTGGGTCACAAAATAAACTTTTAAGATATTTTCATGCGAGAATGGTGCTGTGTAAACCTCAAATATCTGCTCATTTATCAAGACATCACATATTTGCACAAGTGCTCTAACGTTGCAAAATGCAAAAACTGAGCGAGAGGGGCTACTATTGTGTGTGTGTGGATAATAGCAAACGCTGAAATACATTTTTTGCATGCAGCAATGAATTTTGTTCACTTAAATTTAGCTTTTCTTCACTCAAAATAAATTTCTCCTCAAAATTTGGAAACTCAAACGTACAGCTCTGCTATCACTTCCGACATAAATGAAGACAGAAAACTAAACAGCAGTGACGTTTGTAGGGTTACTGAAGTAAGCATAATAGAAACACGCTAACTTTTTTCCACTTGGTAGAAGTTAACGTGAGGATTCCCGGTGGTCAGGAACAAATGTAATCTAATGGCAGGATGCTGTAAACAGACCAAACTTCAGCCAGGAGAACAACTGAGATAATTAATCCACAAAGATGAATAGGGTTAGTCATTCATCTACTGCTGCATGGGCTGGGCTGTAGTTACGTCATAAAGTTTTAAAAACTGAGCTTAAATAAATGATTAGCGGTAATAAAAGCCGAGGGAGGCAAACAGTGATCACTGACTGTTTTTAGGAGCTTTTTGAGATTAAATAGAAGAAAATACAAAACATTAAACATATTAACAATAGAAAAGCCATATTAAACGCACTCTACTTTAGGCCCGGAAAGGCGTCATCACCTCATGGTATACAGTGTCACGTCATCACGTAAAAGACCGTATGGCAGAGATGCCATTGGCTGTCTTGATCTCAATAGCGGAGCCAACCAATTATAATTCTGTGTAGCCCCTGTGACGTTTGTTTTAGCGAACACACTAGAATATGGGAAGAAATCTGTGCCATCAGAAACTGAATTTGAATAAGTTAAATTTCGGCTTTAATCTGAATTGTAAATTAAAAGCATTTATTGAAGTTACAATTCAGATTCAAGCCGAGCAATTCAAATTCAAATTTAACTTATTCAAATTCAGTTTCTGATGGCACAGATTTCTTCCCATATTCTAATATGTTCGCTAAAACAAACGTCACAGGGGCTACACAGAATTATAATTGGTTGGCTCCGCTATTGAGATCAAGACAGCCAATGGCATTTACACCTTTTCTAGTATGGGCTGTCTTGATCTCAATAGCGGAGCCAACCAATTCTGTGTACGAGTTTTCACGACTTCGATGCAGTTTATAAGGGATGCCTCACACTACACGACACTTACACATTACACCAGCTTAGATAAACGTAGGTCCACCTTCTAAAGGCTGAAACAGAAGAAAAAAAAGAAAGGTATTCTTAATTAAGGTAAGCGACTTAAGTTCATAGTTATTTTATTTCTAATTTTAGCGAACTTGTGCCGTTTTAACTTTTATGTGATATTTGACCCATCTGTGATTTGCTCTCCTTCTCCCACCTCAGGTCGCCTCTCTTCGGAGTAAAACTTTGTACCGTCTCTGGGAGCAAATAGGATCCATCCTCCTGAGCTAGAAGAAGGCCCTGTACACATCCAGTGTGTGAGTTTACTACAGCAGTGGAAAATACCGCAAAAGGTGTAGGTGCTAATTTTTATTCACTGATTAATTATTTAACTGCATTTTAGTTATAAACTTTATGTAAAGTTTGAAACTAAAATCTTACCAAACCTACTTCCTTGTGCTAGGTGTAGTCACCGAGGATAATAGTCTGGGATGATAGGCTACTTATCAACTTTATTCTAATCTTACTGTTTCTGATTAATTTTTTTTTTTTTTTTTTTTTTTTTTTTTTTTTTTTTACAGGCGTCATCAAAGTCTTTTAGATTATTATGTTAAATGAAGGTCTTTATTTATTTATTTTGCGTGGGGGTCGTGTCACAAAAGGAGTTTCAGTCTGAGTGGAATATTTAGCAGTAAAAATATGTAGGCATTGTCAAAAAACACGTGAGGATCAGTGATCAGTGAAAAGAAAAGACAGTGAGGGAAAAGGTGGAGGGTCAAAGATGAGAGATAGAAATAGGTGGACAGAGAGAAGCGTGTTCGTACATCAGCTGCAGATAGTTCTAATTCTTTCACATTCTGGTGCAGATTTATAAAGACTGTTATTATTATGAAACACTGTTTAACGAGGAATTGCTGCAGCAGTTGATGATTGTTACTTATGATTTGTTCTTCCTTGTGACAGGCTTGAAGCTGAAATGGATGGACACGGTCAAGGTGCCACTCCGCTGTCTGTCCTGCGTGCAACACGTTCTCACTCGTGTCGTTTCCATCTCAACTACGACCAGACTGACGGACTGGCTGTGGTCCTTTATGGTGGCAGAGAGAAGCTTGCTCAAATATTCCCAGAGAGAATAATGACGACGTTTTTTAGGAACCCAAGGTAAAAAAAAACTTATATAACTTGGATGCTACTTTTGCCGAAATGTAAATATGTTTTTCTGTTTTGCCCGAATCCGCTAAGGATATTTTTGAATATTACATTGATGTAACCAGTTTTAAAATACTTCGCATGCTTATTGAACGTTTGATACCTTAAAAATAAACAATGAACAATAAAACAAACATTTAACGAATATACAATATTTTATTACAAATCGGAGCTTCGTGTTTAAAGTCATATTATGCAGTATAACTGAGGTTAAATCACTTTAACAGAATTTAAACTTACTCAGTTTAAGTTTGTAAATTAAATAAATCGAACACAAGTTTGTTCAGTTAACCTGACTTGAATAAAACTTTCAGGTAAAAGTATTGAAGCACAACAATGATTTGTGAATAAGGTGTCGGCAAAGCTTCACAGAAATGCAAAGCAAACATAGCCCATGTTTTACCTGATGGGTACAATGTTGCTGTTGAGGGGTTGCTGCTGCTCTTGCTGCTGATAGTGTTGAAGGGCAGGGCTGTGTTGATTTGAGAGTGCAGACACAGTCCATAGGAGAGATGGTATATGATTAAACCAGTGTTATGAGATAATAATATAATGCAAAGATTAGTGACAACACTTGGAACCATAAGGCAACAGATTTTTAAAAAACTGTGGGAAATAAACTCGACTCTGCCTGTGAATCAGTCTTTGCCTCTCTTCCTCCTTCCATCTCCTCATCTCATCTATCACTCTCCACTCGCTGTCCATCTGAGAACAAGGCACAGTTTACTATGGCATTAATCTATTATTTAATTATCCACACTTAACAACTCTTGGGCCTAATCCATAATAAAGTAATGATAGAAAATGATATAAAACCATCCTTAAGAGGCATGTCTGCACAGTGGCATATCATGAGTATTAATTTTTAAAAATCGTACATACACACATATAGAAAAATGCTCAGTATAATAAACATACACTCCTCACCAGACCTAACAGTGCCTAATATTAATTGCCAATAACCCCAATAATGCCACCTCACAGAACAACAGGGGAAAAAAACCAAACCAAACCTAGCAAATCAAAACAAAACAAAATAAAAAACACGTGAGAGTCAGCGATCAGTGAAAAGAAAAGACAGTGAGGGAAATGGGGGAGGGTCAAAGATGAGAGATAGAAATAGGTGGACATAGAGAAGCGTGTTCGTACATCAGCTGCAGATAGTTCTTCTAATTTCACATTCTTGTGCAGATTTATAAACACTGTTATTATTATGAACCACCGTTTAACGAGGAATTGCTGCAGCAGTTGATAGTTGTTACTTATGCTTGAAGCTGAAATAAATGGACACGGTCAAGGTGCCACTCTGTTGTCTGTCCTGCGTGTGTGTTCCTGGTTTCGTTTCCATCTTATCTACGACCACACATACACACTGGCTGGGATCCTTTATGGTGGCAGACAGATACGTGCTGAAATATTCCTCCAGAGGATAATGACGACGTTCTTCATGAATTGGATTCTCAGGCCTGAATAATGAAGACATCAGTGGGGGCGGTCCAAGCCTGCTTGGTGCCCTGGGCGAACACTCCCTATGCAACAGTTGCACCGTTTTTACACATAGTGTTTTCTATTCTGTAATATTCTTGTCAAGAATATTTATTGTTTATTTACAATTACCTCTGCTAATCCTTGATATTTATAATTGAGCGATCTGTATATATTAGTGCTATTTCTTAAATGTGTAAAATCTGTAACATAATGGAGTTTAGTCTGTTACTGTTACTCTATTTTTACAATTCCTTTTTGCAGCAACTGTAACCCACATAATTTCCTTAGGGATTAATAAAGTATTCTGATTCTGATTGTTTCAGGAACCTGCCATTATCCAATGACACATCTGCTTACCTGTATCTTTTGCTCGTTTCTCCTCCTCTTCTTTTCTCTTTTTCTAAATTGACTTTGAACTTTTCTTGTCCATCTTCCATTGGTTTTAATTTTGCACTCCAGTATAAACACCCATCCCCCAACTCGAGCATCACCACAACATAACCTAATAGACCTACACCTTAGTTCACAGATTCACTTTGTCCAGGGTTTATTTCAGAGATTTCACACAACCCAGGATTCAAATCATGAATACATAATGGGCTTGGATTTACAACATTATGAATGAAATGTGCTCTATTTGGAAGCAGCCGGCCCCCTCCCCTGTCGACAGGTTGTGTGTGAGACTTTAAATCATCAAACTGTAAATTACACATTTTAAATTTTTCTATTTACCCCTAGTCCTAAAGTGTATATTTATTTTCTTACTCTTCTTATATTTATTGTTTGTTTACTTGCACAGCTGTAACTGGAGCCTCGTCGTCTAGTCTCTCTATATACTGGACTGTATGTAGCGGAGATGACAATAAAGTTTACTTTGACTTCAGCAGCAAGCAGGTGCACCGAGGGCTCTCGCGCTCACTTTTCGCGTATAGAATTTCGAAAAAACATCGGTGCAAATTATAAGTCTGTATCTGGTGTTTTCTTGTTTGTTGGTTTGTTTTTATTTTGTTTTATTTTGCGAGTTGGTTATTAGATGCTGCTCCAGCCAGCGAGAGAATCCCCCGCCCTTTCCTCCCTGTGCTGAAATCAGCAGGCGCACCTCGCAAACGGAGGGCGCCCTTACTCCCAGCAAATGGGCGATAGAAAACCGATCGGTGCCTGTGACATTCCCAATATGCGCTGGCATGACGTCGGGGCAGCATGAGTACAAGCATTTTTTTTTTGCCGATGCCCGTGATGCCGCCCCCCACCACGATGCCGCCCCGGGCAACCGCCCGTGTCCCCCGTATCAAAAACCGCTACTGACTGCAGCTAAGTCTTGTCAAAACTCTAGGACCAGGACCGAAATAAACTCAGGGAGGGTTCCTGTTTGTTCTCTTTCATTTAATGAAAAGGACACACGTGGATGTGTGTAACCAAGTCTGTTTGCAGCACTATAACACTTCAGCGTACCAGTGTTGGGAAGGTTACTTTTAAAATGTATTCCACTACAGGTTACAGAATACATGCCCCAAAATGTATCTTGTAACGTATTCCGTTACGTTACTCAATGAGTGTAACGTATTCTGAATACTTTGGATTACTTAATATATTATCATGCTTTTTACAACTGTATGAATCTACTATTGCTGTGTGATTTATTACTATTACCGAAGGTTACTCGCCATACCAATACCAACCAGGGCCGGTTCTAGACAGGCATATATGAGAGGCAGACAGAAATGTAAAGGGGGCACATAGTGGCAATGGAGGCGAAAAGGTGTGGGGGTTGGGTGGGGTGCTCTGGATTAGGGCTGCCACAAATGATTATTTTGATAGTTGACTAGTCACCGATTATTTTTGCGATTAGTCGACTAATCAGATCAGTGGACATAAAACGTACAGCTTATTGCACCAGTATGCATTTGCTCTTATATAACTATCATATTAGCTTACAGCTTGAAGTGTTTAAGGTATGTGCTAACTAAAAATAAAGACAAGATGATAGTTTATTAAACTTTTAAGAAAATTTACAGATTGTCTCGGCTGAGTTGAATAAACGCAGCCGTCCGCTCCTTGCTATCTAAAATATAACAGGACTGTTATAGCGGACGCCCTGGACCACTATCTCTGAAACGTGATTCGGTACTGTTCCCTGGTAATAACGTCCGGTCAGAGACGGGGAATGATGTCAGAGTGGAAGAACTGTATTTGACAGGAGCCCACATCGAACACACACTCTCGCTGCAAGTAAGCATGTGGTTCTGTAATTAATACAAATAAGAAATAACGTGAACATCTCTCTTCCTATTTTAGCATTTCTCATACTTCAGTATTACAGAGAACACCATACCAGATTACAAAAGGACAGATCCAGATACCAGAAACAGGGCTTAGAGTAATAACTTAACAGGATGGCATAAACACAGAATCATAATCAATTTAGGCCAATTCCCTCATTTGTGAGTCAACACCACCCTCCAGCGGACACAATTGCTCACTCAAAGGCCGCCATGTGTACGCAGGGTTTATAAATGTGACGGAGGGAAGGTGTTCCCCCCCCCCCCACAGTGCTATTAAAGAAGGGAAACCTTCCTCAAAACGGACAGAGCAGTGGAGCAGCCAAGGGAATGCACACAAATTTAAAAACTGTAAGGCTAAAATATAATTTATTATATTTAAACAATTAACAATGTAGAATGAATTAAAACAGCCCTGGCCAGGGGAGAACACACCATAAAAATCAATAAAACACAAGATTAAAAGTCCAGTGGCGATCGCCACGGTATAAAAGTCACTAAGAATTAAAAATCCAGTGAAGCGGTGCAGAAGGGAAACCCGGCGGCGTCCTCGCCTTCCTCTCCGCGTTCTCCGCCCCGGTGCGCTAAAGAAAGGCAGCGGCAGTCACTACTCTTTTAGGCGGCTATCGTTCATTAAAGGGGCCAAGTCAAAAGACTTACCCCGGGTGGGCAAAGCTCTTAACTCTGCCCGCCGCTTCTTTGTAACCGCCAATCGGCACCGGCCCGCCTCGCCGCCTCTAGTTTCCCGCAGACGCGTAATCTGGCCTCCTATTGCTGCAGCAGTCGGACCGCTCGCTCCGCGTCCCTGCTCGCTGGCGCTGTATCCTCCTGCCCGCTTGACGCCAAGCTCCACCACTCTTTCTGCGGGCTTGCAGGCGCCGCCACCTGACACCATTCATTGCGCCATCTCTGCCGCTCTGTCTCTGCCTGCCTCCTCGAGCCTCCTTGAGCCTCTTCCAGTAGTCTAGCAGGCTCTCTTGTGCCCTTCCAGGTGTATCGGATTTGTGATTAGAAGTGGGCGGAGTCTCTCCGGGACAAGTTGATATATACAATAAAACACTGCACAAAATATAACCAAAACATGCAATATAAAAATAAATAAACACACTTCACATTAAAACACAACAAAGCAAAACAACATCAGTCCTTCCCTGGATGACATAAACAAGAACCGATTCGTATGCTAACTTAGTAACTCCATCAGGTAAAATCTTTGGGACATTAACTCTCCACAATAACTGAAACAACTTAGAAATTAGGAATATCCCGTGGAGCCAGGCTACTACTTACTTATTCCAGCAGCATAGCTGCTAGCATATAAGGCAATAGTAACAGATGTCTATATTGGTACATTAACAGCAACAGAAATAAAATACGTTCCCAATGTGACTTACAGGGTCTATGAACGCACACTTGCCCGCCTTAGTCCGATTCAATCCAAGTCCATAACTTGCCTGCAGCAGCGTTACTCTCCGACTACACGGTTAATTGCCACAGCAATGAGAGGACGGGTGCGCACTCTGAGTGGCACATGCTCCTGGCCGGAGGACTTTTTAACAAGGACACTGGTGTAAATTCTCGAGCATCTCACACTTCTGTTTAATCAGTTCTGCTTGACGTTTATTCAGCTGTGGGAAAACTATAACTTGAATCTCAGCCAAACAGATTACTGAAAAAAGCCAAACAGTAACATGTTTAAAGTAAGCACAAAATGTGAAGAGAAATCAACAAGTCCTTATCTGTATCTCTGAAAAGTGTCATCTTAACATAATTAAAAATGACTGAGTAGAATCTTCAATTTTAGGAAATTTTTTTGTCACTTTTAAGTTTCAGTGACTTAACCAGACCCTTAAATTCAGCCGTCTGTTTATACACGGTTTAGCTTTAAAGGACCTACACTTATAAATACAAAATCTCCCCAACAACAACACGGTCCTGATAACAGAGTCCAGATTTTGATTAGCAATAAATATTCCAAATGTAATTACAGTGACTGTGTCATTCCAAAAATCTTCCACGATGGAAAAACAATGTCGTTTTCACAAATACACAGGTGTCCAGGTCTAGATGAAATGTCATCCTTTTACGTATGGCCCAAGTTGCCAATAACCACAAAAAGCGCATACATTTAGTGTCACCCCACCCAGAAGACACTTCTAGAACAAGAAGGCATCGGTGGGCAAGAGAATAAAATAGCGTTATTGGAATGCTACTACGCAAATAACCCTGGCGCGTGGGGTGGGGTGCGATGGGGTGAGGGTGGTGGCGAGGTGGGGCAGTGCTGATGTCGGTTACTTAAGATGTCACGTGACCAGTGGAAGGCAGTTGACTTATCAGTGGCTCAGAAAAAGGCCTGTTTAAGCTTGTGATTCATGGAATATACCCACCACCATCTAAGAACAAATACAATGCAACAAACAAACCCTCCCCACTCACAGCTCTACTGCAGTTATTCAAGGCTTGTGGAATCCCCAACACTGTTTTCTTGAAGACAAATTACCTGTACAATATTGGAGAGTAAGGCATGTATACGGAAAGTGATTTATACTCTGGACTATACATAACATGGAAATAGACATGGAACATGTCAGATTCATAAAGGTCACCCAGTCTACTCCTGCATCATCACAACAAACTGTTCCTCCCTCGCTTCAGTCTGCGTGACATGTTTCTCTGTTTTTCAGCAAAGCTCTCTAAAGTGAAACCTGAAAATCTGAAAAGTGACAGTTACAAACTCGTGATGTGGAGCAAATGAAGTAGTAGTTTTCCGGACGTGCTCTATTTCATAAAACAATTTCTTGTAAAACACTGCCACCCAAAGGGGAATTATTTTATTTTATTTTATTTATTTATTGCAAATTCTGTTTACAGTTAGTTCCTTTAACATTGGTTCAGGTTGTGTTGCGAGCCGTGTTGGAGCACACATCACTGTGATGTCCAGGTGTATCTTTCCGCCTTGTGATAGGTTTGACTCTGAAATTGATGGACACGGTAAAGGTGCCACTCCGCCGTTTGTCCTGTGTGTGGGTTCCTGGTTTCGTTTCCATCTCATCTACGACCAGACTGACGGACTGGCTGTGATCCTTTACGGTGGCAGTGAGAAGCTTGCTCAAATATTCCTTCAGAGTGTAACAGTTGTTGAAATGTTAGTATTTGACCACCAGGCGGAGCTCTTGTAATGATAATGTAATTAACGCACTTTATTTTGTATGTTTTATTTTTATGTTGAGCATGCTAACATTTTCCTATTTGCATACCGGATTGGTGTACTGTTAATTTGATACATGGAAAATAACCTGTTAATTTTGTAAGTTTAAGGTAAGGGCAGAGGTCACTTCCTGTTTTGAGAAAAAAGGTCAGAGAAGCTGCTCATGGTGACGGTCTAGCCGTGTAAAAGTCAAGCTAAAGAAGAAATAACAAGTCCCAAGTTCCAAATACACCGGTCTGTCTACTTGCAGGCCAAAGTGGTATGTTTGTTTATATTTTGTGAATTTTATATTGCAATATGTTTTAATGCTGAAATATAATTTTCTTCTACATTTGTATTGACTAGTTCTACGGCGCACCTGTGTACGTTAAGAGAAGCACAGTAAACATCAGTAAAGAAGAACTCTCGTGTCTCTCGTGTATGTGTATAAACCGGCATACAGAGAATAACAAAGAACCAACGAAGGCCTGAGCAACTCTTTTTGGTGACCTGGGCCCTGTTTCAGAAAGCCGGTTTAGAAAACTCAGAGTTAAAAATGATACTCAGGGTTGAGTAACCCCGAACTGTCCAACTCGGAATATTCGGTTTCAGAAAGGCTGATAACAATTAGTTCAATCAACGCGGAGTTGCTTTAACCCCAAGTTAAGCGCGCGCATAAAGCCCTGATTAGTGGAGCACAGATTAAGCGAGTCACCATGGAGACGGAGGGAAAGAAGGCGCGGTCAATGTATTTTACAGCGCTTGAGGCCGAAATTCTGATGGCAGCATATGCCGATAACATGCAAATTTTGCGGAAAAAAAGTAACACAGCCTCAGCTGCAAAAGAAAGGGAGCAGGCATGGCAAAACATAGCCGACAGAGTCAATGCGTGAGTGTTAATTTAAACATTGATCTAGGGATTTCCACCCATTTAACACGTTATTTTATTATATTTCATTTTTATGTTATACATTTTATTTTGTGATGTGATGTGAGCGCAGGTGCAACCCAACAGGCCCCAAACGTTCCTGGCAGCAAGTAAAAATGAAATATAAAAATATAGTCCAAACAGGTAAAGTGTAATTGTATTATGAGCCATAGTGCTTGGTCTGTTTGTCCTATGTAAATCAATTGCAGTTAGAGGCTACATTAATTTTCTTTCTGTAAGCACTTATTGAAATTATCTGAGCACATTACAAGTACATATTTGCTTACTCAGTATGCTCAAATGTGACCCGTTATAGCCAACAGAAAAAAAGCGGAGGCCCGAAAAACAGGTGGGGGTCCTCCACCACCACCACTCACAGAGGCGGAGCAGTTGGCCCTCAGCCAAAACAGTGGGCGCCCTGTGGCTGAAGGCATCTCTGCGGGGACATCCTCTGAGTCAATAACCCCGCAAGACACAAGTGCCTACATAAGAGGTAAATTACTGTATTCCATTACTATAATGAAATAATTTGTTAGTTTGAAATACTACAGGGAACTATGTACCTGTACATTAATGCTGTGGAAAGACTTCCTGCTCACATAGTCTCCTTCATTTAGTGAAGGAGCAATGATTGGAATGTGAGTGCCATCTACACAGCCAATCACGCCTGGGAACCCTGAAAATAAATGTAAAATCTAAGTAGTAGTTCAAGTATCACCACATCATGAATTAAGTTTTGTTCATCCTGATACCTGCAATTTTGTGGAATCCCTCTTTGATAAATCGTGTGGGTCTATGACCGGGGAACACCACAAACGAGTACAGGAGACGTTTCAGTGCAACTGTCACATTCCTGACTGCCCGACAGACGGTAGCCTTGGAAACGTGCTCAGCGTCACCAGTATTATACAGAAAGCTCCCGTTTGCAAAAAAATGAAGTGCAATACAAATAATATGTACAGAACTGAGAGAATGTCCGCGATGTGTCACATGAGCAATATAAGGCCTGAGGATGTTATTCAAATAAATTATAGATTGTGCTGACAAACGGTAACGTTCACACAGAAAATCATCAGGAAATGATAAAATGTCCAAACGCGCTCTATTCACTCTCTCCCGGCGGAGAGCTCTGCGGAGAATTTGGGCTTCAACATCTACTGGCTCTTCAAGTAAGGGGCACGCCATGTCTGACACTTCCTACAGTCAGGTTTCCGACAAAGAGGGGGAGAAGGTCAGGGTTAGTTGAAGTAAACCTGCTAGGGGGCAGGTTAGCTTCACGGAGTGTGTCGTCATAGTAACTCACCCAGAATTAATCTAATCTCGCTTTGTGAAACCGAAAACCCAGAGTTTTCGTTAACTCAGGGTATACTTACTCAGAGTTTGCACTAAACCGGCTTTCTGAAACAGGGCCCTGGACGAACACCAATTGTACATTAACATATTTTATTGTAAAAACTGTTGTCGGAACCATACTGAATTTAACCAGACACACCCACACACGTGTGTGTGTGCGCGCGCGCGGGTCTGGGGGGGGGGGGTATGAAGCTTGTTGCCCTAACTTGAAAAGACCTCTGAATCACGGGTGACTAAGGACTAGTGGACAGTGTTTACTTATCGGAAAGAAATAAGTTAAATGTCACCGGCCTGTTCCGGGAGTGTCCAAATTCAGAGGCTGCGTCCACCTGAGGACCCGGCGTTCCCGGTCTAAGTGGGCCGGGTCCTCCGAAAGCCGGGTAGACCGGAAATGAGCGACTGTGAAATTGGGGGGTCTAGCCTTCATAATTACGTCACCTCTGCTGTCTGCTCCTTGCTGTCTAAATAAAATAAAATATAACCGGACGCTTGCGTAGATTCTCGACCATCTCACACTTGTGTTTAATCAGTTTTCTGTTCGACATTTATTCAGCTGTGTGAAAATCCCAGAGGAACCCTCCCGAGGGATTAATAAAGTTGTATTTAATCTAATCTAATCTAATAACATTAATCTCAGCCAAACCGATTTACTCACGAACAAATAAAACACTGAAAAAGGCCAAACAATAACATGTTTAAGTTATTTGAAGTTTACACAACTACAATCTCGCCTGAAAATATGTTAAAAGTTTATTTCGCGACCCGGAAAGAGTAATAAGAGTAATACTAAGTAGCTGCAGTAGTAGCAGCTATTGTTGGAAACTGGAATTGGCAGGGTCAATCTGGGATATGGTTTTTCAATTTTGTTGTCTGGGTGGAAAATCGGGAGAAACTGGGGAGAATGGTGGCTCCGGGAGATTTTCGGGAGGGGCACTGAAATTCGGGATTCTCCCGGGAAAATCGGGAGAATCCCGAATGGCCTGGTATTGCCTGTAACGTTATTATGACGGACACATTTTATGAGTGAACTTGACTTTAAGTGACTTACAGGTTTCTTTGAAAAATACTTTCTTATATCCAGGTTCTTCCTATTTGCTGCCATCCTCCTCTCCTCCTCGCAGCGCAGGATTGCCGCTGCTAAAACTAAACAGAGCTCCCTGAAAGGCACAGCCAATCATATTGGCCATATTTGTCACATGAGGTAGGACTCCAGTAGAGAACGTAATTTAACTCTTTCTGCACCGCTGGGCGAATGAGACGTTGACAGATCGTTTTTTTCTTTCTATCGGGTTTGTTTTTCTTTACTCAAAGAGATCAAATTATTGGTGGGGACAATTCAATAATCGCTGGTGGGGACATGTCCCTTCCGTCCATGCCAAATCGACGCCCTTCCCAGAAACTGCAATGCAAGTTGGTAGAGATGCAGTTATACGGTCTTCCTGGGTCCCACAGACGATCACCTAAAAAGAATAAACAAATTAAAGTGCAACACAATTTGTAGAACAACACTTTAAGATTTAACATTTTATTTTTATTATATTAACATTTAAAGAGTGAAATGGAAGTCTTTCTAAAGTTATTTATTATATTTATATTAGGAAACGTAGATTTTTGTTTTGTTAAGACATATGTTAAGGCAAGTTTTTCACGTTTTCAGATAAAATAAACACACACAAAAGGCGTTAAAGGGAGATTTATAACAATAACTAAATATGCAGTTTTTATAGTTTCCCCAAGCTGTAAAAATGACAAATAAATCAATAAATAAGCACCTGCCCCCTTTGTGTAATTTTCCACTGCCATAGTACTCACACACACACACACACACACACACACACACACACACACACACACACACACACACACACACACACACACAGTTTTAAAGAAAATACATTAAGAAGCAGATTATATTATATTTATATTTCAAATGTGACAAAATGCTGATTTTACAGCAGCAAAAATATTGTATCTGTACAATATGAATGTTCACATGTACAGGCTCACACTGGGGCTCTGTGTATCTTTGTGTTGGCACGACACATTTAAATGGGAGAGGACTGAGGCTTTGGACAATCACTAATTATCAATCACTAAAATAGATTCATAACATTCCAGATGCCCTGTACTCAAAGCAGGTCTCACAGGAGTATTGATCTCTGTGATAACACATGTAACACCATGCAGAGAGCAGATGGGAACCTCTGTGGGGCCTTTAGCATCAAACACTGCCTACACAGATCAAACATTGTTGATTTTGTGTATAATTCAATAATAAATTCATTAAAATGATTAAAAATGATCTTTCCTTGTTATAATTCCATACATTCATTTTCAACCTGGACAGAGTCATTCAATAGAGGTCTTAGATCTTCATGTATGTGCTGATGTAAGCTGTATTCATCGGTTTTTAAACACAGTGATCGAGGAATGGCCAGATTTGAATGCGTCTTCCAATTAATTTTTGTGTACTTTACAGCTTAACAAACAGCAGTTACTTGTTAAACGTTGTAACTTATCAGAGCTCTGTAGTGATGGCCAAATGAAGCTTTCTGAGGCACTGAAGCTTGTATTGAAAAACGGTTCATTACCCGAAGCTTTTCAACACAGTCCTCTGGTGGCATCTGGTGGCCAAAAGTATGAAGAGCAGCTTGAATCTACAAAATGAACTGCTCCATTATGACCGCCCACTCTACAGAGTGGAGTTCACAATTCTGTCTGATATTGGGCCGCCGTTGCTTTGGACATGTAGTTTTTCGGGGGTGAAAAAATTGTTGTGTCTATTTGTTTAATAAATAAATTTGATCAATAAACTTTGCTTATTTAAACATGTATCATGGTTTGGTCCTTCTTTGCTTGTGACTTCTTGATGTTGGTAAATATGATAGATGAAAAATACATTAATATACATGTAATAATAATGTACAACACATTGTGGAGTATGCATCTGCTTTGAGGTCCAGATATAATAAACACAGGTAAATGGTGTTACAGGGAGATTCATAACAATAACTAAATATGCAGTTTTTACAGTTTTCCCAAGCTGTAAAAATTACAAATAAATCAATAAATAAAAACTAGCACCTGCTCCTTTTTGTGCTATTTTTTGTACTCACACACACACACACACACACACACACACACACACACACACACACACACACACACACACACACACACACACACACAGGGTTTAAAGAAAATACACTAAGAAGCAGATTATATTATATTTATATTTCAAATGTGACAAAATGCTGATTTTACAGCAGCAAAAATATTGTATCTGTACAATTGAAACATTTAACTTTCTCATTTGCACAATGATGCCATCTTGTGGCCATAGTATATACAGTATTCTGGAAAAGGTATAAAATGTCACTGTATGTGCTTTATGTGTATAGATTTTTTTAATCACTCAAGTATAAAAACAATAAAAAAATTACAGTTGCAATGTTTTGGTTCAATAAAATATTTCTATCATTACTTTATTATGGATTAGGTTCAAGAGTTGTTAAGTGTGGATAATTAATTAATAGTTTAATGCAACAGCAAGTTGTGCCTTGTTCTAAGATGGACAGAAAGTGGAGAATGATAGATGAGGTGAGGAGATGGAAGGAGGAAGAAGAGTGAGTCACAGACAGAGCCGAGTTTATTTCCCACAGTTTTATTAATCTCTTGCCTTATGATTCCAAGCGCTGTCATTTTATTATTATCTCATAACACTTGTTTAATCAGATACCGTGTCTCCTATGGACTTTTGAATGTCTACTTTCTCAGATCAGCACAGCCCTGCCCTGCAGCACAATCAGCAGCAGGAGCAGCAGCAACATTGTAACCATCAGGTAAAACATAGGCTACATTTGCTTTGTCCCACCTGATGACAGTGATATAGTATGATGCGATTTCATATTAGATTCTTGATGAATGTGGGTTGTTGTTATTCAGCCTGGTCCTATATGCCCCTTTTTAACTCTAAGCACCCTCCCCTTCGGACATCTCTGCACAGCCCTGATTACATGTGTATATTGTACAGTTTAGCTGCTGCAGTTTAACCCTCTGTCCTGTAACAGTGCTGTTAACAGAGCTGCTCAGGGCCTCTGCAGGCCCACAATAGACAACCTGTTAGCCAAGCTGTTGTCCATAATAGATATCAGCTTGGCTAACATCCTCCTCTCACCCACCATCTCTATGCAGTCTATGGGACTGTCCAGGAAAGAGCTGGTCCTCTTTATTGGTGTGTTATTTTTCCCCAATTCCTGGATGATGACATGAAGTATAAGCTGAGAAACTCAGTTTTTCCTGTTCTCAGACACACGTGTGTTTATGAAGACGATCTGCTTTCCTTCACATAATACATTTGGCATAGATTGGTATTTATTTTTTAATTACCTATTATTATAATTTATTATTAAATTTTTTGTAAAAGTTTTTTTTTAAAGGAAATCAACAAGAATAATTAGGAGAATATTAGTATATTCAGACTTTACTATAGCAATGTCTATCATGAAAATTCTTTCAGTAAAATTGAAGTAAAAATTATCAAACTCAAACCCCAAACACTCAATGTGTGTTTCTTTGATGCAACTCCAGTGGAATCAGTTTCCAAAAAAATGTGTGCTCTTAATCTGACAGGAAAGGAAACATCAGTCACATGGCGTTTTGTAATCACAAAGTTTGATGTCATGTTTCATGTTGGCCACACACCTGATACAGTTCAGATAAATCTGTGAATCACAGATATGTTATTTCCTGAAACTTACATTAGAAAACTATAGAGCACTTTAGAAGCTAACCTGTTCCTTTAATGGGTGTTTTGGGCTGTTTGCATTTTATAGTTCAGTGATAGTGTGCACCTTAAAGGAGACTCCCATCACCCCTGCTTCAAAATAATCTCTGCCAACTTTAACAAGACATTAGTTTAAGTGTAACATAAACTAAATATAAAGTAGTCAGAATAATCAGTCGTGGTTTTTTTTTCTGAACTGATGAAAGACAAAAAGCACATTCACTTTACACACAGCTGCTCAGCACAAGGTTAAATCGTGTTGGCTGATGTCAGTTATTTAAGGTGTCATGTGACCAGTGGAAGGCAGTTGACTTCTCAGTGGCTCAGAAAATGGCCTGTTTAAGCTTCTGATTCATTAAATATACCCCACCACCATCTAATAACAAATCTGAAGAGCAGTTTCAGCAACAGGTTCCCACAACCTGGCTGTCTGAGGGAACGTTACAGGTCGTTCCTTCCCGCTGCTATCAGACTCTTTCATCCACTTGGGTCAGATCTACAAATGTGGAACAGCATTAATCACACCTCACTGCACCCTGTCACTTTTTTACACCATTACATATATTTGTACACATATGTGTCCTTTTATATTTATATGTATATTTGTACCTATATCTCTATATTTATCTATTTATCGTAATATTTATCGATCAGTATCTTTGTTTCTATACTCATTTTATATGAATGTTTGATGTTGGTTGTATATTTGCTGCTATGACAACTCAATTGCCCTCTGGGATTAACAAAGTCTCTCATTTTGATTCTGACAATGCAGAAGACAAACTCTCCTCACTCACAGCCCTGCTGCAGTTATTCAGGGCCTGTGGAATCCCCAGATGGACCAAGAGTGTTTTCTTGAATTCAAATTGCCTGAACAATATTGGAGTGTAAGACATGTATATGGCAAGTTCTGTATAATGTGGATTATACATAACATGGAAATACACATGGAACATTTCAGATTCAAGAAGGTCACCCCAATCTTCCTCTGCATCACCACAACAAACTGTTACTCCCTCGCTTCAGTCTGCGTGACATGTTTCCCTGTTTTTCAGCAAAGCTCTCTAAAGTGAAACCTGAAAATCTGAAAAGTGACAGTTACAAATTCATGATGTGAGCAAATAAATTACCTTGAATACTTTCTGTATGTTCTCTGCGGTGTCAGGTGTGCGGCTGTGGAGAACAGGAGTTACCCTCAAACTGTAGTCCACCAAAGCAGCGTGGGGAGATGGTGCGGAGGCGGCGAAAAAGTGTGCAGAGTGAAGAAGAGCTGAGCCGGGAAATGTGGCGAAGCAAGCAGTCCAACTGTTTGAGAAAGAAGGTGAGGTGCAGCCACACACGTAAAGATTCATGTTGATGAAGATGCTTCCTCTTCAAAACACGCTCATTAATAAGTGGTGAGTCCACTGTGATTTTTATTATTGTTTTGAGAGTCTTACATAAACAACAATTGCCGACTGTTTTCTCTTGTAGAGGAGGAATTATTTGCCACAAAGGTGATTTGGTATTCTGGTTGTAATCTGCTGTAATCATCTGCTTTTTTTTTTTTTTTAATAATCAGATAAAGTTATACTTGGACCTTTTGCAGGATGATTTTGGTGAGATACCCCGGACCCTCAAAAAGATAACCAGTAAAAGAGGTGACATTAAGCTACATTTTTCCCTTTTGTCCAGTGAGGTTAATAATGTATCATAGTTTAAAACACAAAATTCAATTTCTCCAAGTTATTTTGGGTTTGTTCAGCTGTCATCATTTGTACTCGTATTTTTGCAGCTAAATCCACTGATTCACCAGACCAGTCTGCTCCAACCCACAGGGTCTCATCCAAAGCCTCAAAGGTACACTGTTAGCCTTTGCAGTAATTTCCGTAGCTTAGTACTGCAAAATCAACAGTAAAAAACTCTAAAGGATGTTTGCAGTTTAGTACTGTAATTTGCATGTCATTGCGGGAAAATTCCATAATATTACATTATTTTTATGGTAACTCACTGTACTCATGGAAACAGCTGTAAAATACAGCAAATGTATTAATTACTGATGTTACTGAGATTATACTATTATACCATCTGGATTTCTGTTGTTTTCTACTGTAGATCTAAGAGTAATTACCTAAATCCTCATTCAGAGTGTATTACCATAAAATGCAATTCATTGTGAGAGTAGGATGACATGTAAACTACAATATGCAGCATCATTTTTAACTTAAGGAGTAAGTTGCAGCTACACTAAAATGGAATTTCTTGAATTGAACCTCATATATTAATACATTTATTTGTTTGTTCAAACAATGTGAAACATAATGACAGTCCACTTTGTATCAAACAACCAGTCTCAACCTTACAAAAAAGAATATTCAATTGTATTATAAGTATACTTTAAAAACTTGAAAACAAGCAAGTGTACTTTTAGTACAGTATACAGGGTGGGCCATTTATATGGATACACCGTAATGACATCGAAATGGTTGGTGATATTAAAGTCCTGTTTGTGGCACATTAGTATATGAGGGGGCAAACTCCTCAAGATGGGTGGTGACCATGGTGGCCATTTAGAAGTCGGCCATCTTGGATACAACTTTTGTTTTTTCAATAGGAAGAGGGCCATGTGACACATCAAACTTATTGGTAATGTCATGAGAAAAACAATGGTGTGCTTGGTTTCAACGTAACTTTATTCTTTCATGAGTTATTTACAAGTTTCTGACCACTTATAAAATGTGTTCAATGTGCTGCCCATTGTGTTGGATTGTCAATGCAACCCTCTTCTCCCACTCTTCACACACTGATAGCAACACCGCAGGAGAAATGCCAGCACAGGCATCCAGTATCCGTAGTTTCAGGTGCTGCACATCTCGTATCTTCACACCATAGACAATTGCCTTCAGATGACCCCAAAGAGAAAAGTCTAAGGGGGTCAGATCGGGAGACCTTGGGGGCCATTCAACTGGCACACGACGACCAATCCACTTTCCATTGAGGTTTCCATTGATGAAGAATGGACCCACTATCGTTGTACCCCATATACCACACCAAACATCACTTTTGTTGTTCCAACAGTCTTGGAGGGATCCATCCAATGTGGGTTAGTGTCAGACCAATAGCGGTGGTTTTGTTTGTTAACTTCACCATTCACATAAAAGTTTGCCTCATCACTGAACAAAATCTTCTGCGTGAACTGAGGGTCCTGTTCCAATTTTTGTTTTGCCCATTCTGCAAATTCTGTGCGCCGATCTGGGTCATCCTCGTTGAGATGCTGCAGTAGCTGGAGTTTGTAAGGGTGCCATTTGTGAGTAGCTAATATCCGCCGAAGGGATGTTCGACTAATGCCACTCTCCAGTGACGTGCGGCGAGTGCTACGCTGTGGGCTCTTGCTGAATGAAGCTCGGACAGCCACTGATGTTTCTTCATTAGTGACAGTTTTCTTGCGCCCACATTTTGGCAAATCCAACACTGAACCAATTTCACGAAACTTAGCAAGCAGTTTGCTAACTGTAGCATGGGAGATGGGTGGTCTCGTAGGGTGTCTTGCATTGAAATCTGCTGCAATGACCCGGTTACTGCGTACACCAGATATCAACACAATTTCAATCCGCTCCTCACGTGTTAACCTCTTCGACATGTCAATGGCTGTGAACAAAGAGAAACTTGTAAATAACTGATGAAAGAATAAAGTTACATTGAAACCAAGCACACCATTGTTTTTCTTGTGACATTACCAATAAGTTTGATGTGTCACATGGCCCTCTTCCTATTGAAAAAACAAAAGTTGTATCCAAGATGGCCGACTTCTAAATGGCCACCATGGTCACCACCCATCTTGAGGAGTTTGCCCCCTCACATATACTAATGTGCCACAAACAGGACTTTAATATCACCAACCATTCCCATGTTATTACGGTGTATCCATATAAATGGCCCACCCTGTACTATACTGTATATACTAAGAAGTACAACGAAATACCCAGCATGCATTGCAGTGCTTTAACTGTAAAATTAAAACAACCATGAAACAAATAATTGATGTTTTAAAAAAGAATTTGTCACAAATTCTTGTGTAATGTCTTTTACCTTTTGAACAGAGTAAGTGGGATAAAAAAAATTGTTTCAACCGTGAGTGAAAAGGGTTAATAGTTAATAAACCTCAACTCTCAAATCACTTTCTCAACTGTTTGCAATATAATTCTGGTATGTGAACTATGAATGTAGTTCTCTGCAAAGGAAGCCTTCTGATATTTGGAACTACTATCTGACTGTCTGGGGAATGTAGTGATTTGTTACATGTGAAAAATATGTTTCAACTGGCTTTTAATTACTATGTTTCAATCAGAAGTAAGCCAAATATAAACTAAAAAGTAAATCAATAGTATACTTGTAAGTTTAGAATTGTGTTAGAGTACAGTATATTTTAAGTATACTCTTATAGACTGGAAAGGACATTATGCTAGTACAGTTATAGTGAACAAAAAGTACATCTAAAAGTTAATTTCAAGTATACTTCTATATACTAAAACGGGGGCCAATATAGTCCCAAGATGCATTAGTAGTATACTTACTAGGTAACGTATACTTAGACTGATTTCCTTTACATTTAGAGTAATGTTTAAAAGTTACTTCATTTAGCAGGGTGTAGCTTTTTTCTCTTCTTATTCTTTCTTATACTGGAACTTCATTTTTCTGTATAAGGTGGTACTTTTAAAACACCTCTGCCTAACTACAGTGAACTAACCAGAAGTCTCGGAATATGCTCTGGTGGTCATTTTACACAAGTTCAGGTGTCACATCCATAAAACCTACACCACTAACCAGCATCAGTCCTACAACTTCACTCTCAAATTGAATAAATTCTGGGACAAGCAGAAACTGTATTTTTAGCAGTGCATTTTGTGGCAGGCCAGACTGCTATTAAATGCACTCTCCTTGTAGCACCACTTCGTCTTGGTTCAGGAGAGATGTCCTGGATATACATGATAATGTAACACGGGTGTTTTTGTTTGTTCATGTTTAGTGCGTTGGGTTGTGTTTTTAAAGCGACTGTTACGTTTTTAAAGCGTTTTATGCGACAGGTGTGTGTAGCACTTGTTACACATCTCAATGGGAGAGCAATAGCCGACACCACACCTTTACCTGACGTACAGCGTGACGTATGGCGCACACGTCGGGTATTCACTTTCAAAACAACAATGGCGGATAGAAGATGTTGATCGAGGCGGTTAACGCTACTTTCGCTAGTTGCCAACCACCATTAAATAACAACAAGAAGAAAATATTGATCTGCTTTTCTTAGTTGTGCACGTTTAAGACGCGATTCAGACTCAAAGCTGCAAAGCAGGTGAGCAACATGGCCACATTTATATCTGAAGATCGTATGCTATTCGTGCTAACTCTGCTAGACTCCAAATTTCTCATCCAATTAATGCGGGAGTATCTCAAAAGTAAATGAAACATCTAAACTTAACACTTTATCCCCTAAAACTGACTGACATGGGACACATTCAAGTTGAATAGGAACCAGCTAATCAGTCTGAAGGCAAGTGTTTTTTCACTTATTCGAGAGAAGTCTGAAATGTGTTCTTATTACTGTTTGTTTTGACTTTTCAGCTACCGTGCCAGGTTATTTTCAATCAAATGCTAAGACAAAATGTCAATAGCTATGAATGTGGAGACTCAAAAGACTAGTTAGTTAATGGTTGCCGATGAATTTATGAGACTTGATAGAAACATGGACGTTTGCAACAGGTGAATCGGCGAACTAACGAGGTTGCGCCCAAATGCTTAAAGCTGTTAGCTGGTCAGTGTTTTCAGGTGTGCTTGTACTACCTGTACGGTGCGGGGTGCTGACTTAGTCAAGCTAAACCCGTTTAAACGTTGAGCTCAAATATCTTTTCATTTTTGTGCACTGCTCACTTGTCTTTACTGTGCTTTTTGTCGGCACACAGTTTATTAAAGCCTTTTGTGAATAATTTTGATCATGTAAAAACTGGGAATTGGTCCCTATTGACAATACTCTTATTTTTTCATTGCATTGCACATGTCATTTAGGAAAGGTAATTGGTCATTGAACTTTTTGCAACTATGTGTATTTGTAAATTTTGTGTCTTCCGTGCACGCAAATTTATATTGTTCAGTTTGCATGTTAAAAGCCACAAACATGTAGCTAACTATAGGCTTTCTTGTGGAACTGAGAGCTGTCCTGCCACTTTCAGTACATTTTCTGCCTTTCGTTCACATATGCCTAGGAATCACAGAACAAGAAGAGAGACCACTGAGGAGAAGTTCACTGGTTACCTCAGCTGTAAAGTTCCTGGATGTGGGTATGCTGCACAAAACTTTACAAGTCTTTGTGCCCATCTCAGATTTCACACTAAAGATGGGGGGAAAGTATTATGGGGAATTTGCCATAATACAAGGACAGCCAACTGTCTTCTATTAGAAGACAGTTGGCTTTGTGTCATTTAAAAATGCAGGCTAAAATGCCCTTGCCAACCAGCACTATACAGAGCATCATAGAGGAATTTCAGGATCTTCGCAGCAGTGCAATGCACGATGTTCTTGCAATACTGTCTGACAAACTGTCTTCATTTAGTATTCCACAAGCAGAAGTGGACAAAATCAATCAAGAACTTTTTTCATAGAGGACTATATATATCTGAGACACAGTAGGATTCCTGACAAAGCTTTAAAAGGAAAACATCACTATTTGTTACATTATGCAGAGCTTACCCTTCACTTTGAACCACTCATTCGTTTGTCGACCCTTAGGTTTGAGAGCAAGCACTCGTATTTCAAAGCATGTACAAGAACAGTGCACAAATTTGTCAACTTATGCAAGACTCTGACAGAACGGCATCAGTTACTGCAGTCCTACCTCTCAGTGGGCCAACTGTTTCCACCTACAGTTCAAATCATTGGAGAAGCAAGTGATTATAATCATCATCTTTACAACGCTGTCATTCAAGAAGCTGTGGCAAAAGCAGGCTTCACTAATCAGACCACTTTGGATGTGTCAGCAGTTGTCTACAAAGGTACCAAGTATGTCAAAGGCTATGTTTCCATTGTAGATGACACTGATGATGGCTTGGTTTTTGGGAAGATAGCTGTTATACTTGTTAACGATTCTGGATTGTACTTTGTGCTCGAGTTGCATCACTCAGTACTTCTCATTGACTTTGGACTTCACTGCTTGCGTTGCCCTGCAGAAAGAAGTGTGTGTGTAAATGCTGACAGTCTGATGGATTATTACCCACTACCACTTTATAACATGGCAGGCCTTTTTGGCTACGTTCACACTGCAGGCAAAAGCACCAAATCCGACTTTTTTGACCCTATGCGACCCATATCCGATCATGGTATGACAGTGTGAACGGCACAAATCCGATATTTTCAAATCCGATCTGGGTCACTTTCGTATGTGGTACTGAATCCGATACATATCTGATGTTTTAGAAAGCGACTGCTGTTTGAACGGTCATGTCGCATTAAACCCGTCTTTTACTTCACTGACACAAGACAGACGCCAATTATCAGCACCGGAGAAGACATCGCGAACGCTTCCTGGACATCCAGTGTAGATGTTAGTGAAACTGTTGGGAAGACAATGTGAACATTTTATTTGTACTGTATAATCTGCAGATTCTGACAGAAATCTGCAACTATCCTTTGAAGCACCGCTCCTCTAAAACAGCAATAAGGATAATTATTAAGTTATTTACATTATTATGTAAATAACAAAATAACTTAAAGCAAAAATTGGGAAACGTAAAGTCCGAATTCTTTATATTAAGGGCCATCAGTCAAACAATATTGTTTGCTCTGGGTCTAAACAGAGCGCGTTGTGTGTGACATCTTCTTTTGCGCATGCGGGCCGCTTTGAGGGTTCACACTAGAGAGCGTTTGCTGTCGCATTTTATTTGTAGTGTGAACAAGCAGACAAAAAAATCGGATTTGATCAAAAAATCGGAATTGAGCATTAACACCTGCAGTGTGAACGTAGCCTTTGTTGTCTCCCTGCACCATTCAGTTTCCTCTTAATTCTTTTTTAGGGATGGAAATTGAAGAGGAACTCACAAGCCTCCTGCCGGAGAGAAAATAATCTGTATTGTAGAACATCTGACGGACGTCATTGGTGTACAACAAAAAAGTGATCTTTTGTTTGTGGAGGCGGAAGATCTCAAACCCTTTCCCACACCAATTCAAATACGTAAACTACTTCTTGCATTTAAAGGAGGTTTGTGTAGGTTCTGTACAACTCATAGAGTTGAGTCTATGATTTGAAGGTCACTCATAGACTCATATGTCATTGATTAGCTTTTTTTTTTCTCTTCACCATACTACACATGTACTTTGACAGTATAATATTGAAGAGCGTTTTGGGGCTCACATTGTCTGGTAGATAATTAACACGGAAAACAAAAACAAAAGTAGACACTAAATCTAACACCATTAACCTTTCATTGGTAGTGGTACAACTAAGGGTGGAAATTGTGACATACTGTAAAATATATTGTATTACGACTTTTCAATGCAAGACCTTGAGTTTGTAGTTCTTTTGCAGTCCTGGGATTGCTTCTTTTCATCTTCAGACAAGGTCCCCAAAACTGCCTTGCCATTACTACTCAATCCTAATCGAACAGTTCATCTTTTAGTGAGGACATATTTGTTGACATAGTAGCTTTTTAAGGTAGCTTTTCCAATGATCTTTATTTTATTTATTTTTTAGATGGCAACAGACCAGAGAACCTGCATGACACCATTACTCTGGAGCCTTGCCCTGCTGCATCAGCTGAAACATCAAGCCATCTACCTCACCCCTCCTCCTCCACATCCACCACTATGTACAACCATTACTCCAGCTCTTGGGTCTCACACTTACAGATTGCTTGGGAAGGATTTCCACTCCGACTGTCGCATGCAATCACAAGAGGAGACAGAGCTCATCCAGAGGACAGGAGAAGTATGGTTAGAATTGTTGTGGAGGCCATGCAAGTTCACTGCAGGAACCCTAAATGTGCATCTTGTGAAGAAGTTGCTAAAATCATTGTAAACAGATACCCTCAAACATTTGCAGATTTTACTGAAAAGGGAGAAAGACTGGGTTGTGGACATTATTCACTACTAAGAAGCATCAAATCTAGAGTTGAACATGTTAATCAAGATAATACAACACAGACTTCGTCGAACAAAGAGAACCAGGAATGAGGAAGACTGCAGTCCCAACAGTAGTGCAACCTCACCTAAAAAAAGTTAGATGCCTTGTTGATAGCTATGGTTGTATTAATTGGCAGCCAGTTGAACTTCCTGAGGGGGAAACACCAGCTTCTTTAGAGGAAAAGAAACACATCTTGTTAACAATTTTTAATTCACAAGGACCTGGAGCTGTGGAGAGACCTGATGTGGATGACTTCATGTGCCTCACATATATTTCTCAGCAGCAGCTTATCAACAGTTGTCCCTCACTTTCAGTAGCTGAAATTCAGAAGCAGTGGCCATTCTTGTTTACTCGGAAAGGTCTTTCGAACCACTTTTACAAACTCACAGGCATCAATATCAGTGAGCGCTTAGGTCAGGCCCTCATAACCAAAGGCAGAAGGATTATTAACTATTTCTCCAGCCGGAAGCTCAAATGGAACCTTGGTATAAGGACACTCATCCAGCAGATAGAAAGTGAGGGAGTTTTGACCAACAACAAGGTTGGCACAGCAGCCATACTTCTCATAATGAAGTATTACAAGGAAGATGAAGACTCCCTCTTTGTCTTAGCAGATGTAAGCTTTTTTCATACAGCTCTAGGTTTAATGCTGTTGCTTGCTGTCCTGTTTTTGTTTTGTTTTTTGTTCCATAAAATGTCTTGGTCCTTTTTCTGGCAAGAAACATCTACCAGGATGTCCCTTGAAGCAGAGAGCAACCTGCCAATCACCCCAAGGCTGATTATGCTTGGTAAGAAGTCATTTATGAAATAGAGCTGATTAGACCATATTACAATTTCTGTTTGGCACAGGAGCTTTTCGTGGACACAGGTATCCAGTCTGTTTTGTTAGCTCAAATTTCTGTAATTTTCTTTATAAACCAAGGTTGTTGGACATGTGTCTCAGTGAATCCAGCAAAGTAACAATATCAAATTTCACATTACATATTACTGATCAACATGGTAGTCTAGCTACACCAACAGCAGAAATACTGAAGTCAATACTGTAAAGTTTAACAGCAGCACAAACTATAAACTCCAAAATAACCATACAGTTGATTCATCTCCGGTAATTTAATTGGGCTGACTCTTTGTTAGGTGTGTTTAATGTGCAGAATAATTCCCAATTATGTACAATCATAATATGTTCAAATGGACTTATGTACATAAATGGTAAATGGCATGTATTTGTATAGCGCTTTTACTAGTCCCTAAGGACCCCAAAGCGCTTTACACAACCAGTCATCCAGCCACACATTCACACACTGGTGATGGCAAGCTACGTTGTAGCCACAGCCATCCTGGGGCGCACAGACAGAGGCGAGGCTGCCGGACACTGGCGCCACCGGGCCCTCTGACCCCCACCAGTAGGCAACGGGTGAAGTGTCTTGCCTGAGGACACAACGACCGAGACTGTCGGAGCCGGGGCTCGAACCGACAACCTTCCGATTACAAGGCGAGCTCCCAACTCTTGAGCTTATTTTATGTTGCATAATGTTGCCCCTATGCATTTAAGGACAAAATTTAATGACCGCCACCTGCTGGATGGTGAGTGCAGAGGGGCGTGTAATTGTTGAGCTTGACAAAGAGAACACCTTTGCTGATGCGATGTCAGTCTTCTTTGGTTCATTCTATGTATTGAACCTGGAATACCAGGAGTCAGCGTGTGCAACATTGGAACTAATTTAGAGGTATGTTTGAACAGTTAGTGATAGATGATGAATAAATTATCCCTAAGTAACTCATTATTTCAAATCACAACTCAATGTTACTGTATGTTACTATTTATTATGGCATGTTTTAAGTTTTTTTTGTAAGGATAAACCCTGAAGAGGGAACAAAATGTACCTCCAAGGTTGGGACAAGCAGAAAGACTGGGACCACTGTGAAGCGAAAGGTTGTTCACATTAACCCTCATGTCACAACTTTCCTCCAGCGGCTTACTGAATTTGAGTGGAAAACTTCAAATTAGGTAACTGTTTTTGCCATTTATAGTGTTACTCCCCTCAAGTCTTAATAAAGCTCAACTTGTTCTTTGCGTTTTAACTGACATTTATTTCGGACAGGAGGATTCTTCAACATGTCTTAACATGTAATGATGTCCAACCACAGCCGATACATTGCCGTCAGAACTAAAAAGAAATACAAACTTGAATGAATATTCTTAATAAAGTCCTTAAGCATTATATAACGAAACATTCCAACAACAGGATCAATAAAATACACATTACACTTCACTGGAATATTACGCAACACTCGCGTATTTACATACAATGATAATAAGCAAAATAAACATTTACCTCATTGGCTTCACTCAAAGGGAATAAAACTTTCATCTTTACGTCGTGGGGAGGGCCAAAAAAGGCACTCTTTTATTTATCTTTCTGTAGACGTGCAAACCTCGTGGCTCGTCTCTTAATTAGCTTGCTGAGTGTGTCAGCCAACAAAAATGCCCTCTTAGCAACAACAGACGGAACTATAGGAAAGGTTCCTATCTAATTGCACAATTAGCACAAATAACACATTTAAACATATAAATCTAATCAACAAAACATGAATTACTATTTATTTATTATTTCTTAATATTTCAACTACTAATTGTTTCAACCTTAAATATCTAATAAAATGAACTTAAATGCGAGAGTTGCCTATGATGGCAGCTACATATAGTGAATTTCTTGTATAATTTAAGTGACCAATGTGTTGTTACCTGTGTCTCCACAGATGATCCATGGCCCATGCTTTCTGGACATTTACACAAGGCGAACAACAATGAAGACAAAGCTCTCTTGCCATCTTGCAAGACGCTCTCTCTGTCCAATAGGTTTTTTGAGTGCAACAGTTTTGATTTTTTTTTCCTTCTTTTACCCATTTGTTAAAATTTATTTCAGCTACTTACACTTTAATTGTCACATGTATTGGCTCACCCTACAAATCAATGAACTCAGTCCACAAAGCAAGGTCAGTGTTCAGTGCAGGTCAGTCAAGTTCCTTCACACCACACATGCTCATCCATGTCCTTGTGGACCCTGCTTTCTGCATTGATTTGGTGGTGTGAGCCAGTATTTTGGACAAAGTGTATATAAAGGCAGAAGTGTGGGGCTTGATATTATATTCATTACAATTCAGTTTATTTGTATGGTGCCAACAAAATTAATGCCAAGGCACTTCACATTGCAGGTTTAAGACCCTACAAAATATAACTAAGAAAACCCAACACTTGAGCATATGTTGTCTGCCGTGATATGGATATGACATAATATCGTTATTGTTTGTACAACCATCTGAGAAAATACATGGATTACATGGTTTAGTAAAAACAAGTGCTTCCTCAATCAAAATATGTTTTCAGTTCTTTTCAGTTTTTGATTTTGGAAATGTGTATTTCAGCAGGGAAAAATCAGAACAGAAATAAAAAGTGGTGTGAAGCACATGAATTATATTTTGTGTGTGTGTATATCTATCTATCTCGATCAATCGATCATAGTGGGTATATATGTTTTTATATAAAAATATAAATAAACGGTACATTTTTTTTAATACAATACAAATTTTTTTTGGAACCCTCCAGTCTCTTACAGTATGTTACTGTTTCCTGAAATTACAGTAAATTACGACCTGTTAAACAGGAAATGACCGCCTGTAGGAGCACGGTATCCTCTAGCAGAGATGAATATCTTTGGTACTGATGATGCGTTATAACGGTTAGTTACTGGTAAATATATTGCAGTTTATTACCTTTCAGCGGGCTTACAGTGACATACCGTGAATAAACGGTAGTATACCAATTTCTTAATCACAGTATGATGTTACTTTGTTGACGTAATTTACGACATAATGACATGACACAGTCATGTAAAAAAAGCTACGGTGCGTTACCATAAATTTTCCAAGAGTAATATACCACAACAGCAAAAAACGGTATCATCTGCAGAACGGTAAGCTACCGTAACACGGCGTCACGGTATGGCAACAGTGACGCCAGTATGTTACCGTAAAGTGGAGACGAACTGTGGGTGATGCAGCAGGTGTATTTGCACAGGCATGGCTGTCACTGTGATTTTAAACTTTACAGTCCTCATAAAAAAAGATACGCGCTGGTGTACGACGTGGAGATGATGGCGGGCTGGGCTTCTGAGATTCCAACCTAAATACCAACTGTCCTTTCTGTCAGACAGTCTTTCTTCCCTTATTGCACATCGGGTTTCACAACCTGCGCACGATGACCGGTTAGGAAACTGTCAGATAATTTTTTTGTTTCCCGTGTTGTGACACAGAAACATTTAAATATCCCTGTTCTTTTATTTTCTCTTTAAGGTTTTATGTGAATACCGGTGCCTCAGGGGGACAGCATCCACAGCACCAGCACTCAGCCCACAGCTAGCAGCACGGCTCACATTAAGACACCAGTCCTTATCACTTTTACTGAGGACGAGCCGCGGGAGACCCCTGAAAAGTCGGACAGTCGGTTCCCTGGATCTCCTGGAGCACCAGGCAGCATGTAAGCAGCAGAAAGGCACCAGGACCGCATGGAGGCAATGAGTGGAATTCTGTGTGTTTACAGGACGGACCTTTAAACCTCACCGCCAGCCGCACCTACAATGTTGTTGCAATATTCTTACGCGAATTACGGTGTGAACGTGAGTTTGACTGGTTGTCTGTCCCTAACCCTTAGAAAGATGACTCTTCTCTTTTGTATCTTGTCACTGTTATTCTACTGATATATATATATATATATATATATATATATATATATATATATATATATATATGAATATGACTGTGACTCCGCAAGTGAGGGCGCACTTGACAGCAGTTTGGCACCCCAAAACAGTGGGTTGAACTGGTAGAAGAGCGGCACACTTGAGTTCTTAAACCGGCTCAAGCAAACCTCGGTGATGCTTATAAAAGCTGAAACAGAAGAAATAAGAAGAGGATCATTATCTTAAGCATTGTTAGTAAAGGTAAGATTTACAGACTTTGGACTTAAAATACAAACACTTGAAGGCTGTGTTTTTATTTTAAACAAAACTTGTTCATAATGATTGTGTTAACAGATTTTTCCAAATTTTAAATAAAAATGTAAACTTAAAAAAATCAGCTCAGTTGCAGTAAAGACTGCATTTTAGTTTCAAACTTTATATGAAGTTTTCATACAGCTTTTATGCTCGATTGAGCAAATATGACAAGTTATGCCACAACAACAAAACTGAGGAGATTGTCCTGTTTAACAACATTCTGGAGCTTCCAGATGGTATTCAAATTATAACTTCAATATTTTAGTTAAATGTGTGGATAATGTTTAATTTTTGAGACCTGCTCATCATTTTAAGACATCTTTGCATTGCTGTATTGGTATGCTAATAGGGAAAAAATACCTTTCAGGAAGATAGAAGAAAAAGTTCATTTAAACTCTAAGTTAGTTATTGTGATAACAGACTCTGTGAACCTCACATACTCGTTGGCAGGTTTTCTTCAACAACCTGAGATTCTCTCTGTCCTTCCCTTCTGCTGCATCTGAACCAGCTGACTGATGCTAACATTAAATTTCTTCGTTCATAAGTTGAAGTCAAAGCTCGCAGTGAAGCACTTTCATTTGCAAAAGTTTACATCTTTGCAAACATGAAATGTTTTTAAGGAGCGTGTTATGGCCATGTTTACCTCTACTAGACATCAATTTAATATAGAAATATTGTAAGCTGCATATTTTTCTACAATCTGTTTTATGGCTTTAGGTCACTAGGAAAGCTCACGAGCAACCAAATCACTTTAGGCAACAATATTGAATTGCTTTTTACACATACAGCCATCATCAGATAAATAATTCTGGAGTCAGTTCAAAAAGAAATCCTCTGCAGATGTAACCAGCATCTGTGATTCAGCCCAGCAAATTGGGCAGGCAGTCCCATGTACAAGGCATGAGGGAGGACCGCTTCCTCACACATTCCTCTCACCCGCCAGCAGAGGTTGGGATGCTCCTCGTATGTATGTCGACTACCTTCCACCCTCCCAGCATTTCCCGTACATCTGTGCACTCTCTCTTCTCCAGCATGATCCCTCACAAACCCTACTATAGCTTTTGTGCCACTCCACACATGCTGAAGCTTTCTTAATAGTGCATATGCGTATATTCCTTCAACTTTTTTCCCCTATCAAGTCTTACATATCTCTTCCCCTTCTCCAGTTTCAGGTGTCCTCCTCCACCCACTGGGCCCTTTTAGCTCAATTCACCAGCTGAGACAAACCTTGGTGGCGCTTATAAAGACTGAAAGAGAAGAAATAAGGCAAGATCATTATCTTCAGCATTGTTAATAAAGGTAAGCAACTTTAGTTAATTTTTCCTACTTTTGGCGAACTTGTGGTGTTTCTGTTTTTTCAATTTCCCTTTAATGTTTATTTGTTGCAGTGAATGGTCGCTTTTGAAGGTGGGATGTTTTTTGGAAGTTATTTCAGTGCTGTTAGATCATTAGACTGGGACTAGGACACGGACAAACGTTACTTCCTGGAGCTCTCAGTCTCGAATCATACTTGTGAACTTGTCAAAGTATTTTAGATTGTTATGAACTCACGAGGGTTCATTGTTTGGGATAAAGTTTTTATGTGATCTCTGACTCATCTGTGATTTGTTCTCCTTCTCCCGGGTTTGAAGCCGTAATGGACGAAGACGGTGAAGGAGCCGCTCGGGCACACCTGTGTTTGTCCTGCAGCTGCGCTCCTTTCACTTGCATCTCTGCTACGACCAGACTGACGGGCTTGTTGCCATGCTGTACAGCGGGACACAGAGGCTTGCTGTCATATTCTTCAGGAGAGTCCTGACGGCGGTCATCCAAAATGAAGATCGCAGGCATAGCAGTGTGTCACCGAGACCGTCAGAGCCTGTGCTTACACGGAGAGAGCAGCAACCTCACCTCAATATGACATGGACAGACTGAATGTGGGAGTTTATATCTTTGTATTTTTTTGAAAGCCCATAAATAAATAAATAAATATTATTTTAAAAAAGACATCACTTATCTTTCATTGTTATTAATCCATGCACCAATTTTCACTCGGGACCCCGGAGAAGTCGCCAGTAATAAAGTTTTTTCTGTCACCCTTTCCAACTTTAGTGTGTCAAAAGTATACGATTAACACAAACGTCAAAAATATAAACGTTTATTTTTAATATAGATTTGGGGAAAAATAATGGAGGTTAATGTGTAGTTCTCAGAATAATTAATCCTAGCGCAGAGTTAGGATTGGTTTGACTACACAGTCTCTGCAACGACAGAAACCATGAGATGTTTTGGGTGCAATCAGCAAGGGCATTTAGTCCGTAATTGCTCTGAAGAGGTGAAAAAGAGGCTGAAATTGTGCAAGGCACTGAAAACGCAGGGGAGGGCACTTCAGCAGAAAACTTTGCAGGACTTTTGGCAGATAAGGAAGGGAAAGATGTTTCTGCAGGTAACGCAGAGAAAGGAACTCCAGCCGTTACTCTAGGAGAGGAAAGGAAGTCCAAGGTTTCAAGGTATAAAATGCTTGAGGTTGCCTCTAGTTCTACTTCTGCTGAAGTGTGTGAGGAGGTTGGCTAAACTACACAAGAAGTACAGCAGGGAATGGATGTGGATGAAATGGCCCATAGTGAAGGGAATTTGTTCAGGGATGATGGAAGTATTTTAAGGTACCAAATGTTAAAAGGAAACCTAAAGATTCTAAAGCGATTGAACCAAAAAGATGCAGATGAAAGAAAAGGGTGGGAGAGAGAGTGAGTCGGCTTAAAGGGCACTGACGTGTATAGACGGCGAAAAACGGATGCAAAAAATTAGAGCGCGAGTTTAACGTGGTCCCTGAAAGAAAAAAGACAGCAGAGAAGATGCTGTAGACTCGTTTTTTGATGGCTCTTGTTTTGTTTCTATGAGCAACTTTGAAATCTCATCCTTGAACTTAATGGTGCAAGGCATATGAAAAAGAGGGTGATGTATTTTGAACTTCTAAAATCTAAATGCATTGACATAGCGTTTGCTCACGAAACTCATAGTAATATTGATATTGAAGCTGACTGGAAGAAGGAATGGGAGGGAAATACTGTTCATAAAATCAGGAGTTCAGGAGTAGCAATTCTTTTCTCAAGAAACTTTTCTATTCTATTCTATTTCTAAATAGTTTCTATTGAAGTAGATGATATTGTACCTGGGAGGTTGTTAAAGGTCATTGTTACGTATAAAAATTTGAAGTTGACATTGTTAAATGTGTATGCTCCAGTGTCTCCACGTTATTGATGTGTTTTCTTAGAAAAGTTAGCGAGTACCCTGTTAAATTGTACGTCGATTGATCATTTTATTTTAGGTGACTTTAATTGTACAATTAATGATTTAGATAGGAATCACTTGGAGCCACATATGCATTCAAGCAGGATATTAAAACGTGTTATTAAGACTTGTAATTTGGTTGATGTGTGGTGTTCTAAACATGGTAAAACACGACAATTTTCATGGACTCACTGTAAGGACACTTATATTTCTAGCACTATTGGATAGGTTTTATTGTTATAGCAATCATTTGCAAATATTTAGATCATGCAACTTGTGTCCAGTGGGCTTTTCTGATCATAGCATGATTGAAGCAATTGTGTTTATAAGTAGACTAAAACCTAAGAGTGCGTACTGGAATTTTAAAACGGTTTTATTAAATGATGTTTGTTTTAAAAAAGGATTTTTCTTTTTTAAAATAAAAATTCAGCAGTTCTGTAGTCAATACACACATAATCACAGGAGAGATGGCACAATCTATTAAAAAATCAGAGATTGAAATAGTGGATCTTCAAAATTTGAGTGAGTCCACAGGAGATCGAGGCCATTTTCAGGCACTCTAAAGTAAAAACACTGTTATGGCTGATCTGCTAGGGCTCAGAGCACAGGGAGCTCTGGACCGTGCACGTTTTCAGAATATTGCTGAAATGGATGCTCCCTCTAAAATTTTCTTTAGCTTGGAGAAGAAAAATGGACAAAATCGCCTTATTCACTGTACTTGATCTGAGGATGGGAAAGAACTGACTGAACTGCGAAAGAGATCTGTGGATTTGTTTTCCAAGCTGTATGTCAGCGAGTTTAGAGAAGACTTCGTGGTGAGTAAAGAGTTTCTCAGTAACTTGCCAGAGGTTTCAGAGCAAGACAATGCTATCTTGGAACGTGCCTTAACTCTGCACGAACTGCAGGAGGCATTGTCAAGCATGGAAAATGGTAAAGCTTTGGGAATAGATGGCTTGCCTGTAGAATTTTATAGGTCATACTGGTTTGTGTTGGCTGAAGATTTGTTGGAAGTTCTCAATGACAGGGTGGCTAAGGAAAAGCTCCCTCTAAGCTGTAGCAGAGCTGTGCTTACTCTTCTTCCTAAGAAGGTAGATCTTTATGAAATAAAGAATTGGAGACCAGTCAGTCTCTTATGTGCTGACTCTCTAAAGTACTGGCATGTAGGTTAAGAAAAGTGATTGATCAGGTTTTACATGTTGATCAATCCTATTGTATTCCTGGTAGATCAATAAAAGATACTATCACACTAATGTGGAGATACAGAAATATTTTACTGCTACAATATAACTTGCATTATTAACATTGCATTAATAATATTCCTTATAGCATTGATATTGCATTAAAGATGTTTATGAAACTTACTGTTATTAACCTTTTACTTGCAGGGGTAGCCATAGTCAGTTTATACACATTGCATGATTGTGCTCATTAACAGAGTTGATGCTCAGTCTCAGTTTATTGGAGGTTTTAAGCTTCGCTGAGCGTTATGTCTCAGTTGATATATTGTGGGTGACTTAGAGCATAGAAGGCCGCATACACGCTTACAAACACATAGAATTCAGAAACCTGTCAGGCCAAAGGCCTGAAATTCATTTAGCTTCTCACTGCATTTTAGTCTACTTGGTAACAGATGACAGGAGATTAGTTAAGAAGAGCATCCGCCTCAGGGACCATGTAGGCTTGAAATTTGTTACCTTGTGTGGAAGGTGTTGTAGAAAAAGGAACTTTTATGTCTGTTTTTAGCCGTTTAAGATGTACTATTTACTGTAATCGATGTATTTGATCTGTAATTGATGCACAAGGGAGCGTAATCCCTGATGTTATAAAATCATCTTCAAGTGTATTCTTAGCAGGAGACGTTTTGCTGGTGTGATGTTGTATACTTCTCCTCCTGCGTGGCTTTAATAAAATTGTCTGATTGCAATCTCCTGGGCCTCTGTTGGTGTGTTCTGTTGCTCAACATTTTCGAAATCGGGACAGCTTGGTGCATTGGCCGGGAAATGTTGACGCAATAAAGGTGGTTTTGGAGATGTTCAGGGAGGATCCTGAGGCCAGCAGGTGCTCAGACGACTGACGGACACTGCCAGTGGTTTCGGTTGACTGGACGGGCGCCCTCACAGAATAAAGAGGTAAGGCACAGCCTGTTATAATCAAAATGTGCCCAATTGGAATATAATTTCAAAAAAGATCTAGTCAGTCGATCACTGGTTAATGTCTGTGACGTGAAAATTGAAAGTAAAACTGTGCAGCCAGAATTTTTATTCTTTTTTTTTTTTCTGTGCAGCCAGAATTGAAAGTAAAACTGTGAAGTAATCCTCACGGTGTTTTACAAAAGACAGTACTGAGACATGAGACGTTAAGAATAAGAGAATATAAGAGTATTGGTCAGTTTATGGTGTAATAAGTGTCAAGGTCACGGAGTGGAGACTCCAATCTTATCGAAGACGTTCGTTAAGGTCATCTTAGCTTATGAAAATTTTACGTCGCAGCTGTACGAGCTAGCTACGTGTTTTGTAAGCTGCTGTGCTCTTCACAAATAAAGCTGGAAGCAGCTCAGACTGTTAGAACCAGCACTGAGGCCTGTTACATTTATACAGTGTTAGAGCAATGGCTGCAACCTACAGCCTTTAAACTAGCGATTAAAATGCTGACAGTAAACTCGTCAGTCCAGATGTTACCACATTACTTTGTGATACTTAGAGTTAAAAGGCTGATTAAAATAACAGCTGTCACTTCTCGCATTCAATATATCAAGACTGGAGATCACACTACTGATTTCAGTTCATTTAATATGTGAGTGCACAGATTCATTCTCAACTGGACATAAATGATGATCAAAGGTTGTATATATGATGAATTCATCAAATCCCAGCCTCTAACAGTGCGCTGAATCTTAGCTTTGAACGTCCAGTATATTCTAATCAGTGCAATTTAAGCATTCACTGAACCTACAGTATCTACACCTGTGTGGCAAATGTGTGGTAAAGATACAGATAATGAAGTTTAATTATTAATACAATATACATCATGAGAAACAAAAGCTGAAATTGATTCAGTTTAGTAATTTTCTCTGTATGCTCTGTGATTATAAAGGCCTTAAATTCTGTGATATATACTGTAAATGATTTTCACAGAGGTCTTAAAGTACTTAAATGCAAATGGCACAAAGGAGTGTGTGTGATGTTTGGTGAGGCATGTGTGCCTCAATCCCTAATAACACTGGGGATGAGGGTCTTTTACAGAAACCGTTAATAAATTGGGAAACATGGGTTGATGGATTTAATGATAAATTGGGAAAAATATATCACACACTGAAAGACTTCCTTATCTAAACAACGGGTTCTTATGAAAGAGCAGCTTGATGTAACTAAGGTTGAAGTTTTCTTTTGCAGATGAACAACGAAGGCTGTTTCATTTCTGTAATTTCATTCCTGTAATTATCAGTAGATTGTAAAGTAAAAAACACTATGATCATATAAATGCACACAAACATCTCTACACACGTATGCTAATGCATTATATTGCCTGAAAAAAATGAGGCTAACTGCACAGTGTTGCCTTGAGGCAACGAATGAAAAATTTACAGTTTTAGAACAAACAATCAAATATACTTCTTAACATATTCATGCACATGCAAGTATTTTTATATACATTTATTTCACTAAAAACATGTAAAATAGTGATCTTTATCTTACCTCATAACGGAGATGTCGCTCATGTAGTGCAGCTTGCAGAAAGGGGTCCCCCCCCCCCCTCCCCAAATGAAAGTTGCACACGTTTTTTTTGAAGGGCTAGTGTGAAGTGGCAAACCTTCCTGGCTTTATGAGAATATGAGAAATATGAGAATGAATATGAGCTACAAGCATACTCTGATGGGCAAAGTTAAGTGGCAAACCATCATACCTACTAAAATTTGTCCTGGAATTACTCTGTGACAGCAGAAAAGTGCATAAACTACTTACAGTAGGACGTTTTGCCAAAGTAGGATGGTTTGTCAGAACACCGGTATTTGCCAGAAACTGGGTCCATGGCCTGGGGGTTGGGGACTGCTGCATTAGACAACTATAGAGCACTTTAGAAGCTAACCTGTTTCTTTAATGGGTGTTTTGGGCTGTTTGCATTTGGAGTTCGGTGACCGTGTGCTCAGGAGACACCCATCACCCCCTGCTTCAAAATAATCTCTGCCAACTTTAACAAGACATTAGTTTAAGTGTCACAAAATCGATAAATATATAGTAATCAGAATAATCAGTCATGTTTTTTTCTGAACTGATGAAAGACAAAAAGTACATTCACTTTACACACAGCTACTCAGCACAAGGTTAAGTTGTGCGGATGTTGGTTATTTAAGGTGTCACGTGACCAGTGGAAGGTAGTTGACTTCTCAGTGGCTCAGAAAAAGGCCTGTTAAACTTGTGATTTATTAGATATACCCCACCACCATCTAAGAACAAATCTGAAGAGCAGTTTCAGCAACCGGTTCCCCCAACCTCGCTGTCTGAGGGAATGTTACAGGAGGGCATTTCTTCCCGCTGCTATCAGACTCTTTAATTCATCCACTTGGGTCAGGTCCACACATGTGGAACAGAATTAATCACGCCTCACTGCACCCTGTCACTTTTTTACACCATGACATATACAGGTCCTTCTCAAAAAATTAGCATATTGTGATAAAGTTCATTATTTCCTGTAATGTACTGATAAACATTAGACTTTCATATATTTTAGATTCATTACACACAACTGAAGTAGTTCAAGCCTTTCATTGTTTTAATATTGATGATTTTGGCATACGTATCTCATGAAAACCCAAAATTCCTGTCTCAAAAAATTAGCATATCATGAAAAGGTTCTCTAAACGAGCTATTAACCTAACCATCTGAATCAACGAATTAACTCTAAACACCTGCAAAAGATTCCTGAGGCTTTTAAAAACTCCCAGCCTGGTTCATTACTCAAAACCGCAATCATGGGTAAGACTGCCGACCTGACTGCTGTCCAGAAGGCCATCATTGACACCCTCAAGCAAGAGGGTAAGACAAAGAAAGAAATTTCTGAACGAATAGGCTGTTCCCAGAGTGCTGTATCAAGGCACCTCAGTGGGAAGTCTGTGGGAAGGAAAAAGTGTGGCAGAAAACGCTGCACAACGAGAAGAGGTGACCGGACCCTGAGGAAGATTGTGGAGAAGGACCGATTCCAGATCTTGGGGGACCTGTGGAAGAAGTGGACTGAGTCTGGAGTAGAAACATCCAGACCCATCATGTACAGGCGTGAGCAGGAAATGGGCTACAGGTGCCGCATTCCCCAGGTCAAGCCACTTTTGAACCAGAAACAGCGGCAGAAGCGCCTGACCTGGGCTACAGAGAAGCAGCACTGGACTGTTGCTCAGTGGTCCAAAGTACTTTTTTCGGATGAAAGCAACTTTTACATGTCATTCGGAAATGAAGATTTCATTTTTCAGCACGACCTGGCACCTGCTCACAGTGCCAAAACCACTGGTAAATGGTTTACTGACCATGGTATTACTGTGCTCAATTGGCCTGCCAACTCTCCTGACTTGAACCCCATAGAGAATCTGTGGGATATTGTAAAAGAATTAAAAAAGCAGGAACTCCAGCAACACTTGAGAAACGAAGAACAGCTGTTCTTCGTTTCTCAAGTGTTGCTGGAGTTCCTGCTTTTTTAATTCTTTCATCTTCTCCATGCACCTTGGAAGCAGGTGAAGTTGTGCCAGGATTTGTTGCTGAATATTGTAAAAGAGAAAGTTGAGAGACGCAAGTCCCAACACTCTGGATGAGCTTAAGGCTGCTATCGAAGCATCCTGGGCCTCCATAACATCTCAGCAGTGCCACAGGCTGATTGCCTCCATGCCACGCCGCATTGAAGCAGTCATTTCTGCAAAAGGATTCCCGACCAAGTATTGAGTGCATAACTGAACATAATTATTTGAAGGTTGACTTTTTTTGTATTAAAAACACTTTTCTTTTATTGGTTGGATGAAATATGCTAATTTTTTGAGACAGGAATTTTGGGTTTTCATGAGTTATGTATGCCAAAGTCATCAATATTAAAACAATGAAAGGCTTGAACTACTTCAGTTGTGTGTAATGAATCTAAAATATATGAAAGTCTAATGTTTATCAGTACATTACAGGAAATAATGAACTTTATCACAATATGCTAATTTTTTGAGAAGGACCTGTATTTGTACACATACTTGTCCTTTTATACTTATATGTTTATTTGTAGCTATAACAAGATAGATAAAAATGTATCTATTTTGTACCTATTTATCTTAATATTTATCATCAATATCTTTGTTGCTACAGTCATTTTGTATGAGTGCTTGATGTTGGTTGTATATTTGCGCGCGTCTGGTTGTCAGTAGCTATTTTTTTGTTTTTGATGTACATAACCAAGATTGTTAACATTTGTAATTGTATTTATAGGTTCAACATTCCCAAAGGCTTAATGACCCGCAGTTAAAGCCATGGGCAGTAGTGAGAAAAAGACAGGTTGTCTTGGGAGCACACTGTAACTGCACAGCTGGCCTTGGTGAGAGCTGCTCACATGTGTCAGCTGTGTTGTTCAGCACATGGCAACATACCAGTGGAAACAAAGAAGAGATAGCTGTTACAACTAAGAAGAGCAAGTGGGCCACCAAAGTGAGGAGTCTTTAAAGAAAGTGGAGTATCAGGAATGCAAGGACATCATTTTTAACAACTCTAAACAAAATAACAAAGAGAAATCTGCAAAAGATCATCCTGGCCTCCCAACTTTCCCACCTCTGACTGCTGCTGAGCAAGACCAACTGTATCATAACCTCTCCCAATGCCGCACACAAGAGGGGAAGATCATCGAACCTAAATTAAAATTCTAAATTAATGCTATTTTTGTCATTAATATAATTCAGTGTTTTATATTGCACCTTACCACTGAAGCAAGTGGCTAGTTTGTAGAGTTTGTTCAGTGACAAAGGCAATAAAACTTTTTTTCTGATTTTGATTCTGATCTGTATCTGTCAATCAGGAATATGAAACGTGGTTAGTGGAAATCATTTGAGATGGATGTGAAGATCAAAAAATAGTGAGCATCTGCCATTCTCTTATTCTGATATTTGTAGGACAAGTAAAGCTTTCCCTTCGAAAGTCAAGTCACAATAAGCAAACAAAAAGTGAGAGTTAATAATGTGTATTTGTTGGTTGAGATCATCAGTCACATCATTTTCATTTGCATTACTGGAAGGGCACCACAGATCCAGATACATTTGTAAGCGCACAACATACACCCACAATCTTGTCTAGATAGGTCACATCATTTTCTCTGTCTATGTCTGTGAAAGTTATGGGGACAGTGCTTTGCAAGATCGTGTACTGTTGACAGAGAACTCCTATTACTCTTTTATATGTATCCTGAGAGAAGCTAGACATCTGGTGTTCTCCAAATCAACAGGATCCAACTGTTTCTTTCCACAAGTAAATGCTGGAATCTTTCATTCTGCTTGGTATCTCTGAATGGACTCTTTAACCAGGAAATCCCCTGTCTGCTAAAACTACTTTACTTGGAGCGAATAAGATACAAAAAATTACTTTGTTCTGTAACAAATTATCACTTGCGCGACCTGGGATTACCCCAGAAATTAAAGCTGTCCTCAAGCAGAAGAGGAGGGCCTTCAAATCCAAAGACAAAGAGGAATTGAAAAGGGTGCAGAGAGAGCTGAGGGGAGACCGCTGGGAGCACTGTGAGAATCATGTTCTTTGATTTCTCCAGTGCCTTCAACACCATTCTTCCCACGGTCCTGAAGGACAAGCTGGAGAACTCAGGAATGGACCATCACCTCACTACCTGGATTTTGGACTACCTCACCGACCGACCACAGTATGTGAGGACTCAGGGCTGTGTGTCGGACAGGGTCGTCTGCAGTACGGGGGCCCCACAGGGATCGGTTCTGGCTCCGTTCTTCTTCACCATCTACACTGCAGACTTCTCCCACAACTCCACCCAGTGCTTCCTGCAGAAGTTCTCTGATGACTCTGCAATAGTCGGCCTCATCACTGATGGGGACGACAAGGAGTACAGAGGACTGACTCAGGACTTTGTGGACTGGTGCCAGCTGAACTACCTCCAGATCAACACCAGTAAAACCAAGGAGCTGGTGGTAGACTTCCGCAGGCACAAACATTCTCCACTGCAACCACTGAACATCCAAGGTATGGACATTGAGGCTGTGGACAGCTACAGGTACCTTGGTGTTCATCTGAACAACAAACTGGACTGGACTCATAATTCACTCAGACTCAGGTCGTTTGGAGTGGAGGGCCCACTCCTGAAGACCTTCTATGACTCTGTGGTGGCCTCAGCCATCTTTTATGGTGTGGTCTGCTGGGGTGGCAGCATCTCTGCTGGGGACAGGAAGAGACTGAACAGGCTGATCAGAAGGGCCAGCTCTGTTCTAGGATGCCCTCTGGACCCAGTGGAGGTGGTGAGTGACAGGAGAATGGTGGCTAAGCTGTCATCACTGTTGGACAACATCTCCCACCCCATGCATGAGACTGTGACAGCACTGAGCAGCTCCTTCAGTAGCAGGCTGCAGCACCCACGGTGTGGGACGGAGAGATTTCACAGGTCTTTCCTCCCCACTGCTGTCAGACTCCACAACAAAGACTTCAACTGATCAAACACACACATCCACACATGTGCAATAACACTAAGTGCAATACTCTTTTCTGGCATAGTTGTATTTGTACTCAGTTGTATACAGCATTTGTATTCTATTTTTATCCTATTGTATATTTTATTCTATTTTATTCTACTGTATATAGTACTTTATTCTATTCTATACAGTTGTGTACGGTATTTATTCTTATTATATTCTAATTTTTGCTTCATAACTTTTGCACTGTCCACTTCCTGCTGTGACAAAACAAATTTCCCACGTGTGGGACTAATAAAGGTTATCTTATCTTATCTTTCCCATCCGGAGGAGACGAAACAAATGGAACCTTGAGGTCAAATTGCAATTAAATATTTTACTGTGTGATGTAACTTGTACAAGGAGTAACACTGAGCACTGGCTAGCAATCTACTCGGTTTCTCTAGAAATATTTTAAACAATCTATGATGCAAACAGTCTTCTCAAAGCTGCTCTTCCAAAATGCAAATGGCAGAGATTGTCTTAGGGATTCTCTGTCAGGCCACAACACTAGAGTTGGCACCAGTCTACAATGCATCACACTGATACAGTTTTTGAAAAGCTTTGAAACAGTGGTTGAGTCAAATTTGAAATAGAAATCCAAAAAGTCAAAGGACAAGTTCATTCAAAGCTTCATTAACGTTAACATGTACTGCTGAAAACATGTTAAACAAGATGAGAATTGTATATGTTGGTAAACCAGTAAGAATATCAACCCTTTTATCATCATTATGGAAGCTCATTTCATTCAGTGTAGTGTTATTCTTTTTCTTTTTTTTCTTTCAGCAACACATTTTCAGTCCTAGGAGCTTGGCATTCTTGCTCAAGAGACTGGAGGCGTTTACCACATGTTTCAGTGCTACATAGTAGAACATTCTCATGGAGAACAGGCTGGACATCATTTCCAGGTTCTTCATTGGTGAAGTCCTTCAAAAGCTGTGAGATGGGAGTTTGGTCTTCTGTAGGATTCTTGCTGTTATCTTGGGGATAATCACTTGGTTGACTGGTGAAAACACAAAAGAAGTATATTAAGAGAGGTGTTAAGATATAAACCGCATTTGTGTCAATCATTCTATTCCTACAGTATACTACTACAGTACATGATACCACTACTAGCTTGTACTAAACTTAAACCAATTGTGCAGAAACGTTGTGGTTTATAATTTTACCGAGTAGGATAAAGTGGGGTTCAACAGATTAAGATCTTTTACATACATTAATTTAAGTATGATAGTTAGAGTAAGAGACCAAATCAACATGCAACAAGAAAACAAGTAGATCCAACATATATTACAACAGTTCACTAGAGAAAGACTTTGATATATCCACCTTGGAGGGATGCCTTCTGCAGATAGCTTTGCTCTATCTGTTGTAGCTTTGCTTTCTGTCTTCTGTTGAACACGTCCAGTCTGATTTTTCTTCTCCTCTTCTCTGGAGATGGAACGTAGTTGAAAATAGATGGAATAAAGTCCGGACTCAATGGATTATCGCTCTTTCTGCCTACAAAATAAACAAACATTTCAGTACTTCTACTTTAGAGCTTGCTAACTTAGAAAGCACGACAGAAAGCCCACAATGCATGCAACTATGTGGTTTTGCACTCATCAGAAACCACAATGATAGTCTAGTAAATAATGAAAATATTTCTGTTATAAAGCTTGTATTTGGTAACTTACCCGATATGAAATGATCGCTGCACAAGCGGAATCCGACGGCTGGAGGGTCCCATCTTTCAGTCTTGTTTGGCTTACTCCTGGCTCTTTTAATCTTTCAATTTAGCTCGCCTTTCCGCATCTTTGGGAATGCGGTAAAACGACGTACTTTTCTCCTCGTCTATTTGTACAACCTGGGGCGAAACAGTTATCAACCATGGTTAGCCTCCTTCACCACGGCAGTCGGGCGACTGCTGCCGAAATGGGGTGGGGGGTTATTTTCTCCCCAGAAACACTTCCGTTGTGTTTTGTGTGCTTTTGCAGCGTCTTTCTTATTGCTGGTGTTTTCTTAAGTTGCAGTCCGTTTAGCCTCTAAGGGCCACGATAATAGAGTCTCTGATTCTGATTCTGACAATGCAGCAAACAAACCTCCCCACTCTGCCCTGCTGCAGTTATTCAGGGCCTGTGGAAACCCCAGATGGACCAAGAAAGGTCACAATCACAGGGTGTTTTTTTTGTTTGGTTTTTTTGCTGTTTTTCAGCAAACCTCTAAAATGAAACCTGAAAATCTGAAAAGTGACAATTAGAAACTCTTGATGTGGAGTAAATCACGTGAATACTTTTCTGGATGTCCATTTCATAAAACAATGTCTTGTAAAACACTGCCACCCAGTGGTGAAATAAAAAAATGTTGCAAATTCTGATTACAGTTAGCTCCTTTAACATTAGTTCAAGTTTTGTGGCTGATCACTGTGAAGTGTATCCTTTCGCCAAGCAACACGGTCAGCTCTAGAATAACCTCATTACTTCCACCCCGCTGCGCGCATGGATATCTTCATTAAAAGTGCTGCGGTGTCAGGTGTGCGGCTGTCTAGTTATTTGATCACAAACTCGAGTCCACCAAAGCAGCGTGGGGAGATGGCGTCGCGGCGGACGAAAAACACAAGAAGCGTGCAGAGTAAAGAAGAGCTGAGCCGGGAAATGCGGCGCAGCAAGCTGGCTCTATTCATCCAACAGTTTGAGAAAGAAGGTGAGGTGCAGCCTCGCTGCAGCCGCACCCACGTAAAGCTTCATACTTCATTTCTGACGTCCATCCATCTTTCCTTACAGCCCAAGAACGCGTGAACGAGCTGGAGGCCAAAATGGAGAACACGCTGGCCACAGTGGAAAAAGTATTCAAAGTAGAGCTGATGAAGATGCCTCCTTCTCTTCAAAACGCCCTCATAGGGGATTTAATAAGCGGTGAGTCCTCCGTGATTTTTATTAGTTTGAGCGTCTTACATGAACAACAACTACCGACTGTTTTCTCTTGTAGAGGAGGAATTCTTAGCCAGTGAGGAATCAATAGCCAGTAAGGTGAGTTGGGTTTCTGGTTATTATCTGCCTATATTTTTATTTTTTTATTAATCATATGTTATGTTTGGACCTTTTGCAGAATGAGTTTGGTGAGGTAGCCCAGCCCCGCAAAAAGATAACCAGTAAAAAAGGTGAAATTAAGCTACATTTTTCCATTTTGTCCAGTGAGGTTAACAATTTATCTTGTCATAGTTAAAGACACAAACCTCAATTTCTCCAAGTTATTTTTTCTTTGTTTAGCTGCCATTATTTGTACTTGTATTTTTGCAGCTAAATCCACTGATTCACCAGACCAGTCTGCCCCAACCCACAGGGTCTCAGCCAAAACCTCAAAGGTAGGTGATGCAGCAGGTGTGTTTGCACAGGCATGGCTGTCACTGTGATTTTAAACTTTCCAGTCCTCATAAAAAAAAAACAAAAAAAAAACACGATCCCTGGGGAATAAAAGCAATCGTTTACATTTCTTTATTTTCTGTCTTCTTGTTTTTCTGTCTTCTTGTTTTGTGTCTTTGTGTTTAGGGAGTGAAGGAAACCAAAAGGACGAGGACATTAGTCTGTAGTAACAGCACTGGAAATCTCATGTAAGGATTAAGCTCAAAGTCACATAGTGCATGGTTATTTACTTCTATGAACCCGATCAAGGCCTTATCCAGCATTACTTGAACTGGTTTTCTTCTTAACTGGTATGTTTGTCATTACTTCCACCTGCCAAGAGTTCTCAAAGATTTCTAGATACCCAGGAGGTAATGACATCAATGGAGCTCATTAGTTTGTGAACAGAGTTTAGATCATCAGAGGAAAATTACATATAGTAGGATATATTGACTCTTTGATGGTACCATGTTGGTAACATACCAAGACCCCCAAGAGAACCCCTGACTGAATTTTTGTTGGTCACCAGCGTCAGTCTGAGCAGGTCATAAAACCCTCGCTAAGCACTTTTAAATGTGAGGTTGGCCATTGCTGCTTTTTAGTTGGCATGGGAAAAAAACCACTTCTTCTACACGGGGAGTGGAGTATGCAAACAACCAGGTAAAATGAAAGGCCGTTCAGCTGTAACACCAGCACTCTAATTGCAGCAGACCCTCAGTCATAACCAAGAGAACTCGCCGCATGGCAAGTTGCAAGACCAACGACCCGTCCCCGCTGAGCCAGTCCAGACTTAAACTCAGGTCTGTTTGACGCCTTTGTTCGATCAGAAACATGTATTGCATATGTTTTGTTTCTGGCTACAACTATTTATTTTATTTTTTAATGCTCTACAGTGTGAAGTTTAGCTCCTGCGTTGTTTTTAAATAGTTGGTGAGTACAAATACTGTCAGCTCTCATTAAAGTGCACTGATATGAGTTCTGTGTTGACCCTCAGGTCTGTGGTCTCTGCTGGTGATCTGCACTGTTCTACAGCAGGCTCTACTGCACACATCACTGTAACCACAGCACAGGGACTGGTACTTTTTTTTTTTTCTTTACATTTTTCTTTGTGCTGCCTTTAAGAGTCAAACTTGGCCTAAAACTAAGGAGTTTGTCCTTGTTCTTGAGTTCAGTGTATGGAGTCAGATTTTTGAATAGTGTTCCTTATGTGACCTGAGGTGCTGCGGTTTAACAGATACGAGACATTGATGTATTTTACAAGTCAAGTGTTTCTCTTTATAGATGGTGAGCTTTTCTGAAGAGACTAAAGATGACATTAACTGGGACATGCTGGATGACGTGGCGCGGTGCCAGATTAAGAAGCTCTCGGTAGGAGAAGGCTCACTTCATTAAAAACTTTACATAAACTCAATTTGAAACTATTATGTCTCTTTTTCAGAGTCTGATAGATTATCTGTCACAGCGGAGTGGCTGTGACAGATGACCGAAGAAACCCAAATATCCCAGTGTCCAGGATGTCTGTCCAGATGGAGCTCAGAAACGTTTTTAACTTCAAGAAGTTTCTATTATACATGTTCAGCTGTGCAATGTATTTACAATGCATTTGTGTGGATTTTAAAACTATAATAAAGATTTTTAAAAAAAAATGTTAATTCATGAGTAAGTGCCAAATTATTTGTGATGGCATTTCAAATGTGCAGCTGAGGGTTTTTTCCCCTTAAAATGTACCATGTGGAGTAAATCTTGTATAATAGAAACCAAATGGCTAGCCCATGCCTAGGTAATGGCTTACACACATTTCATGATAATAAAACTAAAAGTATTAGTCCCCAAGAACTTTCAACAATAACTTGATGCAAACTCTGAACAGATTTGACACGTTTATACTGAAGCACAGGTTTATTTTTCCAGATAAATGATTTGTATAATTGTGGAAAATGAATTGCGAAATTAGTTATGTAGTTCAAGATTCTAAACTTAAAATGTACTTTCTTGGTACTGTGGAACTACATATTTCAGGTTCTGTGCTAATACATTTGAGATTTTAAAAAATATAAAGTAAAAGTTTGCATACAAAGCTGTCAAATATTGCCACAGAATTCAGAATATTAAGCTTTAAATTGTAATGGATCACTACAGGGATTCCATCTCCACCTCCATGGGCTCCTCCCTCTGTCCCTGTGTAGAAGAAGAGCTGGAGGATGTGGCGTAGGTGCTGCTGTCTTCAGAGGCTGGTATGGGAGTGGGCTCAGGAGCCATCCGTGGATAGAAAGGTCCCACCAGCCAGTTGAGTGGCGTGTTGTTGATCAGATAATCCATGACGTTGTCCAGGGACTCTTTCATTTTGCTAAGCTGAACTCTGCTGCTGGTCAACACTGTGTCTGGCAGGTCTCCCAGCGCCTTAGCTTTGCTGAAGTTGGTGTACACCTGTGAGGCTGAGTGACCGAGGGACAGCGCCTCCTGCTGGATGTGGTTGGGGAGACCCTGCAGGCTGGAGACGAGGACAAGGCAGGTGGTCTGGAGCTGCTGGGTGAGGGAACGCGCTAGGGTCAAGGTGCGGGACTCAATTACCTGCATGGATGGAGGGAACAGATCTGAATAAATCTGCATTATCTTCCCACTTTGATTTTGATTGATAAGATAATTGCTGTGTACTCTACCATAAGTGAATCTTATGGATAATATTTTATCTCAATGTATAGCTTTACCTCTGCCTCATGACAGTTCTCCTGGTTTGGACTACTGGACTTCCATGCAACCAGGGAATTCAACTTCTTGTTCACCATCTGGTTAGCACTGTCAATGTTCTTTCTGCCAACCTCAATCTGAAGAAAAACACAGGAAACGTTTATTTTTCTTTAAGTCCAAAAGCATTGAAAGGACAGAATGGCTCTATCAGCTGGATAATAAAATGAACCAATACTGGCACGATGACTGATGCTGGCAAGCAGTGTGGTGTTTACTGATGTCAGTGAATGAGTTGTGTCATCGCTTTTTAAGGGTTAAGTATTCAAAAATGGTCTAAATACTGTATATATGACTTTAAAACATACTGGTTGTTTGAATAATGAACATTTCTTTGATATCCAGGAATAAAAGAGTAAATGTATTAGAACCCCCACCCCCCAAAAAAAGACAGACAAAAAAAAAAAAAAAAAAAAGTCCCTTCCTGTGAATCTTGCTCCTTGCTCATTATGTTTGTGTGTGCGTGTGTGAGAAAGGAGGCCCACCAGGTCAACAGTGGAGTTCAGCTCAGAAATGAACTCCATGCAGCGCTGCTTGCTATCTCGTATCTGGACCACGGCTCTGCTGTACGCTCTCTTGCGGAGCTTGGTGGAGAGAGAGCCCAGGCGGACATAGTAGCTCGGCTCCTTGTTGTCACAGCTTTTCACAGTTTTTGCCTCCAGCTCTGTCATAAGGCAGGGAAACATGGAAAATCCCAGTCAAACAACAAGGCCAAACAACAAACTATATAAAGTTGTCTTGTTTTTCTTAAAACCTAAAGTGTGGACAAGTGTAAAAACATATTAGTTGTACTTGTTCACAACCGTGAGAAGAGATCAGTTGAAAGAATCATAGTGTACAAGACTGTTTCATAAGCCTGTACACACACCACAGCTCAGCTCTTTTAATATGTAGTCACCCAAACAAGGCGCTAATGCAAATTTACACACATAATCTGATCCGGTCAGCTTTTCTGGAAACCGGACCACTAACTGAACTTTGTCACATCTTGTCACACACACACACACACGCGTTTAATCTCACTAGCTTTTATTTGTATTCCGTTTATCTGAAAAACAAACTGGAGACAAATCCACCTTTTAAATTATATGTAAAAAGTAAATCATTAGAAGTTTTTCCTTAAATATTTAAAGAAAAATCTATAGAGGCTTTTTTTCTTTGTCTTTTGAGTCCACTCACCCAGCTCAGCCTCAGTCATAGGCAAATACTGTTCCACGAGACTCTCGGATGTACTCAGGGCCGTGTCGACTCCACTGCTGATGAGCCGTGCCACTCTGCTCTCCAGTACAGTGCTCATGCTGCCGTTGACGACAGCTTTGGTCTTGTCCACCCCACCGTGCACCGCGCCCCTGGTTTTCTCCACAACGCTGGTCAGAGTGTCTGAGACTGTGCCCTTGGCACCGGACACTGTGCCCGTCACGACATCTTTAGCAGTGGTTACTACATCCTTGGCATTGGACACAATCTGGGGAGGTCCACATGCATTTTTCTTTTAGTGATTGCAGCAAAGGATGAGTTTAAAGTTTGTGAGGAAACAGCAGTTGTGAAAAATGAGACAAAGGTCACGGCTGATAACAGAGGAGATTAGCACATTTCACATTGTGAAATTGAGCTTGTTGATGAATCAATGCATACCTGCTCAGAGGGCTGGTGAAGAATCGGTAGGGTTTTCTCAATCTTGTCCAAACCTTTACAGGCAAGATCATTGGCCATGGCAACTATAGAAGAAAAAACAAAAGAACGCTTAAGATTAAATAAAGTAAGAAAATGTTCCTTAAAGTAAAACAAGTATAAAATCTAAACCGTATCAGAAGCTATGATGCTTATTTCTGCCTGATTATAAGTGGGTGAAAGGTCGCAATGCCTCAACGGCATGACTTGAACTTCCGGTTTCACAGCGTGACTCAGTTTAATCATCCCTGCAGTTTCACTCTGACCTCCTCCCACCTCTAATACCACGTCTACAGATGGATGAATGGTTCTTACTCTGAGGCTCCAGCTTGTCGATGATGGGTGAAGCAGTGGTGAGAGCCACCGAGGTGATGGTGCGGACTCCTTGCTCCGCGGCCTCACACACAGTCTTGATGTACGGGTGGTTGTCCTTTGTGCTGGAGTACACACTGGACACCAAGCCATAGGTGGAGCTGACCAGAGGAAGGCTGGCGACCCTCTCCACCACACTCTGTAAAGCCAACAGAAAGAAAAAAGTTAACGTATAAGTCTACAAATTCAGTGTAGTCTGATCCAGAGTGTCTCTGAACTCGTTTAAACATTACGGAGTGCTATTTTGCGGCTGGCTATCGGCGTAAACCCATGGTTTTAAAATTGTAAACCACATAAGACCTTTGAAAGCATAGTTTCACGAGATTTACTTAAAACTAAAGTACCTGAGGGCAAAGACTAACTCACCTGAGCTGGAATAACTTCAGCGGTTGCCATTTCTGTCCAGATAAACCTGCAGACAAAGAAAAGGCGATTTAGTTCAAGAAAACAACAAACACGTAGAATCACGACATTTTACAGCAGATAAACTGGAGGTTGTTACTTCCGTATTGGGTTCCTTAAAGTTTCTCATAGTTAGCTACATAATAATAAACACTCAAGCGAACCTTCTACCGATAGAAAGGCAATGTTACTGCACTAAACAGCAGTTAAAAAAAACATAATGAAACAGATACCAGTGGACACTTACCGAGTAACTCAACTATTTCCAAACGGTCAATGAGCTGACTGATACTGCACGAACAGGCGGCGGCTTTTTATGCGCTGCAGCTATCGCGAGATCTAGCCAAGCGCTGTGACGTAGCGTCGCTACTGCTTGTAGGGTAAAGGTAAAAGGGGCAAAAGTTTGGTCGGGGAATTCCTCTGAAATCAGCTGTCACATGAACAGGCGGCGACACAGTTCAGCCCATGGTTTCATCTCCTTTCAGCAGCCATTCAAGTTCAGTGACGACACTTTTTAAAATGTACATATTTTTAATACAACATCAGAAACAGTGGCTCCAAAGCTGTGAGTAGTCTACACTGAATATGGCTGCACTTCTTTACCATGGGTCCTATGAGAGCCTCTTGACCTTTTCCCCTACAGTCTCCAAGAACAATACACAAATGACAACGTACTGCCTTTTTAATTATATTTTGTATAAATCATCATAACAGTCAGCGGTCCAGAAGGCTGTTGTTCCTGGTAGTTTGTGGTAATTTAAAGAAATCCAAACTGTTTGGTTTGGTCATGTGAATCCTTTAAATATAATACCAACTGCAACATTACAGGTAAAACTGTCATTTTAAAAATATTATTTGGCCCCTCTACAATTCCCTATTATATTACATGATATTTTGCTTTAGCGGTTACGCTTCCCAGCAAACGTCTATTTAATTAATCATTTCCAATTATCACAAAGCCAACCTGATGAAAAATATTGTAGCTGTTGGCTTTTGGAGACCCTTTGGGGTCTGAGTGCAGTAAATCAGTCTTGCGCAGGCTCAGACTTGGCACGTTTTTCGGGATCTATGTGAGCCGGCTTGATTAGCTCAAACCCACATCATCTACGTGGGACCTGCAACAGTTCACCAATGCACTGAGATTAAAGGAAAATAATTGGCAATACAGGATGAAATATGGCCAAATGAGTCCATACGCAGACTCTGAATGCAGCAGTGTACACACACACCTAAGTATCATTATGTTTCATGCAGTAAATAAATGTTTGTATTTTGCTGTTGAAAGCAAAACATTATCTTATCATTCTTTGGTGCTAAGTTTGGGGACAGTAACTACTGGCAGAAGCCTGAAGGGACAAACAGGATTTCAGTTTGTGGAGTTAGAGTGTATATACAAACCACACAATGCACGTTTGAGTTATGTATTAAAAAACTGAGGCCATTTTCACAGCAGACTGGTTTTTGTCACCACATGGGAAAAACTAGTGTTCCTAATGTTCATCAGCTGTTTGTTAGTGTGATGCTACATAAACCCCCCAAATTGTAAGTCATTTCACAGTTTCACAGCCTTTATTACCCAGTGATTGTTAAAATGAAGATTGAGTTGAAGTTAAAAAAAAAAGTCACTCCAGGGCCTTTTTAATTCACCGTCAAAGTATTTTCTCACAATGCAGGGAGGCCAGCTGTGTATTTGCTCTCATGCAACGTCTAAGAAAGATTAGGGGATTTCTTAAAAATGACTGCAAGACATTTGACCCACACGTAACCTCTCTTAATTGATTTCTGACTGTTGTAAAGGCTTGAACAGTGCCGTACGTCAGTGGTCTACCAGCAGATAAACAGGCCTGCGTTTGCCAGTCGCTCATCGGAGCCAGATGTGTGTCTCTGGTTCGGATCCGCTTGCCAGTGTCAATGCTTATTTCTATTTTGGTACGTGTTATTAAAATGTGAATTGAGTGCTAATGCAGTTTTGTTGGATGCAACACATTTGGAGGCCAGATGAGGAAGCATGGGCTTAGCTCAGATTCCTCAGCTGGTTAATACACTGGGATCCTGGATTCAGCAGATGGACCCATAGGGCCTATTTATCAGCCTTCATGCATTTTAAATGGACCCCATATGGTCAAATAAATGTTGGCTACAGGAAACGGCAAGATTCTGCATAAAAGACAATAAGATCAAAGCTTTACAGAATAACTATATAAGAAATACTGAATAAATGACAATCTATTGAAAATGTGTCACATGTTGGGTTTAGTTGCACACTCCCACCTACATTCAGATACCACGTTGCACTGGACATTGATCAGATCATTTTTAATTGAACACGTCATGTTCAGGTGATTGCCCAATTTTATGGCTCTCAAAGTACAACCAAGAATCATCAGCGTGACATGATGAAATCTATATTTAAGGTTTACGGAGGTGTAATCTTTGGCTCACTGTGATGTTATAGCATGTAAAGGTGCATTAGGGTTCAAAGGAAATGAGGTAATGCTGTATCCAAATGAATTCAATGCTGGCTCATCACCAGCACCAGAACACTGTTTGAAGTTGTATTATGTTTGTTGGATGATTTATTTTTTTAAGAAAACCCAAAATCTACACTTTTTAAAAAAGTACACTTAGTTCATTTACAGTTTACTCGTGGAGTGTACCACTCTATTTATTTAGAATAAAATGTATTACACAAAAAAGCAATGCACTTAATTTTTTGTACACAATTTGTTTCTGCTACTGTAGTATAATAATCATATTTCCCATATCTATTATAAAAATGATTTTCAGTTTCTTATGGAGTAATTTTATTTTGAAAGTCATCTTGAGTATTATGAGTCATACTCTTTTGTGAGGATACTTGTTTATATGTAGTTTACATTATGATTACTTTGAGTCAACGCAATGAACCAACTCATGAAGCTGCCTGTACCATACATGAACTACACACTCTTTAAAGCAGAAAAAAGAATGCTTTATATGAAATACTGAGTCTTTAAAGTCCCAGTTCAGCTGAGCAGGATGTTCACACATTACTGCCAGCTTGTGTAATTCAGAATGCAGGGTTACTTTGGTTCAATGTCCTAACTTTACCCCTTTAAAAAAATCACCTGACTCTCTTGCAGGCTTGAAGGGGAAACTGTCCACTCTCAGTACAGACAGGATTTCACAACAGAAGCGCCTTATGTTGGAAATGTTGATGAAATGTTCAAGAAAGATGGAAAGAGAGTGTGAATGAAGTGATGCTGAAACTCGAGGAGCAAACTGCTCCTAGTAAATAGTAACAGGAAGTGAATGTTTGTGACCATGTGCCTGCTTTTTGCCTTTGATCTGGTAACAGCTTCTCTGCTGTTCTTCATGGATAAGAAAAAGAGCAGCTAGATGGTGAAACTTGGACACAACTAAGTGGCAGGACAATAATCCCAAACATACATAAAAACTGCTTTTGGGATGGCTAAAGAAAACTCACATCTAGCTTTGGAAACAGTCTTCCCACAGCCCAAAGCTCAATCCTATTTAAAATTTGTGGACTACGTCTAAAAGCCGGGTCTGAGCCAGAAAAACAATCAATTTAAATGAACTCTACCAATTCTGCCAAGAATCCAGCCATAATTTTTCCAGAAACTTGTCGATTGCTACCAAATATCAGGGTGAGATGCAACTTGTTGAGGTGTATGTATCGCCCTGCATGTATACTTTTGGTCCTGTGTGGATTAGAGAAAATCCAAAATAACTTCAAACTTTTGCACTCAGATCTTGTATTTTGTAAGTCATTTAACATGTATGCATATGTATCATTCCAACATGGAAAATGCTATAATTAAAATCCCCAAATTACCATGCGATTTATCCCCATTCCGGACCACAGCTCTAGTATCTCACACTTGATGGTACTTACAGGTTAAATCCACTAGATGGCACCAATGTAGGCAAAATTAACACAGACTGAACACTGTGGTGGTTCTGTTTCTTGCCTTTCCCCAAATTGTTTCTGTGTGTAGTTTGCTGTACTTTATTTAGTTTTATACATATATTACACATCATTTCTGTGGGCTAAAGTCCCTTTTTTGGTTTGGGAGAACCCCGCCCCCCAATTCCTGGCCAAACAGTGATGGACCTGCTGTGATTTAGCGCCATAAGCACCAGAATTCTGTACTCATACTTTGGATGGATGGACCATCCATCCATCCATCTTCTTCTGCTTATCAGGAAGTACAATTAGATGAATACATATTAGCCATTTGAAACCCCAGGTATTCAACGGACAAGTGGATAGCTTGAGAGGGAAGAGCTGGTAATGAGCCGAGTCTGCTGCTTCTCTCAGCTGACATGAAAAGAAAGATCAATTGTGGCAGTGAGGGCACAGAGTCTGGCAGGAGGAGACTGGAGATCCTCACATGGGATCCCTCTATTGTGCCCTCAGAGACAGGTAGGGCTGCGGGCAGCATGCCAAGACTCCCGGCTGGGTAACAGATACCTGTGGGCTACTGGGAAAGTGTCACACCTCCAGATCACACACAGCTAGAGGTGCTGCGTGAAGAAAGAGTACAGACAGGAAGAAAAGAGGGAGAGTGGGTGAACTTTCATGCTCTTTAGATCACAAGGGAAAGAGGCAGAGATGGTGCTTTAAAGCGAAGGAGAAAGGAAGTGACACGTCTTTGGTGTAGTGGTATGCTTTGGTTCACTCGACACTCGAGCACAGCAGCCAATTTAAATACACCTTCTGCCAGACAGTGCCAGCCAATAGGTGTCTGCTGCTGTCAATCAGACAGTTCTTTAAATACATATTGCAAGGTTTGAATTTCAAATGACTGAGTTCCCCAGACTGACCCGTAAATGCCTTGTTTTTAATGCATGTTTTGCTCCTATAGTGACTGTGCTCATTTTTACTCCCCAGGTACACTTTGGAATTTGATATTAATTATTATTTCCTATGCACTCAAAAATATTTAGACCTAAAATGCTGACTTTAAGCAATTTAATCACATGTTTTGTAACATAATAACAATTTAAAATATAAAATTTAATGGAATCTGGTATTTAGGGGATATAATCTTTTTTTTAGTCTAGGGCATAATTTTGTTTCAGTAAAAATACTTTAATAAAGTAAAAGGGAAAATGATAGAGTTCAGGAAAACACTGTTCAAAAACATTTCATATTAGAACAAAGGCCTTGATCATGTATTTATAGGCTGCTGGTTTCCTGTTTGGCCACATGGGGGCAGCAGAAACTGCTTGAAAATACAGCAGATTATCCCTCAACCTTCAATTTCCAACAGATGATAACCAACATGAACATTTTTAAGAGTTTTATTTCAAGGATAAAAGAACATAAATAACCCGAATTATATATTTTTTTAATTAATTATATTCAATATTTACACTTCTCTCAGTTGATTTCTATTCTCTCTGAGAGACCCCTGAACTGTTAGCTGCTAAATGCTATCATCTGCTGTTTGGTGCTGAAAAGGCAGCAGAAGAAAAGGACAGCAAACCAATCAGTATGTTTTATTCCACAATCATAGGTAGGTTGTCACCACTGTCCTCTCTCCATATAAAAAGATTAGCAGCTTTAGGCTAACGTTTGAAAAAAAGAATAGCAATTTCTACATGTGTTTAGGTCACTTCTAGTCTATTTTCGGACATTATACCTCAGTCATGCAGCTGTTTGCTAAAAGGCACCCATTATCTTTTATTGCTGCTTGTGTTGAGTCATGTTAAAGCATACCACTTTTGCTCTGTTTAGAATTACAGTCTTCTCTTAAATGTGCAAAAATGGCAACCTAATACTTATTGTTACAGGCAAACACACACACACATACACAAAAGACATTCCCCGAACCGAGCTGTCGTCATCTCGATCAAGTAGAGGTGGACTAAATATTGTCCTTACTCTTGCTGAGTGAATTTACAGGAGAACCTCTCCATCTGGGGCAGAAATAGCTACATAAACTTTTGTAGCCCTGCTGCTAAATTTGGATCTGCTTTCCAGCTTCAAACCAGCCCCAGAGCCGGAGAGGTCCCGCACGCAGAAATAAATGACATTTTAACAAAATGATGCCTGCCCTCTTGAAATAACCATTGCTTCAGCCTTTAATAAGCAGCGGATCTGCACGGACAATATGCGTTTAGCAGGGCAGCGACTGCTGATTTACTGCAACATTCTGGGCAAGTTTCTTATTAAGCAGGGCTCTGCGCACCTGTCAGATGTGATCCTCAAATAATGACTCTGCCTCATTAGACAGGACATCTAAGCAAACCCTCTACATTTCCCATTGTGTGGCCAAAAGTACACGGTTAAAGTAAAATGTGAGAAAAGGTCAATATTTGCAGCCTGGTTTTTGAACTTTATAACCTTTGCATTCAGGCAGGGCCCCACCCGGACCCCCACTTCTCCCACCTTAATGATGATTTTCAGTAATGATTTTCTCAGAGAGAAGGGGGGGAAAAAGAGGTCTCACATTTCATAGTTGGGAGGCTATTGCTGTGGTTGTTGACCTGTGAGCCACAGATATAATTGCAGAGCTGGTCAATGAGCACATACTTTGAATGGGTCAGATGGCAGGTCAGACAATGAGGCTTTTCCCTCGTGTGGCTCCAACACGGTCCCACATGACCCCACCATGTTTCAACAGTATCCCATCACAGAGCATTTTCACAGAGCCGTGCTGGGATTAGCAGGCCGGCTGTTTGTGCTGGCAAAGGGGCAGCGATTCACAGCTATATTTTCTGGGTGCCGTAGCTGACAACCACGGCGAGTCCTCGTAATTATAATATAATTGAGAATGATCTAAAACCCAATGTCCTCGCTGTGCCGTCCGGGCCGGTGTTTACAGAAAACAGCTGCTTAAATAGGCACTTAGAAGGAATTAGAAAAACATTTTTTTACGTCCCAGAGAGTGAGTACGTCTCTGTCTGTGTGCAAGTGTGCATACATGCGTGGGCTGGCTATTTGGGCACCTACACAGACAATCTCTTTGTTTTGGAAGTGTTCTCTTAAGTCTTTGGAGGCAGACGGGAGCCAAGAACAACGTGGGAAATGGGCCCTTGCTTCATTTCTGCTTTCTCTCCAGGCTTTTCCTTTGCAGTCTCTCTGTCAGCTGGCCTCCAAAGCAGTACCTGAGGCGTGCAGAAAGTTGAAGAAACCAGAGAGAATGAGGTTTGGACACGAGAGGAGTCATAATGGGAACCGAGTGGCAGCTGACAGCCAGGCCAAGCTGTCTGTCATCCGCCTCTCCTTCTCTGCCTTTCTTTTCCTCTCTCACACATACGTCGTCAGCAGAAGGCATGCACCCAACCAGACCTCTGTTCAGGTGGTCTCTGTGGGTAGCCAGGGCTGTGCTGAGCAGCACAGGACACTGTGAGGTCCTTGGCCTGCAGTGCTTAAGTGTTGCACGAGCATCAGTGTTTGCCATTCATAACTCCTTTAAAAAAAAAAAAAAAAAATATATATATATATATATGTATTCCAGGAAATAAAAGAGATGAGTCATGCGAATGTCGATGTTCTGACACAATATCAAGCACATATGTTTACTGGCATGCCCTGAAAGCAGTGCAAAACACCTGACTAATTATAACGTAAGTGCATCTAACTAAGATGATTCATACTTTAATAAGGGGAAGCCATAAAAGTTCATTAAACAAGGAAACAAAAGCAAAATGAGGTCCCTTTATATGCGGTCAAAGATGGAGCCTCAGTGTTCATTTCTTTCATGTGTTTATAGAAATTGCTGCAAAACTATATTTAGTGAGTTAGATTTTTTCACCCGGCTATCACGTATAAGTGAACACCATTCATTTTTAACTGATTTTAATGAGTCAGTAGCTAAATCCAGATAGATAAAAAAAAATCATCCAAAGGTTAAAGCCAAACATTTAAAGCTCTAAGGCTTGTTCTCAAAGCTGCTCTGATTCAGCCCTCCTCAGCCCACGCTTGCGATCTTGCAACATCTCTTTGAATCGGGCTAGTATAGCTGCCTGAATCCCCGCATATCCCAACGCCGCAGACTCTCAGCTGTATCACTGCAACATTTTGGTGTACTGTATTAATACTTTAAGATCACGTTCCAAAGTTAAACAGAGTCTCCCAGTGAGCCCCCCACATTTCCCTTTTAGGCAAATTTGCCAAGCGTGTATTAGAGATGTAGTACAATTTGTTCTTTACTCTATAGATGAAAGTCTTTTAATGCTGCACAAACAGAACAATGTGCTTTGATTGGTATTAGAGCAGGTTAGAGCCTTATTCAAAAGGCTTTAACCTTTGGGGTAAGGTTATAAGTTAATCCTAGAAGGAAACAGACTTTTGTGCATACATTAAAGTAAATTCCTTAAATGTCAAATGATTTGAATTATGTTATAACCTTACAGCATTGTCATTATCTCCAAGCTGAATGGAGGGGTTTAGTTTCTCTTGGTTGCGCTCCACAGCAGTAAGACGGCCCAACAACAAGGTCAGTATACATTTCATCACCGAGATCTAATCTTTCTTTTTTTCTGTACTTGATATGTCCCCCGTGTCTATAACGACAGACTCCATCCTCCTCATCACTGAGGATCTTGATAGTGCACGCATTTCTGGAGGCATGTTCTGCCATTCTTTATGTTCTGGAGGCCTTATATTTACTTTGTGTTTACATAGCCCTAAGGTGTCTTATTGGATTCATGTCAGACAACATAACTGACCAAATCGTAGTTTTCAAAATTTTTTTCGTCTTCAGAAGCTCTCTCTGATTTTGGCAGCGTGTTGTTGCCATGCTAGAATTTTCTGATATTCTGGGAAATTATTGGAGTCACCTTGTCAGCCAGTGTTTTTGTATATCTGTATATTCGATATACCATCAAAAGTCTTCATATTTGTCAGTATTCTTTTCACCTTCAGTAAAGTTTAAGCTGGCACTTTTGTGCTGAATGCAAAGGAAGGCTTCTTGGCTTGGACTCTGTGCACAGAGGATGACGTAGTGCAGTGTCACACAAACTCTAATTTCCACTGATATCTCATGTGCCAAGTCGAAAGGCACAGCCCCGTCTGCTTTTCAAAGCTAATATGGTGGAGTAGTGCACTGCAGTGGCCATGGCAGAGGATAGTTACTGCAGTGCTGATAAGAGGTAGACTGGCTGTCTACACAACATAATTACTGCTGCAACTGTGTTTCGACTGAGTTTTGGCTGCTCACTGATCTCACTGTATCCAGGTCTCTGAAAGCTCTCAATCTGATTTTTCAGTTCCTCTGTCTGTTTGTTCTGAACTTTTGTATATTTGCATGATGTAAAGCTACTAATGTAGCCCATAGCTCCAACTTTGAGGACGTTCTAGTGTTTACAGGTACTTTTATAACCATATTCATGCCATGTATACCAACTGGAAGTTGTAGTTTTATCCCATTTTATTCAGTGATTAATGTTTTTAAACTTTGATTATTTGATTAAAAAAAAGGTGAAAAACTGCAAAGTGTGGATTATAATTACAAATTAAAATGATATGGGTATGATGAAATTGTTAGTGGTATTCTATGGACTTGTAGTGTTTATATATATAAAAGTATGTACCCTGTGTCTAATCCAACAATAGCAAGGATAACACCCAACAACCAAGACTCAAATAAGTGTTTTAAACAACAGATTGATGGGTGTAAAACAGATAGATGAACAGAGAAAGCTGTTGCCAGGCAGAGGCTTTCTAAAAGCAGCATGAGTAAAATCAGTGCCTGGGTTTTAGAGCGCTAAAACGAGACAAACTATCACAAAGACAAAAGAGAAGGTGAAAATATGCTTTTCCACTTATTTCCCATTCCCCATAGATATTTCATCCACTTTGCCCTAAATAACACAATTCATATCTCCTCACAGCATCGGGGCTGTAGCAGATTTACTGTAACAATAGACTCATCTACATCAGAAATGTCATTTTCTGCTGCCCTGTCTCTTTGCTAATAGCTGCTTGATTGTGTTTGCTGAGCTGTAATATCCATGGAAAATCTGATGAGGACACATCAGATACTGTATCACAGGTTACTGTTTTCATCAGAAAATTGAATATTCTGGATGTATGCGGTATGGTGCCCTAATCTTATTGTACCCCAGCCAACGTTATTCATCACTAAGCTGTTCAAGCAAATTTTTTGACTATTCATCCAGCAGCATATTTAGCTTCAGCCATAAGCCAAGATTTGTATGTAGTTAGATACTTCCCTAAAGAGAAAGAAAGAGGAAAAAAAACCCAACAATACCCTCAGTTTCTCAGGCAGGCTGACTGATCACTGGCTGCAGCGCAAAGAGGGTTTTGCCCACTGTCAACATTTCTGACTGGTTGTTTGTGGCATGATGCCCTCAGACAGCATGCAGTGGACACAACATGCCCGATGGAAGTCAACGCCTGCAGTCTGAAACAGATCTGCGCTGACAGACAGACAGACAGACAGACAGACAGGTTACTTTACCCTTAGCGGACCCGGCATTCCCGGGACGCTGAGGCCCAGCAGTGGCAACGGCTTTCGTTTCCTTTGGAGTCTCAAGCATGAGCACACACACGTACAAACACACACGGACCGATAGCGTGCCAAATTCCACGGAGCCATAAAGGCAATCGGGATTGATGAGACAACCAAGTGGCGTTAAACTGCGTGCAGAGGGGGGTTTGGAAACCAGGAGCCACAAAACATGAGTTTATGTGCTCTGTGATGCAGAAGTTTGACATTTTGGGAAGTTCTTAGGTGGATTCCGCTCTTATCTTGTCTAGTAAGTAATAATCATAGTCACAGGCTACTTAAAAAAAAGGTTTTACCACTTTAGGAGACAGCCTTGCTACCAGCTTAAAGCCTCTAAATTTACTATATGATGCCTACTGTAAATAGCAAAAAGGTGTTTGCTGTCTCGTCTAATCCTCCGCCTTGAAGATCAGTAAAACATGTACTATACTTCCAAAACATGACTGCTTTGGTGGAAAAATAAAAAGCTTTAAAAATCTGTTTGCTACCTCTTTAATGCACAAAAACAACCTATCTGGTGTCCTGTGAAGGGCATATTCTTTCCGTGGTATCTGGCAAATTCCTCCCCTCTCTTTGGACACATGTGAAACGCAGCTCTTTGACTCTCCAGCCAAATATCACTGACCTAAAGGTTGGAGTCAGCTAAAGTGAGACAACTGGGTTAGTCATATGCTGAGTGCTGACCTTCTCTGAGTGTGTTTAGCCAGGAAACCCCCACACATACATGTACTGTACATACTGTGGCCCCATTTTCTGCTCGTAAAGTCATGCCAGTTGCGTGTTCATGGAGCGTAATAGGCGCTTCTAAAAAAGCCCAGAAGCAAGAAAAAAAAGTGTCACTGAGCATTCAGGACATCGTTGCATTCAAACAAAAGATCCCAGCTAAATGACTGTGATTAGCTGCTGCTTCGGCCTCTTATTTGTCTTCCCACACAGAGAAGTCCTGTAAGATCTGTTGAGCAAACAACTTACAGATGCCTTTTTGAAGCATGTACAGCCTCTAAAAATACATTTGCGCCCCAAGCCAGTGATTTTGCAACTCTGCTGATGGGAGCTTTGAGCAAGGGATCCCAGTGAATGTGTCCATCAATGAGAGTAACATGAGGACGTAGCTTAGCCATGCACCGCCAGTCACAGTGAATGTAAACTATTCATGTCTCCGAGCGTTATCTGCCACTTGGTCTGACTTTGTGGGGTGTCTGCGCTGCTCTTCGGGTACCAGGAGGGGTGGTCAGAGTTCATCGGGATGCCCTGGAGTCTTTCCTCTTTGTAAGACATGAGCAGGTAGGATTACAGTTTCAAGCAGCTATTAAGGATGATCATTTAACCCCCGAGGTGGAGAAGGAAATGATTTCAACTCTCACCACAGTCTTCAGGTAAAGACCTCCCCCGCACCCCTTCTCTCATTTTCCTTTGGAAATAAACATTTACATTCTTGTGCTCGGTGTTTTAATAGAGATTAAGCTGAATTTAAGCCTGCGTGTCAGGCAGCAATTCAGGTAGCTCATACCATACATACCTGTGCTATTTTTTGGCTCTAGGGGCATTCCCCCCAGCCCCTTTAAAGCTCGGCTGAGGACAGATGACATTTTCTAGGAACGTTGTTATTACGGTGGCCCTGGACATCTTCAAAAGCGACAAGCGAGCCTTAATGCCCCACCACTGCGGGCTAGGCTTCAAAGGACGAGAGTGTCTCTCATTTTAATGAAGGTACGGGATCAAACGGAAGAGGAGTTGCCAGCCTGAGCCATCAATTATAAAACAAAATTCCTTCTTTGTTGAAGTGGAACACGTTGCGGCTCTTTTCTGAGTCAGTGAGAAAAAAGAAAAACATTTAAAATGACATCAAATTGCCCTCCACAGTGATTTTACTGTTCGCCTGGTCCAACTTGAATTTTATCTGTTTGGGTTAATATCCGACCCCAGGTTGGACACACATTAAGAAAGTATGTGATGTTCATGTCCAAGGATACAACAGACCAATATCAAATTCCACAAAAAATATGACCCACTTTAAATGATTCATTAAAGCAATGACATGGGTCTCATCAGGCTAAACCAGAAACAACCTCAGATTTCAATCATATGCCAGCAAAGGCCAGGGCTATGAACGTCTCATTCCATTTGGTTGATCTCAGTTCTTAAGCAGTGGGAGCCTGATTTAGATAAAACTCTTCCTGACCTTAAATGGCACATGGTTGGCAGCATGGGATGCCTAACTTGAAAGACTAATGCATTTCATACTTGTGACTAAATCTAAAGCTGTGATAAAGGAGGCACAATCCTTAACCGGCGCACAGCCGACAGCACAAGGCCCACGTTCCAGCTTGAGCCTGTGGATCTGTGGGGTTTAAGAAAGAGGAGTGGACCTCTGTTGTGCTCTTCTACCTTCAGGATGACTCATTTCTTTGAATAATTAAAAAGCAGCAAACATCCCAACCCCTCATGTAACAAACGAGCTGTTAGAGCTCTGCTACAATGAAGCAACCATGTGTCTGAAAAGTCTTTGTGGGTTTGGAGTTGTCCCTGAACTGAGGTCAACCTTTCCAAAACCCGTGACTGGATATGAACACGGCCTTGAAATTAGGATTAACGTTGAAAAGAAGCTAGAGTTAAAGTTTTCAGCGTGCGGGTTGAGTCGCCTGTTGAATGACTGTGCGCATTATCTATTTAGTCATTGGTTTAAGTTTCAATACAAACACTTCTGAGTACAGGTAAACAGTGAGGGGGGAAACAGTTTAGTACAAATGATCTAATGCAAGTCATCCATTCGGTGAAAGTCAGTCATAACGCACAGCCATAACGCACAGCCATAAAAGCATCACTTCAGCTTTGCACGCGTCTTGCGCTGAGCTGCACATCGGCGCGTAACGACCCGGGAGTGTGTTTCTTTAAGAATGTAAGGTGGGTGAGACCCTTTTCCTGACGCACGCCTGGTATGCAAACATAAATTTAGCAGCAACGTGTTTGCCGGGGGAACAAAATATCTGGAAGCGACCGTGGACTGTCATGCTGTCTCCGTCCGCTCTTGGCTGACTTTAACCTTTTTCCTCTCTCGCTCTCCTGGAAACTGGAGCCGGAGCGCAGCGCGTAGAGACGAGCGGACCTCTTTCTCCCCGAGTGACTGGGGCAGGCTGGGACATAGAGCGGGCGATCAGAGCCGTCTCTCAACGCTTTGAAATTACTTAAGAGTTTGTTTGCGTCCGTGATGAGTGGGAGCTGTTTGTGGACGACTAGCCTGGTTCTCCTCGCTGTCTGTGCGAAGGTAAGCCGCGGTGGCGTCTTCACGCGAACAACTTATGGATCCTGTCATTTAACATGAGGGGAGAAGGCGCACCGCTCCGGTTTCAGCTCATTTAAGTCAATTTATTGGGAAGGAAATGAGACACCTGTTGCTTTCAGTTTGGCCTGCCCTCTGTTTCTAAAGGAAAAGTCAGTCTATGTAGAAACATTATTGATCTGTCGTTTCAGATTTATGACAAGAGTGCTCTGAGGTACAGATTAATACATGGCTCATAGCTGGTGCCCATGCCTGTCAGTACTTTGCCCCCACACCAGAATCCAAAACTATTCATCATCTGGTGATGCTGTTGGTCTAAAGCAGCTATTGTTCGCAAGAAATGAGGCTGCTGATTGATGGGTGTAGAATATAATAAGCGTGTGTAAATGACCACAACAGGTGCTAATAGCACTTCAAGGTGATTTGGGATTTAGGCACCCTGGCTGCTACACAGTCCTGTTGAGTATGTCCACATTGTAATCAGTGACTTTCAAGCAACGAAGGAGAGCTCGGGACTTTGCAGGTCTGCAGACCTAACTGTGAGGCTACAGAGGGTTTATCTTCTGATAAATTATCCCTGTTAAATATTAACTGATTCAAATATGTTGGAATCAGCACAAACTCATACGTCAAACAGAAATGACTCTGTAATGAATGTTACTTACAACTGATTGCTTTCAGCTCGATGACCTGCCGATGGTAACGCCCAAAAAATGTCTTGGATGATGCTCACACTGACTTCTGTGTTGCAAGTGTTTGTGGTTTGATTATTTTGTGTCTCCATCACAAAACTAGACTGAAAAATGACTCAAGAGATTATTTTGCTCAAGTGGTCAGCAGATGACAAATCTTTCCATCTGCTCTAGGCCCGAGCAAGTCTGCACCGGACACCTATCTGTTAACACACACCGCACAGTGACGCAGTGCCTTGCTTCGCGGGGCCAGAGGTCAACAAGTGCCTCCTCAAGGGTCTCTGTTTTGCAGTTGCATTTTCTTTTCATGTGTGCTCTCGGGTCAAAGTTTCTACATTACAATTTGGCAAAGGAATGAGACCGTGTTTGTGTGCGTGGCTGCTGAAAGTTGTGCGGGTGCGATTTGTGTGTGTGTGGGCCAAATGGCCTGTGGCTCCAACCCTAAATGGAATAGACCTTCCTTTGTGGGTGACATAATGACATACCTCGAGCATTTCTTGGAGGGTCTTGTTGCTTTCGCTCATTTCCCCTGATTTGTGCAGAAAAGTGGAACCTTCCAGAAACACTTTTCCTGGATGGGGAATTAAACGGCAGTGCGTGCATGAGGCTGTGCCCTTAAAAGACACCCTGGCATCTCTGAATGTTAGTGCCTGTAACCTGGCAGGGATATGGAGCAGAGCAAATCCTTCTTGTACGCTTTCATTTTTGTTCGTTTTGGCTCTTTGTCTTTCCCCTTTGAACTCCTTAGTAGTCACTTTTCAAACTCAGGGCACACGCTGACACAGTTCTGTGGATTCTCAGTTCTGTTATATATATATATATTTTTTTTTTAAATTCCAGTCGCTAAAAGCTAAACCATTCAAAATGGTATCTAATAAAAAAAATCTGCATTGTCTTTGTGGTGCAGAGCAATAGAAAGAGTAGGACCTTTGAAATAAGTTATAGATGTTGCTGGGATCACTCTCCCATTCACAGGGAATATTAGCAGCACTTTAAAAAAAATCAGCTTTCTTCAAACACAAAATGAAGTGATTTTTTTTTCTAAATAAAGATGCAAATAAAACACAGACACACAAAGAGCCTGTTACTGTGACAGCTCTATTGAACTGGTGAGTTTATGTGGAGTATGGCTTGTAAGAATTGATGGATATAAATCAGACTTCAGAGTGTTGGGGCTGCCACACTCACTTCACCACATGCCTTTCCTCTAATTGCTAAGCTGGAATTCAGAAGGAAATTAGCCACAAAAGCAACCGATTTTGATGTTTACTCAAGGAAATGGTCCCTCTCAGAGTCCTAATGCAGGGAGCAGAGTGCGTTGAAGTCCTCAGGATTGGGAAGCTTTGGGGCCTAATGGCAGGATTAAGTGGGGTCACAGCGTGCAAATGGTCCCAAGTGAGCGTCCGTCAACAACAACATCGCTTGTTCTCTGAAACACGCTCCTCAGCTCGATCGCTTGATCATAAAGACCCCAAACTATGCAATTAGCTTTCATGAGTACCTTTGTTGTGGACGCAAGTGGAATGGGAAGTGAATTAATTTTGAGAGGGATTGGTCCCTCTTGAGGAGTAAAGGAAAAAGCTTCAGAGAACATCTGGCCAGTGATGGATGGATAGAGCAAGTTTTTGGAGTGCGTTAACAAGACCAAGTGTTTTCAGTTACACTGCAAAAGCCCTCATACTCATCTCATTGTTCCCATCTGGGCTTAATCTGTGGAGTGGGACTGAGGATTGTTTAGTGTGTGTGGGCGTGCATGTGTGTGTGTGTGCATGCGTGTGTGAGCACACAGTTTCTTACAGTCCAAGGGCAAAATTCACTGGTACTCATGTTTGTATAAATTGCCAAGATACCCACAAAATGTTTCACTTTTCATGCAGCGCTATTAGTGTTCCTGGCATGGTAGCAGTGTTTCCTGTGTGTCCTACTCAGGTGTGCCAGCATGCAGCTCTTCCAGTTCTGGAAATCCAGAGAACAGACTTGCATCCCTATAAAGCCAGGCCAAAAGGAAGTAGCTTCAGAGTTTTCTCAGTGGGCCAATGAAGGAAAAGTTCTGCAGAACAGAACAGGAGATGGCAGCTCCTACTGGCTGTTGAATCCCAAAGAAAGCTCCTTTTCAACAGTATTTGGATAACTAAGCTTTAGTAAAGCTTATATCTCCAACATGAAATTTTTCTTTTGCCTCTTTCTGAAAATGGCAGGTCATTTTGTACTGAACAGGAATAATCTAGGAGTAAGAAAAGTTTTTGAAAAAGCTCAAAGTCAGAGATTTTACAAATTTGGCATGGACATAGACTGTATATAAACAAGGGGCAGAGCCTCCAGATCTGACAAGGCAGTGCACAGATAGCCTAAATCTTCATAGATTTTAATGGTCAGCAGGGGCAGGAAGTCAGTCTATGAGAAAATGACGGTGCTGTTAGTTTATGGTTTTAATTTTAGGTTCTAGTCATATTTTTACATGATTCAGTGGGGTATAGTTCAGGATGCTGCTATTGACAAGTGACTACTGTGTAGGTGTCCAATGTTGCAGGTTCTCAGTCATATAAACATCTGACTTGGGATCTGGCTACAAAAAATGAATCTGGCAAAAATCAGAATACTCAAGACGAGGCTTCAAAATGAAAACCAGCATGTGACATCACTGGCACAAGTAAAAATCCGAAATTAGGTTCTGAGAGGAATTTTATAAAAGACAACTTTTCCTGTTCCTTGCAATCCAAGTCATGATTGGAAAGTAAACAAAATCTGACAGAATGATTTTATCTTTAATTTCTATTCAAATGAATATTTGGAAATTCATGGAAACTGTCTAAAGTTGTCCCAAAAAGCATAATAGAGACCTCAAAGTTTTGTGGAGAACTGACTATTTCAACTGGGGCATTCATGCTCTGTTTAAGGTGTCTGTGGGAGTGCCTACCATAAAAAAAAATACTAATTTCAGTATTAATTTAGAAAGAATTAATATGGAATTGGTCAAAGCTTTGATGCATTCAGGTCAGCTTAAGAAATCTCTAATTTGCTTTCTTGCCAAGAAATTTAGCTTTATTGCTAATAGTTAAACTTTCAGGTTAGCAGGAAATTAGCTTAGCTTAGTTTAAAGATTGCAAGCCAGGAAACAGCGAGCCATATTTTGTCCAGGGCTAATAAATTCTGCAATCAAAATCCTTTAAAGCTCACTCAGTAATAATCTTATCGTATTTATTTTAGCTGTACAAAAATCAAAGTGTAAAAATCCAAGCTAAGCTAACCGCTCCCATTCTTTGCTTTGCATTTACGGTACAGAACTTCTGTGACTCTTCTCCAACTCTGCGCAAGAGGGTAAATTGGCAGATTTTCAAGAAATGCAAACTACTGCTTCCACATCAGGAGTTGATAAAAGAAAATATGGCTTTTTTGCTGTTTTCCCTCCAAAAACTTGCAGCACTTGATTGTGTTGTTTACCTTTCGATTGCTTGATGCTGAGCTCTAATAACAAGCTGTGACTGAGTGCCCAAAGTGGGCTGTGCCAGCAAATGGCATAACTCTCTGGAATTGTGTTGCACGCTGCTGTGCCAGAGTGCATACAAGAGGACATGTTGTTCAGACTACATTATGAAAAAGCATAATGAGATCTTGTGGTTTCATGTGCTTCGAAAAATCCCGCACACTGCAAAACTCTGATTTAAAGTCATGGCGCTGTCATGCTTTGATAAAAAGCTGCCAGTAGATGGCAACATTACAGCAGAGGGACCTTCTGTGTCCACTTCAGCAGTTATATCCTCTGTGGCTCCCACGCCCATTTGGGATAGTTGAGCCTTATGGTGATTTTGCAGGTGGCTGCCCTCTATCCCCTTCTGTTTCCTCTGGAGCCCCTTGTGAATGTATTTGTTCCTTCATCATGAGGTTTATTTGTCATTGCCAAGCTTGAAAGCCGAGCCTCTGGCATTCTCTTCCTCTGATGAAACATCTTGGGCTCCATCTGTAGTAAACCCACGTCCCCTCCATCAGCGTGATTGAGCGTTGTTGTTTTATCCTGTTGTGTGTTCCTGGACGCCAGCGCAAACTTCATTTGCAGCAGCCGAGACCGTCCGTGCATCATCTGGCCTGCACATTTTTCACATGCAGCTGATCACAAAAGCCGAAGCAGAAGCTTGCAGTCGAGCAGCTCGGCTCAGCCTTGCCTCTAGCACATGCATTGAGCCCCGTCTGTTCTGCTTTGCCCCGGCCTTGACCTCAGACACAGCCCCGGGGTGGGATTGCAGCAGGAGTGCCGGGGAGTGGTGCTAACGAGAGGGAAGAAGCAGCATTCGAACCCCTCTCATGATGCCTAATTAGAAGGGAGGCACAGGTAGGAGGTGTGAGTGTGGGTTTGTGTGTTGAAACAGTGCTGGGGAGGACTGTCAGGAGAGAGATAGAAATTAGAAAGGGGGGAGGGTTACAGAGGCAAAAAGGTCAAGAACGGGAAGATGAGAAAAACTATAGAAATTTTGGTAAGTACAACACCAAAGGGGGGAAAAAACACACATTGCCATACAGGTCAAAGCCAAAGCCTACACCAGATCACCAGAAAAAAAACAGAATTGTCAAGGAAAGCAGGGTCTAACAAAAAATGTTGTAAAATAAAACAAAACTGTCACAGACTTGGAGGCATCGAGGTGGAAGGTGACTGGCACGCTAGAAGATACATAGAAGTATACAATTATTGGAGTGATACTGATGTAGATTTAATCGATAGCAAGTAGAGAAAGGGACACACACAGACATGCAGATGTCTGAAGAAATGGGGGAAAAGTGTGTTATTGATGGAGTGAGACAGGAAGAGTTGCATGAAGCATGCACAGAGAGCAAAAGGCCAGACAGGAATGATGTATAACAAAGCTACCAGCATAAAAGTGGGAAAGGAAAACATAAATATTAAAGATCTAAGATGCAGCAACTCCTGATCTACGGAGTGGCTGACTAGCCTGAAAAACAAATAGTAAACCAGTTATCTTAGCTTAGCTCGCTCACTTTTGGGAGGAGGGAAAAAAGAGACTGCATACGAGTGTGAGAAAAGTTAGCAGTAAGGGGAAAAGAATGAGCGGACAGCTAAATCCAGTGGAAACATGATTGACTTAAGGTCTGCAGCGCTGCTGTCTGACAGGGTCTCCACGGCTGGTTACGGTGAATGTTTGTGAAGCTAATGATGCTTCCTGGGGTTCTCACATCTGTTTCCCCCCCTGGCCACATGTGCTTTGAGTAAACGCTGGGCGGCTACGACTAAACACTAGAGACCCCATTACAAATGATGTGCTATTAGGATTACAATGCATATGTCCACAGAAGCAGATTGATGAGCATGTAATCATCCATAGTGCGCTTGTGGGTCTTTGTGTAAATGTCCATGCATTTGTGTCATACGTTCAGCTAAAAATGAGACACATATACAATAAAAGTCATTCATTACAACTTAATATTCCTCAATTTTTATAGCATTTATGGCACCATGCAATTCCATGTTAGCTTCTAGCTTTTAGTGCAAGTTTCTTTTTTCCATGTTAGATATGAACTGAAATACACACAGAAGGATTTCGATGGTTTTTGGATAAACCTTTGGATAAAAAGTGAGTAAAATGTGACTTTTATGCTAAAAGCTTACATATTACTATCTTAAGCTGGTAAAAAAATAAATAAATAAATGTTTATATATAACTATAAGTTAAAAAGGAAACCTTACATTTGAATAAAGCACATTTTACCCAAAGGTTTTAAGGTGTCGGTGTGTGCAGTCTTGTGACTTTTGTGACCATGGGAGCCAAAAGTCCATCCAAATTCCTCGTTCCCAGGCTTCTGCAGGGATTACCTATGCCACAGTGCCCTCTACAAAATGCGCTCACACTCGCACACTCACACACATGCACATAGAAACACACACAAATCATGCTGGGGTGAACAGTCACACATCGCAGATGTTGTGACTGTGGCTTACAGCCCCTATAAAGAGGCCTAGGTCTGCCCTCTGAGAACCTCCCACCTGGGAAATCTGTGTGGTCTCGGCGCATGTGTCCATCGTGAGTGTGTTTACACGCTGTTGCTAAGAGTCTGAATGGTTGAAGTGTCTGTCAAGCTCAGGAGTTTAAGAACAGTTTAGGCGGAACATTTTTCATATTTGTTATAAACATGCAATATTGGGTTTAAGTCATACTGTTGGATATCAGGCTGAAGCGTTAACCAAAGAATGAACTCATTACCACGAACTTTGAATTCACCAGCCACCAGATTTCAGATGACGTTTGTCTCCTCCCGGTGTTACATTTGACATGTTACTGGGGATTTTTGTCCCAGCATACCTCTGTGTGGTGACATCATCCATGCTGGGATCTCAGTGGGGCAACTTGTACCTTGGGCAAAAATGCAGTCTCACATACCCCTGTCTTGTTTGCATCTGTCATCCTCTCAGCACTCCCCCTGCCTCCCTGATGACAGGTATGCAGCTTGAAAAGCATTTGGCAACCATGACCTGGAAAAGTGCACATTTGACATTGAACATGTCATTCAGCCTTCAATCTCCCCACTCCTCCTTCACCTCGGCAGGGCATAACTCTTAAGTCTTTCGCGTTATCGGCACAGCTTCTTCTCTCATCTCAACACGAATTGCTTCATAGCTGGAATAGTTGGGATTGTGGTGACCAGGTGGCCTGTGAAGCCACGTAGATGATATGAGAGATACTGGTCTCAGCTCAATGCGAAGGAATCTGTGAGTTCAGATATTTTAAGCTGAATGCAGATATGAGACAGATGGATTGATGGACAATCGGAGGCACAGGCAGGAAGTTTGTAAAGTACCTGATAGTAAAGTTCAGGTGAAACCGATATGTCTTTCTTCATGTTGATTGTGCTGCTGAGAGTTATTGACAAGGTGTCTCAACACACTCTGGAGCTGTAAGTCTGGGAGAAACCTGATAAATGACATCAACATTTCAAAAACATAAGCCATTAAAGTATTTGCTGAAATGAAAAGATAAACTGTCTCTTAAAAGAAGGACAGCTGACAGTATATTTCACCGGTTATTAAATGTAATAATTAAACCAGTTAGAGGCCTGAAGATGTAGAACTCAACAGTATTTGAAAAAAAAAAAAACACATTGAAGAAATGTCAGATCACAGTTTAAATAACAGCTGTCACCAGAGTAAGTCCTTGTCGACTGAAATCGTACCTACTCTTAAACTAATCGATTGGTCATGGAGTGGTGGGAGTGGGAGGCAGCTTTATCTCTACATTAATGAAATTTGCCACAGACCATGGAGTGCACTCTGTGGCTCCTAGCCTTATTAGGTTAAATTAATTTAAATTGATATAAATGACTAATATTTACCCATATTAAATAATTGTAACTATTTAAAATTATTAAATGATTAGATCATTTAATCTAATTTTGGAGAAGACTGCAATGCACCAGCCCATTTCTTATGATCTCTGAAAATACCAAAAGTTTCAACATAAGAACTACACCAAACACCTTTTGTGAGCAATATATTCCACAATTCCAATCATGCTTTACTTTTTTCTAATTTTTTTGATGTGAGAGGAGGCTGCAGCCTCCTAGCTGCAGCTGCTGACAGATGCTGGAGCCACTGAAGCTGTAAAAAAAGGGATTATTATAGCACATGCATACTAAAATCTGTTAAGTGTGCATTATTTCAGTTAAACGCTCAAGCTTTAAACATGAAAGTTGGTGGAAAAAAAGAAAGAAAAGAACCTACTGTTTTTATATGGTATGCCATGTTGGTTGTTGAGCTGCTGTAGTCAAATTTCTCAGACTTCTAATGCAGCCACTCCAAGAAACATCTACATACTTAATTTGGCTGACAATAGATATACTGTAGCTTTAGTTTGAGATATTTCTGAATTAGGGTTTTATGGTTTTGATTGGAACAAAATAGCGTTCTGTAACTGGAAGGGACAAAACACCATGAGTTTAGCTGTTTTAGCTCAATTCTCTTCTGTTCACTGGGGCTTGTTTTACAAAAACCCTGTGCAGGGAATACCCCATTAATATTTGTTTGGTTAGCGTATCAACTAAAAAATTTGACCAACTGACTCGGACTAGTAATTAGCTGGAATTTTATTTGTTTTCTGACTCACAAGTGGTGAGCTTCTCCTGCATCTTAGTGAACTGCTGGGGCGTCTTCCCCTTTTTGCACTGAAAAAGTTTCAAGCTAGCTTTTAGGGAGAGAGCCAGGTGTAGCATCCAATAATAAATCTTTTTTACAGCCAGAACACCATTGGGACTGTAAGTAGAGAAATTGCTTGCATTTTGGTAAATTTTAATTGGGGTCTATTCCAGTATTCACTGGGCAAGCACTTCTGCCTTGCTTGCCCTTGCAATATTTTTTCTATCCTAACCTGACTTGGTTTTATGGTTAAAGACCATAATAAGGATCCATTATTTTTCTTGTTTTATATGTAAATTATCTTATTGTAGGTCAAAAAGTTTTACTTCAAGTGGGAGCTCAGTAAAATCAGCTATTCTTCTCACTAACCCCAAGAAAAAGCCACGATTCTTTTGATAAAACAGCTGCCGTTTTAAATGACTGCAGGGATACGTCTTTCTCAGTATCAGTATTTCATCCAATATTTAGTCCAGGTGCACACTGCATGAGCTTAATGGATTTTGATAAAACACCAGGAAATCATGCCATTAAAATGTTGAATAATGGGACATTATGCCCGTAGTGAGTGTTAATGTTGACTTATTTCGTTAATGGAAGATGGAATTAGGGAGAGGCTTTCTGAAGGCTGGCTGACAAAGAGATGGCTTGTTGTTTTAACTTAAAAAAAGGGCTGGCTTTGCTTGTAAAGAGCGCGCAAGATCCACTCGTGTGTTTCGTCTTAGTCATCAGCTGAACCAAACTGATAGTGATTAGCAGGAGGGCGCAGCAGGAATGCGACTACAGCTCTTTGCACAACAGGTACAAACTGTTCTATCATCATGAGAAAGTAATCATTACGGGCAAATCATTACATGATCAGAGGAAACCAAGTCTGTGCCAAATATGCACAGTATGAATGTTTGATAAACACAGAACGACAGTTTTTTAGATAGGATTACTTTGACAAGCGGTGGGAGGCTAGTTTGGAAGATGCACCAGAAACACGTAACAGTAGGTCAGAGCGATTCATGGTGTAATTAGAAGTTTTACTTGAGAGTTAAGTTTACAATCCCCAAACATTTCCGACTCATTTTTATTGTGACTCTATCTGCAAGCAGCTGTAATAAAAGAAAGGCTTATCAACATGTTTTAAATGTGCATGAGCTTTCACTTGCTTAAAGAAAAAGCATATCCTAATCTCTTAAACAACATCAGGAACATCTTAGTGATGTAAAGAAATAATTTATCGGCTCATTTTCACTTGAAAAACATCTTTTGATGTCATGGAAAATTCTCACCACTGCATTTTCCACAGTTTACCTCAGATTTCTCATGTGACGTTACAGATAACTTTAGTAAATGTAAATGTATTATAATTATTACCACTGCCCTGTAGTGGGTATATCAGAGGACTTGTTAGGAAAAAGGAAGAATAAATCAAAAGAAAAGAAAAATGGAAAAACGTCCCTGCTTCAGGGCGTTTTGGTCTGAGAACAGTAGAATCATTCTTATGAACAAGTACTGCTTTTCCAGACTTTTGATCCATTTTTTTAGTGGTTGACGTTGCATTTTAATAATATAATATAAAAATTTTTACAGTGCAGCCAAACCAATACAAATAATTCTCCTTTAGTCAGTAAAAAACTGCAGATGCAGCAATGTCATGCTGCACGTGGCATCTCTCGTCCAAAGTATATAAAATTACTGTTATTTTGTTTGTAGATGCATGTTTGGGGAATAACTGTAGCTACAGCTAGTCCCAATGACAAATTCAATAAGTTTCTGTGTCTGCCTCCCAATAAAATCAACATCATTTATCACTACAATGAAACTGCATTAATGCAAACATACATTGTTCCTCTGCCAAGACAAGAGCCAGGCCATTTGTCTGTCTGTCAGTTTGTTTATAGTCTGTCTGTCAGCAAGATTATACAAAAGCTGAATTTAATGAGACACAGTGGAGAGGTGGAGCATGGAGAAAGAAACATTTAAAACATTCATTTTTGATGAAGATCATTTTTTTCAATTTGCAAACTAGGGCAATGACTTTGCTGATGTTTTATTTTAGTGCCTTGTTGGTTGTGCAAATCCTTGCACTTTGAACCCTGTGCAGTAATGGATAAACAAGGTTTAGCACATATGTTATCTGCACATCGATTAAGTATAAGCATCACAACAGAAGACTAATTGCAGCCTTCTGCATGCAATGCAAATGCTGCAATCTTGAAGTCTTCAAACCAGAATTAAGTTGTCTTTATATAAGGAGCACAAATTATAACGTGTGTTACTCGGTGATTATGTACTCTAAACGGCTTGCCTGTGAGATTGACGTTTCTCAACATTTTTAGCGTTTGACTTGAGCACTCAAGACAAATGGGCCTTGACTTAAAACTTCCATGGTGAAAAATTAGATAATGTAGCTGGAATAAATCTCCAAAATTGGGAGAGCCTGTTTTCCCCATAGCACACAATATGTTAATCAGGAGCCAACTGTGCAGCAGTTGGACAATCAATCAGCTCAGCATTTTGTCTTATTCCATTATATTAACACCTGAATGGAACTGGCAAAGAGCCTTTTTGCTTAACAAGTTTGGAATTTATTGCCGAAAGCTTACAAAAATGCCACTCTCTGCCTTCATATTTAATGATGCCTGCTCGACCAATTTTAATATTACAGTATGTGGTTGCAATTGCAGCAGCTTAATCTATGGTATGTTGGATATTTTTGCAGGAAAATATTTTCCTTATAAACCAGACTGAGCTTGCAGACCGCTAATTTATACAACAGATGTGGAATTGGGCAAAGCTAACAAAACATTTAGGTTTACAGACCTCTTTGATATTTAAAGACAGCTACTCAAGGGTTGCAGTATACTACAGTAAAGCTGTTTAACTGAGCCTAAAAGATTAATTTGTAGAACTGCTTGTAAATCAAAGTATGTATAGCAAAGGTGTGAAATTACTCTTTGCATGCAGCACCAGCTGTAGCTGCTGTTGCGTGCAGGTGTGTCTGGGCAGAAACTGTGCCTCGAGCCGCTGCCGAGGATGCAGGTTCGTGTTTAACAGCGTGTGCCAAAACTGTCTCGCCTGTCGCTTTTAACTTTTATCTGTGCAACCATGTGTGTCTGTAATGCAACCTTAGGTGAGTCTTGCTCCAACATGCTATTATCTTGCTTTTGAGTTGCTCTGGCGTAAAAAAGAATATATATATATACATACAAGTGCAAAGATGCATGTCCGTCTTTTAATTTATCTTTTAATTTCCTTGACATATTGGATTTATGTTTGTGTTTAGTTCATTAAACAAGGCAAGCAAATCTTTTAAGACATATATTTACATTATCCTGGAAGTATTTTCTTTTGCTGTACTTCTTGTATCATTAAAGCTTTCCTCCACACTGCGGGACATCTCAGCTTGGCCGTGTGTGCTTGCTGACGGACTCACTTAACTCCTGCTGAGCTCTGCTCCAGGGTCTTGGGGACGTGGGAGGGGTTGATCCACAGCCTCTCCCTTTTCCTGGCTCTAACCTACTTTAGCTTCCAGGCTTCCTGCTCCTCACAGGTCAGACTCTGAGTACTGGTGTGCAAGAGGAGACGGATGACCAGCGTATGAACGCCTTTAAGTCATAAGCCTGTTTAAGTGCTCAGGAGAGACCCCACCTTGTTCCTCTGCAGTGTCGTGCAAACTGAAAGTGTCACTGATGGCAGCGTGATTTCCTCTATCATAGAGAGAGACAATTATATAAATATAGGAGTCGTAAAGGGTGGATGTTTTTCTTTCTGCGGCACTAATCCAAGTTGCTGCAGAGGCTTATCCAGTTAGTTCCCTGATTTGACAGTTCAAATGAACCCACTAATGACATACACACATGCACAGGACAGCAAACCTCCCATGTTTGTGATTGCCATTCAGTCCCTGACTTGTCAAAGTCTCTTTTGGTCAGACTGTTAGATCCAGCTGTGCAAGTCAACAGTTCTTATTATACAGAAGAAGCCAGCTTGGCTCACAGGCCCTCTGTGAACTTGCATGCCCCAGTTATCTGGATGACGCAAGTGAATCAGGGCAGATCCACCACTTGTGTCTCATTAATATCAGGCACACCCAGCTGTTGTCATAGTGCTGCTGTGTACAAGGCCTTTTATGCTTCCATCTTTTCCTCTGTCTTCAGTAACTTGAGCAACAGTTTTCTGTCCCGCTCATTATTTATTATCGTTCTTTAGTACACTTTCAGGGTGGAAAAAACAACAGAAATAGTTACAAAAAGTTATACATGGTGTTAAACATGGCTAATAATGTGAATAAAGAGTACCTTTATATCGGCATTCCTGAGATAATAACAGGTTTTGAGTGATAACAGTTTAAATATACAGAAACCAGAACCTGAAAATATCACAGCTTATGGTGCCAAATTCACTCTACAGTTTATTAAAGGTTTTTTTTCACATTAGATGGAAAACATCTTATTACCATTAGATTTAAGAAGGTCTTCAGCCAAGAAAATGTAACCACTAAATATGACTTTTAAAAGAGTTTTGTCATTATAAATGGCCCATTAATTTTTCTGTTGATGATAGAAGTGGAAAGGAATACAGAGGGTGTTTGTTTCCCCAGAGGCAAAAGATGAGCTCAGTCTTCAGAGTAGGATTTTAGTTAGGCTTCAACCTGTAGACTGTACATAAAAGATGGACACGGGAACTATGTAATCACCCAGTGGGCTGTGATATCCCAGTGGAAGTTTCAGATTTATTATTACAGCTGTTGCCCTGTTGTTTTTTGGAGTCAGAAGTAACCCTAAAAGCATCAAAGGGTTGATTTTTCTGTTTTCTTAACTAATGCTTATTAGCTCCATTCACAAAGTACATCCATCCACTGTACAGATGTGTTGCACTGACACATATACCTGTATGTTAAGTAATATACAAAAGCTAGAAAACCATTCCCTAAAAGTGGTGCACAGACTTGCTGTATTATTTGTCAGATGCAAAAAAACCGAGAAGTACTAAGCTAGAACGCCCAGGCGCCACAAACACTGTTGAGAAGTCCAGTTCATCGACTTCAATTAGCTCAAGTGGCACCAAGCAAACAGCTAGAGATGCAGTCGGCTCTCATCTGGCTATCAAAGAGGCCAAACCTTTTTTTTTTTCTTGGATGCTAACATTGTGGTCGGCATGTTGTCTTGGTTTGTCTCAGATGTTTTCTGAGGTAAGGCTTCCTGTTTAGTTTTGAGCTCATCTGGCTGACGGACCGATGAACTTATACCATGGTGAGGCATCTGCTGTCTGTCTGTCCAGGTAAAATTAGCAAGAATTGCTACTCCTTCAAGAGTATTCATCAGAATGTAATTGGACTTATACACAAAGCCCAAAGGATCTTCACAGAAGTTTGCTCAAGCGCATTTTAAGGTCCACAACCCTTAACTCTTGCTTCTGATGATCAGTGAATGGGATGAGGTACTATGTCATGGAAGTTCTGGTTAGTTGGATGAATTTAGACAATATGAAGATGAAACTAGCTAAGCTGAGATACTCACAGAGAGCTGCAAGGTCCTACTTATGGTGCAACAAGGCAAACACCTAATTTCAGTTCCAAAAAAGGGCTGGGCCACAGGGGATTATTGTTTTACCACAGTATGCGAATATGATTTCTCACATGCATGCCAGTAATTAGTTGAGTTGTCTTTCATTTTTCTTCTAAATTTTGTTTTGACAAACGAGTTGTATTATTGCTGAGAGAATTAACACTGATTGAAGATCAGTTTTTACAGTGTATGTAAATCTCATGGCAGCTGCCATCTATAACAGCCTCAGAAGTTCTTAACACAGAAACCGAAATGGAAAAAGAAATGAAACACATTTTCCTTAATAATCACTCTATCTGAAAATGCTGCCTTCACTCACAACACACTCCACCAGCCCTGCACATGTCTTTACTTTGCTGTCCTTTCCACGACCCATAATTCCCTTCTTCCTGCCCACCTAACTCTTAAAGATTAACAGAGTGCTCACTACCTGTCCACCTGCTAGAGGCATCACATTTACGGGCATCAGGGTAATCTCAAGGGTCCAGTTGGTCTTTTAATCCTTGGAAACAGAAATAGAGAACCCAGTCGAGGTCAGGTTGTTCAATTTCCAGGGGGATCTCTTATTGAAACTTCCATTGTTCAGTCTGGGAGGCCATCTGTACCAATATCACTATTTAATGTGCCAAATGCGACTTATGTGGATATTGTTTTCTTGGTGTTACTAAGATGTTACATGATTTCACCTTGATTAAATCTAACCAACTTTTTTTCTCAAGAACAAAAGGCACAGAAAGGCTGGCCTGTGCACTGATTTGCAGCAGCGAAGGTTTTTGTAGAGTTCATGCCCTCATCGCTGAGCATGCGGGCGTGTTTGGTAGCGGCACAAGATTACCATAAAGCTACGCTTGAGGCTTTTATTGGCTTCATCTTCCCAGTCTTGACTTGAGATATACCCTCGGGATCTATCAGTGTCACCTGGATATCTGTAGCCAATGTGAAACCCGCAGAATCTGAAGCCATCTCTGTTACATGCACCGACAACAATGGAAGGGCGACTTGGACCACATTTTGAAGGTTTTGGTTGCAGAAGCAATTTTGGAGCTATCAGATTGAAACTCAAGATGCCAGAGCAAGTCAATTCTGTCAGGAATTTCTAAGATGGGTGTGCTTCTATTGAAGACTACTTTCTAAATGTAAGGAAAAAAAAAGATTCCCTTTCACGGTCACATAGTTTATATCGAAGATGCCACTATGGGGTTGTAGAGTCTCAGATTTCTCCAGTTTTTAAAGAGCTCCTAGGTTGTCCAAAACAAAAGCAACTGAGGTATTTAGGCGGCCTGAATATCTTTGATAAGGAGCATTGTATTATATTTCCATAAGTAGATGAGTTGTTAGGTCGGATTGTAATACTATTCCATTCATTTTAGAGGCCCTCTTATCTGTTCCGCCACTATGCACTGTCCAAAACTCAATAGACCCTCTGATTTCCAGTTTTTAACCGTCTGGCAGCTCCAACTCCCAGATGCACATTTATACTGTACTTTATTAGCTTGGGATTTTCCACTTCTGAGTTAATGTAGGTAACACAGGCTAAACTAAATGATTCATGTGATACCCTCCTGTCTTCGTGTGTGTTAGCGCTGTAAGTTGAGCATGATGAATCTCTCAGAAATAGGATTTTCCCTCACGATTAAGGGCGCACAGTGTGCCGAGGCATCGCGCGCTCATGTCATACCTGTTTCTTCCGACATTAAACCTTGATTCAGTGCCTCGGCCTGTGTAGATTTCGGCGAGAAGCGGCTTCCAACCGTTTGGCTGCTCTTGCGTTTCGTGCCACCAGAGATTTTCTTCTCACTTTGAAAAAATAACCTAAAAAATAACATTTCTTACACAAACTGAAGCCACAGCCAGCTGGTTTTAAGAGACAGATCCCACATCTTGCAGGGTGAAACTTGCTACCCTTCTCAAGCAAGCCTGTCAAGTCTGTCCTATTTAGACTGGAACTAAAGTCCCTCTTTGGGAAAGGCAGCAGCACTGGATAATATGATGGAAGAGAAAAATTGCCCATATGTGTGCCATCTGACAAGAACCTGTAGCTTTGCCCCATATTTGCAATGGGACAAAATAAAAATTTCTTATCTAAAATGATGTTTTTGTCCTCTGTGAGTTTGGCTAATGCTTTTTCTAAAAGGGAAAGACTGGGAGAGGCGTTCAGTGTTCTTCAGCGGACTTGTTCTGTATAACTGTGCCCGGCAGTGCCAAACCCTACTCCCTGCAGAGATGACCCTGGGCACACGCTCCAGCTGTGCAAACACAGCCGCATTGCTGAGCACACACTTACATTCTGGCTGAGCCAAATCCAATTATTTGCCTTGCCTTGAACCTCTTTTTTTCTTCTTTCATTTCAGTAGTGCATATTCAGCTGCCTTCCGCAGTGCACACGAGCTGAACTGCCAGGCCGAACAAGGCTGACAAATGTGCTACTGTGGGTACTTTTTTGCTATATTTCATTCATGTGAACATACCCCTGCTTGTCAGTTTAATTTCTCAGCCTTTTCCTCATTTCTCTCCCCAAGCGTCTGGCGTGACAGTAGGTATCCATTTTTTTTTGAAGGAGCACCACCAAAGTCAACAGGGAGGGGATGTGAGCCGCTCCATCATCAGTCAGTTGACACTGACGGAGGGCAAAAAAAAGAAAAAATGTTTATGTCAGAAGAGTCCATCCCATATGAAAATCTAAGCACACAGTTATGTTACCTCGAGTGGCCTTTGTTGCTTCAGTTTGACCTACTCCCTAAAGGACGCACAGTTTATGAGTATATCCCAAACAGCAATGATTTAAACATAGCAACTGGAAATAAGCAAAACTTTACTGGACTGTATGGGGGTGTTTCTACTCCCCCGCCGAGCCAGAACCGTTATGTTTGATTGTACAAAACTAAATCCTGCTTCTTCTCAAGCAACGGTGAAGTGAACTTCAGTCTTTGAACACAGTATTATATGTGGGCCTATCAATTTCACCCTACAAGGAGCTCTTTTTAGCACAAGTTAGCTGTGATGACTGTGTTTTTAACCTGTAGACCTGATGTTAGCATAAATAGCTATATAGTTGATGCTATATGGCTAAATGTCAACAGCTGGTGTTTTTAGCCCACCAAAGAAATTAACTTCAGCTTAAAATGATAAACCTTTTTTTGTCCAAAAAACAAAAAAGATAAAAAATAAAAAAAGGCCTAATATACTGTATATTATATGGAAAATAAAGGTCTGGACACATAAAAGCTGTGCAAATATTTAGTGCATTAAAATATTGTTTGGGACTCACCTATTCTCAGTGCAACTATTCACACCATTCACATAAAGCGGTATTTATATTTTTTGAACCAAGCTCTATTTTTTCTTTTTACATTTTTTGGATCCTAATAAAGAAATCTGACCAATCAGACCATAGAATTTGGTAACAAGCGCTCTTGTGGCTCAAAACGTGCACGTTACCGAATACATAAATAGTAAAATAGTACTATTTTGCCTCAGAAACTCAGCTAGACGCTGCTCCGGCTCTCTGAAACGATTTCTCTGCCTCCTCAGACATAGTCCCAACTTCGGATCTGAAAAATTCTGACTCTCATTTCAATTTTTCGCAACATGTTCATCGGGTAATTAGCTAATATATAATAATAAACACTCACTATTTCATATATGTTTGTGTTTTGTAACGCAAGCCATCATTTTGAATGTTCTGCCAAGTAGTACAGTGCACAGGCAAAAGCTTGCTCCCTGCCTCCATCCAGGAGAACAAAAGCAGCGGGAGGAGAAAAGTGGAGACTATCATGTTGCCGTCAGATTGACAAGCAGAGTTCATGCCGCAGACATGAGCTGACATTGCAGATCTTTATGGCTGTGACCTTGACTCGTAGCCAAACTCAATCCTTTTTTCTCCTAAATGTCAGATAGCGCGTATTAACACGAGAATCTGGTTTCAGCTACAAAGACAAATACAAAACACACATATTTTTATAAAATGTCCCCACTGTGTCCCCCTCTGTGTAGCAGTACATTTTAAGTCACACATCTGTAATTCTACATTCAAGGCCGAGCACTCAGAATCAGTCGAACACACAGGCTTAGTGTGCACACAGAGGAACAGCACTTCCTTCAGGAATGCTGAGCAGTTCTCCCCACGTATTTAAAGACTGTCCTTTCAAGTGCACCGTTGTTGGAACAAGTTAAGTGTTATCGTAACTGACAATAGTTTGTTTGGGAAAGAATTTCTTCAATAGCTTGGGGCGTGATCGGTACAGTAAAACCCCGATGAGTGAATCTTTCCATTTCTGGTGAACCAGCGTGACCTGCTTTATATATATTAGCTGACCATGGTATACAGTGGGAGGAGCTTCTTTTGACTGTGCTTTTGCTTTGGACCTAAATGATTTTTCTGAGATAATGGAGTGCTTTTCAGGCAGGGTCCACAGGGAGCCCTAATGCATAAACACACGGTGTGGTGTCTCTCTTTTTGCTGTTGCCGGGCCTAAAAGGGAGGGACCTGCCATGCTTCAAGTACAATGAAGAAACTCACGTTCCTGGAATTTGCACACATGCGTGCAGAAAAACATAACAAAATTGTAAGATTGCAAAACAAACAGTATAGCAAACCTGGAACTCCCTATAGGATATTACTATAAACAAAGACTTCATAACTTACATGAACAGTACGACGTAATGAAACATAAAGTTAGATAAACAGGGGCCCCATAGTGGGCTCACACATGATGTCAGATAAATCTCCAGTGGCATGTTTAAGAGTTCAAATGGCGCCTCCGATCTGTCTCTTTAATACAGAGGGAATGTGGAGGATGCACTGTGCCAACTCACTCCCTCACCCACCCATCCACCATGCGCTCCCCTTCCTTCAAACGCCATTTTGGCTGCGGCCCAGATGTCAGGGACGTCATTCATCACACCGCTCCCTCTTGTCAGCAATTACACAAGTATGACAAGGATATTTAAATAATTTTTCTTGACATGGTATCATTGTCACAAGTCTCTGCAATTATCCTCCATTACTGGCATCAACTACCAAAGTGTTAATGCGCTCGCTTTTGTTTTTGCCATCTTTTTGAGACGTATTTTCTAAAGTGACATCTTTGTATAGTATCTTTGCTGATTTTAGAAGTTTGAGTAGATTAGTCAGTCTTCTGTGGACAGCAGCCTTTGTTTGGTCACATAAAAGTTGACTGCATCATGTAGACCAGTTGGGAATACATCATTTTAATAACTCCCACGATGATTGTCATATTCAGAGGACCTTAAAGAAATCACTGGCTTTCTTCTGCATTTTTGTCTGTCAGTGATGTTGAGTCAAGTGGGGGTGTCTGAGACAATCTGCCAGACAGATTTGAGTTATTGTCAGTGTTCAGTCTGGTACTGTAGCATAATAAAAACCTGACTGTTAGAAAAACTCAGATTTGTAGATCAAGTTTAGGGTGCTCAATAACTGTTGCTTTAAATGCCAGACTGAATTCAGACGTTACCCACGATTGGCAGTCTACAACTGGTCTGCTGTAGAGGCCTGCCTCTCCTCCTAATAGTCGTGGGCCTTGCTTTTATAAGAGAATACACATTTACTAAATTATCTTCTGATTCTCTTTAGTATTCTTTTTCCTTTTTCAACATACAGTGTCCTGAAAAAAGTACCTCCTCTTTCCTGATTTCTCCAATTTTCACATATTTATTAAATGTTTCAGATCATCAAACAGATTTTAATATTAGACCAAGACAACCTGAGTAAATTAAAATATATCAGATCAAAACGTATCAAATGTGTCAGATGCACACGGGTACAAGTAAAACTGCAGGACTAAATCTCAGCAAAAACAAACACACTATATGCCTACATTTATTTTATCACGTGTATAAATATGTGATAATTCCTCTCTTTTTTAATAAACCCAAACCTTTGTTGAAATGACCACATCTGTGCAACCACTGCCACAGTGCATCATTTTATAAATCTGACCCTTTTCCTTATTTTTGATATGTTGTTAGATAATTGTACTTTATTGATATGTAAATGCAGTTTTTATATGAATTGCCATTTAGTTAAAATGTAAAAACTGGTTCGGACCCCGCAGTGGTGTAAGTGTTGGTAGACATACTGTTTTGTAATTCCTTGAGGTGACTGGAGTCCACCTGTACCAAGCAGAGGGTACTGAAAATGTTTTCCAAAAAATACACACCTATTTTTTTCAGATTCCTGAACTGAAACTGTGTGTTAATACAAGAAATAAGCCCTCTGTAGCTCTCTGTGGACTACCACAATTAAAAAAGTGAAAGTGACACACATTTTGAAATCTGTGAGTTTTCCTCAACAGAGCATTAATCATTCCCGATGCGTAACATACCGACGATTTGTCAGCCCCGAGGCGTCCCATGGGAACGCAAAAGGTAACCTTACACGTCCCTATGATACAAACGGTTCTCATGTTTCCTCCTTTTTCCGTATGCCTAACATAAGAACGTGTTGGGTGACTGAAAGAAACTGAAACATACCGACATAATAAGCGCCGGTACGCTTTGGGGGCGAGGACGTGCTGTCCTCAAAGCGCGATGAATAGTGAAATGGAAATACTTGAAAACCACCAGGATTCTTCTTAGAGTTGGTCACTTAGTTGAAAAAGTGACTAAGCGGGTGGCCTGTTGGTTATGAAAATGACTAGAAACCCAATAAACACCCCAAAAGTGCTTCAATCATGGAATAACCTTCCAAATGAACAGCCACCTCAGCAGGACTATCAATCAGACTATTATAGTACAGCAGCCAGCGCTCTCAGAGACTCTCAGAGGCAAAAAAACCAAACAACTGAGCTGATGAGTTAAACCAAGAGCGGTTGGTGCAGTGGCTGGTAAACACCGGGCACTTCTCGTCAATAATAACATCCCTATAATGAAGCATGGTGGTGGCAGCATCATGCTGTCGGGATGTTTCTTAACAGTAGAGACAGTGAGAACTCATTGAAGAAAACCTGCAGAGACTGAGGTAGCGAATTATATTTCAGCACAACAGTGGACCAGAGAGCCAAGACAACACTGGAGTGACATGAGGACAAGTGTCCATGGGTAACCCAGCCAGAGCTCAGCCTCAGACCTCATCTGATCTCTGTGAAGAGACTTGAATATGGCAGGTAACAAATGCTTCCCATTGATGATGAAGGATTTACCAAGAAGAATGGAATAAATTTCCAAAATTTAGGTTTGCAAAGACTTTACAGACATACCTGAGAAGAGTTAAATCTGTGATGGCTCTGAAAGGGTCCTAAAGAGTACCGACATAGTTTTTTTAAAAGACATATTTCTGTTTTTTATTTTTTTTTATAGATTTACAGTAAATTCTGAAAACATGTTTTCACTTTTTCCTCATTGGTTGATTGAATCCAGTTGGAGGGGGAATGGCGAAATTAAATTCACCACACCATGCACAGACACAGTTGGACCGATAGTTGCACTGTTCTGTGCACTTAGCAGAAAGCATGTCCTCATTAAACAGACTCGTATCTAAGATAAATCATCACTATGTGATTAATGAAAGAAGCAGACACTTAATGCAATAAACTAAGTGATGGGTTTATGAGCCTAAATACTTTTTAAAGCCTCTAGGCTGTTATTTGATTAACTTGGGTCTGAAATCTATAAATATGCTGCCCCGTCTGCAACTTTCCCTTTTCATCAGTTGATAGATGATAACAGGACATGGCCACTGTCATGCACACACTGTAAAGAAAAAGCAAATGAAATTAAGTTTTGGTCTGTGTAACTGGCAGAAACCTCAGCGTACTGGTAAACATCCAAAATTCTTTCCATTTTGTGCCCGATGTGCAGCTGGCTTCCAATAATGTGGAACACAATTGAAGAATGGAGTATAGATTAGGGAGCAGATTGCTGGATACTTAAAGATGCCACGCTAAAGGCAGGGCCCGTTTCATTATTTGCCTCGCTGCCAGCCAGATGAGGTCAGGGCTCGAGAATGCCACAGAATATGGAAATTAAGATTGTTGGATGGTCAGGCAACTCCGCAAATGAGGGGCTTAATTTGGGAGAAGGAATGCACTAGTAATTCGACGGTAACCGCAGACGGCTTTCACAGCGCACGTTGATGTCGGTGAAAACAGTTTGGGAAACTCTGCGGAACAAATTTGTTGGCCTTTGCTGCGGTATGAGGCTGCAGAGGTCTCGCAATTCTTCACAGATCAGTACAGCACAGTTTACACTGATTTCACTGGTGAAGAAGTGTTACCTTTACTGAAAACCCCCAAGGTTCCAGTTATTTGGCCACGATTCACGCTAACAGCTTGCCAGGTTTGTTCTTTGTCTATTTCAAAGAAAAGTGTGATTAGTGGATTGGTCTTCTGGGAGGTCTGGCATCAACCGCTTTCATGCATGATCAATGTGTGGGCCACCGCCACAGAGAATTCTGCAAAAGCTAATGGTATGTTAAATAATAGATGAAATAGGAGAAATTTGCTGATTTGTGACCAGTACTACTTGACTTTGGGCCCTCCAAAAACCCAAATCTGATCCGGTTTTGCACCACACAGTTTAGAGGGAAAATGTAATTGAAACGACATTTTTATGCCATATTGCAGTCTGGTTTAATGGCAAAACATAAAATGGACAAGAATTTATAAATATGAGTTACATTTTTAATTTTTATTCCCAGGAACATGACTAAATTTTGGCAGAGTATTTCAAAAACTGCTGTGAGACAGTGCTGCACACTGACAATGTAATTTTTATGTTCTTTTAATAGTTTTTGATGAGTGATGTACTTTAACCCACCTGCTGTAAAATGGTCAAATGCTTCATAAATAAATCGGCTATTAATTGCGTTTTTTAAAAGAAGCGTATTATATGTGGGTCTTAAATCATTTTCTTTGGAAGTATCTAAAGACTAAAACCTGAATGGAAAGTTACAAAGCTATGAAACCCTGTAGAAACTGTTATCATCAGTCATCTTGTGACGATCGCCGTCATGTGTGAAATGACCCTGGTGTTTTGCATCGGCCGTGCAGTAGCACAGTGAACTCGTTGGCCTGCTATGCGTGGAACATCGAGTTGTAATTGTGCCACCCAGCTGTCTATTTGAATCTTTCTGCGAACTGATGTGATGAAGGGGGACAGATGTTTTTGAATGTGTGTGTGTGCGTGCATGCAGTACAGTGAATGAAACTGTAATTTGAAATCCACCACTTAGTTATGGCTCTCTCAAACGCACCACTGCACCATCCATCTCTGTAGCCTCTTTGGTCATGGTAGGCGGCCCTGTGTTCACACACTTGCACAGCTTCATTACTGACAGAAGTCAGCATTACTTAACACCACTAGACAGATCCACAGATGGGCTAATGAATCGATCAGACTAATGAAAAGCTGCGAGGAAGAGCAGCTACACAGCTGCTGTATATACACCCCATCCATGTCCAATGGTTGCACGGCTGCCAGCGTTATATTGATATGATAGTTTACAGTATTCACTCTCTCTCACAGTAGTGCAGTAGGGATGCTTTTCAGTGATAAATATGTATGAAGTGTACATATGCTTTCTATCAGGTGCATTTTTCAGACAGAATGCAATACGCAGAGCACCAAACAGGCCAGAGATGCATGATCTTAAAGGTTAGAGATGGATGTCTTTTTATCCCTGCCCAGACGGTTACTTTAGGCCACTTACTCTGCGCCCGATGTGGTAAATTAATAACATTTAACGATCCCCTTTGGTGTGAAATAACATGATAGATTTGGTCAATCTGCCTTTGAGCGTAAGGCCAGCGGAGCAGAAGACGGATGATTTCGGTAAACTATCTCCTCCTCTGAAAATGTGACTCGGTCATGATTTGTCCACCCTTGCTTGCTTGGGTTTCACACTCTTCTTACATAACCTTCACATCTGTGTTTCACGATGGAATCAACTAGAACAAAGAGCCAAGGCCATTCATCATGGGCAGAGGCTTAGACAAACAAGTGACTTTTTTGTCTTTTAAGTGGGCGTGATGGAAGATGCAAACTGGGTGGATGTCTTGAATCAGAGCTGTGACGTCAAAGCCGAGCCCAGCTGAGGCCTCTCTTCTTTTTCTTTCAATCACTGAAAGGCCAGCTTGACCCAAAAAAGTAATATCTCGTTACTACTCAGCTTCGGTTGCCAGAGACACTGTTACCAGTGGATGCGCATAATTCTTAATGTGTAAAACTTTGGAAGCAAAGTTCTTTGAAGCTAGTAAAATTACAAACGTTTAGTCACAATAGATGACTTTTCTCAACATTTTTAACTAGCAATGAATCCTAAATTCATCGTAGTTAGGCCTCACACAGACCTAGAGACTGGTCAGCAACCCTGGCAGCCTCCTTGTGAAAAATATGTATTCCCCGACCGGTTGATGAGAGATTGCTGGAGGTTGCTGGCTGCTGCTGGGTGAAAATGATTGCAAAGAGGTTGCTGCACTAAAACCCTCCTTGTGATTACTTTGGTTGCAAGCATTTTGTGGTATTTACTCTTTGAGCTGCAGTGAAACTTATAAAATTGCAAGCGACCTGGAAATGGAGATATCTGCCTCAGGGCTCGCAAAATTTCAAAATCCCTGGTAGCCCTTCGGGCAGGGACTCTTCAGTGTTTGGTAGCCCAAAATAAATTTAAGTAGCCCGAATGAAAAAGGGAGCAATTTTTTTTATGTTTTGTTTCCTGTTTTGTTTCCGTTACAATATTATACTTTAATGTATAATATTGTAACGGAAACAAAACATTAGGGATGGGTATCGTTTAGGTTTTATCCGATACCGGTGCCAAACCGGTACTTTTGAAACAGTGCCGGTGCTTAAACGGTGCTCAAACCGGTGCTTAAAGAATGGAGAACACAAAATTGGTCCAAAAACCTCTCATGTTCAGCTGTTTTTTGTAAAAAGATAACAATGTTAGCCTTTTCTGCAGCTATAGGGCATATATGGTATCACTCTTGGCTGGAAGCAGTGCTTAAACAATGGGAAAAAAAACACAAACTTTGTCCAAAAACCTCTCATGTTAAACTTTTTTCCACTTTTTCTTTGGTCATTTTAGTCTTTTTGGCCAGGGTGAAGGGAGTATCTGCCATCAAACAAGAAGACAGCCGCATGTAACTACGACGGTGTTTGCTAGTTCACCTTACATGCATTAATTTAATAACGTGATTAGCCTACTCAACGTAAATTACACACGAACAACATTAAGCTACTCACGCAGAGAAGAACGGCTGCTGCTGCCATCATCATCCGTCATCATTTCTGCTACACTGGCAGGGCTAGGGGCCAGGACTCTACTCTTCGAGTTTTTGGGGGATGTTGCTAACTCCAGGTCCGATAACAGGCACCACACCCGCAGTAGATGTGCTCGGTGTGAGGTCTCGCAGCAAGCTATCAAACACGGCGCATTTCTCGACTTTAAAAAAACGCTATGCGTCGCCAGGTGTTTCATCGGATTCGAGGTGTTACCTCCTTTGACAGTATCACAGTACCAGCTTAAAGTACTTGTTGCAGGCTGCTGCGTTTGCATCTTTTGCTGCGAAGTACAGCCAGACTTTTGACCGCTTCGCCTTGGGCATTTTTAATCTGTAGCTCTGCTCTAAAAGAACGTACGTACCTGGACCCGCCTACTATCCTCGGAAACGTAAAATGATTGGCTAGAATTGGCTCAGGAAAAAAAAAAGAAGCACCGAAACAAAGCACCGAAATGTGCGCTGCTTTTCGGTCTGGTTACTACCGTTTATGTCAGAACCGGTGCCATCATGGCACCGTACACCGGTACCCATCCCTACAAAACATTAATCAAAAAATTGTTGAAACACAAATTACAATATTGTATAAAAATTACAATCATCAACTCAAATACTTGGTTGTAATTGAACAGAAATTTCTATGAACTTGTATGAACTGTACAACAGGAATCAGTCTGTGTCAGATCCTGAATTTGAAATTTCCACTGAAATCACAGGTAAGAGGCAAGTGGAACCAAGATCTAGGACATTTGCTTTTTGAAGTTTGCAAAGACTGCTAAATTTTGCCAGTGGTAGTTCACTCTTTGCAACATAGTACGCTGTTCTAAACAGATTTTTCAGGTTGATTTTTAGTATGTTATTTGCAGACTGAGCAATAATCCATTTCTTGCATTTCTCATGGATTCTAATGGGGACCTTTCTTAAAATTACTGGTCCCAGTAACAAAGGCACTTGTCGACTCAGAAATCGAGGGAAACCAACAATACACCCGGCAAAACATTATGTTATTTACACGGGTGCACATAAGTGGTCCGCATGTGCGCATTCGCTGTCAAAATAAAAGACGCGCACCAGATAAGAAGTTGCAACGCGTTTGCATACATATAAAAGGCACTGTTTTTGTCCACTAGAGTGGGATTTTCATGGCACATTCTGCACCAAATCTCTGTGCGTTCATCATTTGTTTAAAGCCAGCTCACCTCCTGCAACCACTTTTCCTAGAATACGCGCTTCTTTTGTGGTTCGGACTCCATCTGACATTTCTTTGGAGGTGGAGGAACACCAAAGCAATTGCTTAAAGGAGCTTCTTCGACATCTTTAAGAGTTCTAAACAAATGTCTGTCCTCCTCCAGAAAATCTTATGGACGCAAACACGCGTTACAACTTCTTATCTTGTGCGCGTATTTTATTTTGACAGCGAATGCGCACCTGCGGACCACTTATGTGCACCCCTGGTTATTTAGCTTGTCATATTCCAGCCACAGAAATTCTTTTGTCCATGAAACCATAAAGCTGCACTTTCTTTTTGCCTTATAGTCTGATTTGTCATAACTTTTCCGTTTTGTGGTAGGCTTTTCTTTGGCTGTCACTTCTTCACCCTGACCGGTCTTATTTGGCTCAGCAGAACTAAAATATATATCCTGCTGCCTTTACACACGCACTCACATAACGCTCAGCGATTCTCTGCGCGATCAACCTCTCACATGTTTAAGCTTGCTGCGGGAGATTTCACTTGTCATGTTTGATAGTAAACTAACGATTGATAAGACGATGTCAGAGGAATCGGTGCGCAAATTATCATCACTCACCAATCAGTACTGTCGCTCTCTATACACAGTTCGCGCGATTGCAAAGTGAAAGCAAAAAACAAGTGCAAATTCAAATGCGATTTCAATATGTCACATATAGGGCGGCTCGATTATGGCAAAAATGATAATCACGATTATTTTCACTGAAATTGAGATCTCGATTATTTGATGATATTTATTTAACAATAACAATGTATTGAATAATGGCTTTAAAGATTGTCAAAAATAGTATAAAATAGTGTGCAAATACTGGTAACAGTGCAAATGTTTGCAATATAAAAAATAAAATGTAAACATCTATGTTTAGTGAACTTTGCCATGTCGCTCTGTGGTGCAGCTACGACACCAAAGTTTCCACACTATGTCTACTTGATCCACGTCTGACTCCGCGAACCCATAATGTTTCCACAACATTGAAGGGTTTTTTTTTACCTCTCTTTTCAACCAACGGCAGTCACTCTCCTCTCCAAATAACTTCTGCTTAGCTTTCCGAGCTTCCCTCTGTTAGCTCCTCTTAATTGTTGTGCCGCCTGTTCGAAACGCAGAGAGGTGCGCTCGATTTGCCACACGGAGCAGCGCGAGAGTAAAGCACGAGGGAGGTGCTAATAATCGGCTCAGTCATTTTTAATGATCGTTGAAAGCCCAGATCGTAATTTAGATTAAAATTCGATTAATTGAGCAGCCCTAGTCACATATTGACAGTGGTTCACCGATGCCAAAGACGTATTTACCCAGCTACATTTCCGAAAGAATGCAAAAGCATTGACATATATTTTTCCTTCCTATGATAGCCTGACGGGCAGGGCAGGGATAGATTCTGGTAGCCCGACTGGAAAAATCGCTAGCCCCGGGACGTCGGGCTAGCGATTTTGCGAGCCCTGTGCCTTCAGAATAAAGGTTGTGCCTTGCTGCAGCACATTTCAAAAGGCAATTCTCCATTTCTAGTTTGTGTCACTATTGCTTAATGAGCAAGCACTTGGCGACGGGGGGAAGGAAAAACTCTATTTTAACAGGAAGAAGCCTCTGCAGAACCAGGCTCAGGGAGGGGGCGACCATTTACTGGTTGGAGGTGAAGGAGACAGGACCAAAAACACACTGTGGAAGAGAGCCAGATATTAATAATAACTAATGATTAAATGCAGAGTGCTGAGTGGTGAAGAAGAAACACTCAGTTTTAAGCCTAATCTTCTTAAAAGCGAGAGGGTGTCTGTCTCCGCCCACAGAAGAGTGGGCTGAAAGCTGAAGACTGCCTACTTTTAAATATTCAAGGAACCACAAGTAAGCCAGCAGTCTAAGAGCAAAGTGCTCTATTGGGGTCTTTCAGTTGAGAATGGGCCTGATTTTTCAAGACGTTGTATGTGACAAGAAGGATTGTAAATTAAATTCCGGATTTAATAAGGAGACAATGAAGAGAAGCCAAGATGAAGAAATATGCTCTCTCTTTCTAGTTTTCTTTCTATTTGTATTCCATGCAAAGTGTCAGGAACCAGAGCAATCTGCTGACAGGTCTCAAGGCCTGTGTGATTGAGGCCTTGGTTAGCCAGACCTTAAACTGCAGTTTCAAAGAAGGTAACCAATCAGTACAGAAATCCTGAATCGTGCTTTTAAAACCTCCTGTTGTATTTTAATGAAGTAACAAGGTCGATGTGTTAATTGAAGACATGCTTAAGCACAAGTTGTGCGTGCTCTAGCAGAAGAGTTACTGAGGTGCATGGTTTCAAATTTGAAGTAATGAAGAAAGTTGTATTTCTTGGTCTAATGCCTTCCCCTTCATCTCTGTGCCAGATGTGTGCAGATGTGGTCTTCCCTTCAGTACTTTGTCAGTCTCCACTCGCTAGCACTGTGGGAACCCGTGTGGCCCTGTTATCTTTTCCTGCAGCTGGTATATTCTGCGAGACCTGCAGGGTCAAGAGTGTCTCATCAGACTCGTGCTATTCTACATGACTGTTTCTTTCACTGCACCTCCTTTAAATTTGATTTGACGTGAGAAGCTGTTTCTCTGTAACAAGTTAAAGCTGCATTCATTTGATTTTTGAACCACAACAAACTGATATCCACACACACGTAAAGTAGCGTTGCCCTATAACAGATAACTTACACATTATACGTAGCTTTCTTATTTATTATTTATACAGAAATATTGACTTTCCAGCTAAAAAAAATCCCACATGTGTGCACTGAAATAAATGGGGCTGAATACCCCAATACAGAAAGTGCTACCCAGTGCTAATGTTTACTTTGAAATCAGCTGCTTGATTTATCTTATCTGCCTTCTTTATCTGTTTTTAACAGCTCATATATTCCTTCTGTCTTGTTTTTACTCCTAAAGTTATTCCCCAGATCGCTCAGATTTTTCCCAAGCAACTTGGGTGTTTTACATGCACAGAAGTGCTGAGATCCACTTCTCCGAGGAGGTCTTTAAACAGTAAATCAGAATGACATCTTATACACAGCTGCTTTGCTTGTGTGCTTTTTACCAGTTCAATGGGGACCAGAGAGGGTGCTTTCTTTCTCTATCAGCACTTGATTTGACTGGCTTTGTATTCAACTGCAGGTGAGGGAGAATGATGCAAAATCATCTGTACACTTCCAGTGGTAGTTCAGTGTGCTCAGCTACTTACAGTGTCACTTCACTCCACGCTGTTCTTTAAACTGTCAGACTTCTTGGAGGGCTTTATTACAAACCTCCACATTAAATATAAGAGAGGTCGTTACCTGAGCAGGGAAACCACACGATGTCTGGTACACAGATTAATGTTAGCCATGAAGCTATTTTTGCATTGAGATGTCTCCATGCTGGCTAATAGGATACAAAAGCCCCAGGACTGAATTTCACAGCTCCATCTGTACTGGATGTACTGCAAACCAAGGGTTGGAGGCACTGAGTTGTCCCACCACATAATTAGCTCCCCACTAAAGCTGAAACTCCACAATGAACCCTCGTGGCCTCGCACATGGTCAGCAGGTGGACCAACCTGTCTGCTTAGAAGGAAATATGCTACTTGCTAATGTTGCACACTTAGACGGGTCAAGCGCTCAGGTTGCAGTCAGCTCGTGGTCAACTCGGGAGTGACGAGCTGTGATTTATTGTAAAGGCACAGCCGGTGTGAGCATTACAGTATTTGGTCTCTGTTTGCATTGCAGGCAGATATTTTGTGGTTAGAAGGGATTTTTGCAAAAGCCACTGGATAGTTTCAGAAAAATGGCTGGTGACAACTGTGGAATAAAATGATCGATGATGACCTCTTCGGATGAGTTATCCCATTGCCTTGCGCAGAGAAACCATGGGACACAGTAAATAACTCTAAGTCAGGGGCAGTCCCTGTGACCAGAGCACAGAATTATGGATAACCTTGCTGAATGATGTAGCCTGATTGATTTAGTTAATATAAGTATACCGGTTCTCTGTCTTTATTTGTGCAAAATAGCTAATGGAAACAGTTGGCTAATGCTGTAGTTACTCATCAGGCAGCTGCAAGGAATCCCTGACATTCAACACTAGACTGTAAAACTGATGATACAGTAAAAAAACGACACAAGGAAGTGTAGTTTTGTCCTTTTATTTTCATTTTCTTCCCCAATTTAAACTATACTAAACAACTTTTTAGCATTTTTTGTCCCATTACAAATAAATACATAATTCAGAAACCATTTACAAATATTTTTTTAATATAGTAGCAAAAACTATTGTACATATTTACAAGGCCTGAAATAGTCCATCCGTGTTATAAATGCAAGGCTTTTCATTTTATATTTCCAGTTTATGAGCAGCAGTTTCACAGGCTGTATTAATGATAGATGGTGACAGTCGGGTCTGTTAGGTGTTGATGTCTTGCTGACTGCTTCCTGTCAGACGATAAAGCCAACACCTGAAACAAGAGAAAATTGGAGGCATGTTCAAGTGTGTAGTTTGAGTTTGCTGTTGCAGTCGATCATTGCGGGCTATTCGCTTCAATTCAGTTTCATTTATATAGTGCTAAATCGCAACAACAGTCGCTCAAGGCGAAACTACAGCAATGAGTCATTTTACATCCTTGTTGATGTCTGAATCATGATTTGTTTGCAACTTCATTGACACTGGTGGGTCGTGTTGAAGGTTTAGTTTTATTCTACTTTAGTTAAATTAAAAAACCTTCATCCAAACCTTCTCTGATGCCAAAAAAAACTTTTTTCTCTATCGTTGTATTTACACGCACTGAATGTACTGATTTTTACTTTTAAGACTATTTCCAACACACCACACAGTCAGCTTTTATTAAAACGGTTTGTCTCAGTTTGACTCTCAAACAGTTCAAATAACATATATGAAAGGACCTTTCTGATCAGCCATAGTATCAACAATGCAACAGTGTAATTCTCACCTCTTTTCCTATATTGGACATCTGGAAGGCCACAAAGGCTAACACGTTGTCCGTGTGACTCAAAGTCTGTTCAGTTTCTCCATCCCTGATTCTCACAGAGAATCTCCTCACAGAGGCCATCAGAGGAGGGTAAAAATCTTTTGAGCTCCTCTTCCTCGTGCTTTGATATTTTTGGACTTCATCATATCTGCCCCTGTGCTGGACATATGAGAAGCTGTGATGTTCAGGTGAAACGGTCGATTCCACTGCCATGGCTTTTGATGAGCAGAAGTACGACTGTCACATCGGAGCGCTGTCTTGCTTGTGTCTTCTGTTTGAACGGGACTGCACAACCGGACATAGAGTGAAGAAACTGTGCTGCTGCAAGCCGTGTGCTCACTGGTCAAAGGTTTGTGTTTATGAAGGATACTGACGTCGCCTACGCTCTCTTTCTCAACTTTACTCTCTATAAGGGCTTGGACTTGGAATTGCTTGATGGTTTCTGACGTCAATGAGTATCATTGCTTTATCAGCTTTGACCAAATATGGCCATGATGCACCATAACATATGATATTGCAGCTTTTTCTGGTATGAAAAAATATTTTGTCATTCCCGCCCTCTGCTTTGTGTGAAATAATACACAGCAGTAACTGCATAATAGGTAATCTTTTCTGTACCAGTATGTACGATGCAGAATCAGCAGTTTGCATTACATTGCATTTGGGAGACTACACAGTAGGTACAGTAAAGGGAGAAAATGTAAAAAAAAAAATAAGCAGGGAATTTTTTTAAATAATAGCCAAGATGCCAAAATGTGCCAAGAAATATCCCCCACACCATTACACCACCAGCAATCTGAACCATTGATACGAGGCAGGATGGAGCCATGCTTCTATGTTGTTTACAACAAATTCAGACTGTACCATTTGAGAGTTGCAGCTGAAATTGCGAGTCTGCAGACAAAGTAACATTTTGCCAAGCGTCTTCTGCTGAATCCCATCTGCTTCACGGTGTATGTGTTCAGAGATGCTCTTTTGCAGACCTTAGCTGTGCAGTGGCTATTTGAGTTACTGTTGCCCTCCCATTAGTTCGAATAAGTCTGCCCATTTTCATTCTCTGTAAACCCTAAAGACGGTTACATGGGACAGTCGCAGTCGATATTTATGATAGCAAGCAGCTAAACAGGTGTACTTAATAAAGTTGATGTTGAGTGTATGTCTTCCAGTGAGTTTAATGTTGCGTAATATTACTAGCTTAACCAGAACATTTTCAAAGTTAGCTAATGTGATATTGCCAGAATGAGTGAATCCAGCATTAGTTACTTCAACACTTAAATGCATCTAAACTGTGTCCAAACTTGATATTTCCGATTCGATTTACACCTTTAACACTATTTAGCAGCAAAGCTAGCTAGAAAATGTTTGAATGCTAAGTGTAGCCGTTGTCTAACACTAGCTAATTGACCAGTACGCCCCTCTACTTTTCTATGTATTGTCTCTTCAGTTGTTGAGTAACCAAGAGAGTGTGTGATATTTCTGATTTATCCACATTATTTGATTTCCCACCAGGAATGGAGCAGCAACATTATTCTAGTAGTAACATTTGAGCTTCCCTTTAGCGAGACCCTAGCGAGGCAAATGGACGCCGTGTGAATGTGTTGAATTCTGTTTACATTTTTAACTAATCTCTTCCTGCACTGTTCTATAGTATCCTGTTTCAACAGGAAATGCACCAAATTGTAAGTAAAGCAGGCTGCTTCATGACGACTTTAAAGTGTCATAGAAACAAAGTGCATCACCGTGAAGGTGCTGTGCATCGTTAGCAGACGTTAACAAGTGGGACACAGACCCGCACGCAAAGGGATGTGACAGTGCCAGGAAAATATTTCATCAATCAGAAGTTGATGATTTTTTTCCCTCTCTGTCTCCTGAGGCTTCTCATTCCTAATGCTGTTCCAGATGAAAAGTGGTGGGAGTTGAAGATTACAGCAAGTTGAGCTCCTTGCCCTTCTTCTCTTCTTGTTCTTAGGACAGACTGCACTTGGGAGACAGACACTAGTAAATCAAGTTGAGTGAAATCTGGCAGAGAAACTGGGGAGATGGTACAACTTCAAAGGCTGCCTGAGGAAGAATATTAGATAACTAAATAATCCATCAGGAATCAGAGAATGTGATGAAAGTAGTGCTTCGATTTTAATTAGTTTTCTCACAAAGCTTTGTCATGAACTGTTACATTTAAGGTTTCCTGTGTGAATGGCTGAAGTGAAAGTTATAACCAGGCGGGTTGTTTTTTCCTTTTAATCTTACAGTACATTAAGGGGTGTCTTGTAACCTGAGGTGTGCCAAGTCTCAGCATTTTTTATGAGTTACCTTCATCAGTTCTGAAACCCTGATGTGTAATTGATACATTGCTAAGCACTCATAATCTCGTGCTTAAAAAAATCTTCTAACTAGCTGATGTGTGGGCGGGCAGGGACGGATATGGTGAAAATCCTCAGATGAGAAAAAGGGCATGCTGGTTTTTTTCCTTATGAAAGAAGAGTAGAGAAAGGGAGGAAAATAAGGCCACAGTGTTTCCTCCTCCAAGATGTGTTAAATGAAAGCTCACATAAACCCCTCTGAAAGTGGATTAGCAAAAATATCTTTTCCTCTTAGGTTTTATTCAGACAGGAGCAAGTCTTTAAAAGGGGGTGGGGGGGGTTCCTTATCTAAACATTGGAAGGAATCTTATTAATCAAAGGCACCAGTGCATGAAACAGAAATCTAGGTTTTGGTCTAGTGTAGCATGGCAAAAGTCACTCGTTTTTCATCGTTTCCACCCAAACAGTGGAAGCTGGCACCACGTTATAGGAAAGCTCAATTATAATATCAGGTTGGATGTTATTACTGTTGATTATGTGCTTTTGAAGACCCAGCTTGCCCCCGAGTTCACTTCCTCTCCTCTTCCTTGGTTGAGACGTGCTCTTTGAAATCTAACTCGCCTTGGAGGTTAATGAATCACCATCTTGGCTCCCTGTTTTACTTTCACCCTTGCTCTTTGTGACATTGACGCGCGCGCATACACACACCACATTTAAACCCAAATGCACATTTAGATATTTGAATACCAGTTGGAGTTGGCTCCAAACTTCAAACTTTAAGTGTACATTTTCTTAACGTCTCTTGTGCACATTTGAATAAACGGAAACATTTGTGCATGTCAAAGATCTAACACACTCATTAATTCCCATATTTGGCCAACACGGAGCGACATTAGCGGAGTCATGTTTGTGTACTCTGTTGAGTGTAAGCCATTTTTAGGTCTGTTTATATTAATTTATTTGAAAAATATCCATAAAATATATTAAAAAATGAAGTAGCCACCCTGACATCACCCACTGATATGTCACAGGTGGATGAAAAACACTTGAATACTCATAGATCTTTAAAGTTAAATTTTAAAGTTAGATTTTTAACCTATCATAGGATAGAAACACCCCAAATTAGGCTTTGCTTCATTATCTGTTATTCCCCATTTGGGACCATCCATCCGTCCATTTTCTTCCTCTTATCGAAAGAGATCACGGGGGCAGCAGCCTAAGCAGCACAGACCTCCCTCTCCCTATTTACCTCCTCCTTTCCTCCTGTCTGGGGGAACACCGAGACATTCCCAGGCTAGCCAAGAGATGTAATCTCTCCGGTGTGTCCTGCGTCTGCCCTAGGGCCTCTTCCCAGTCAAACATACTTGGAACACTTCAACTAGCAGACGCCCAGGAGGCATCCTTGTAAGATGCCCAAACCACTTCAACTGGCTCCTTTCAATGTGGAGAAGCAGTGGCTCCGAGTCCCTCTCGAATAACTCCTCACCCTATCTCTAAAGGAGAGGCCAGTCACCCTTTGGCGAAAGCTCATTTCTGCTGCATGTATGCCCAATTTCTTAAGAGCAGCTCCATTTTTTCGTGACCAGCATTGTTCTTCCTGCATCCAAGGGTTGACAAACTCTCCTCTCTAGTACCCTGGCATAGATCTGGCATAGATCAGGAAGGCTAAGGAGAGTTGTCCCCCTGTAGTTGGAGCACCTCCTCTGGTCCCTCTTCTTAAAGATGGGAACCATTACTCCAGTCTGCCAATCCAGAGGCAGTGTCAGTTATTTACTGGTTTTACAAAATAGCGATAAGGTCATTTCTGTGGTTTGGGGTCTGTTTTAAGAAGGAACAGTTGTTGCATTGTCTGCACGGCCTTCATTTTCAGTCAAGTTGTGTTTGGAGCGTGTTAGCTGACACGCACATCAGCAGAGCTTCTTAATTTTTGCACGCTTGACTTACTGGGTATTTGCTCAGCCTCCTGTATAGTGCGTGGTTCTTCAACATTTACTTTTCAGCATCGGTAGCAGAAAGGACACAACATTAATCATATGACCAGAGATCATGCGCAATATTCATATGCTCAGAAATAGACTGTTTTGGAGGTTTCCATATCAGTTATTTGGTTTCAAATATCAGACGAGCAAACTGTCCAGGGTGCACTCTGCCAGTCACCCTATGACAGCTGGGCTCTATCCCCTATGACCCTGAACTGGATAAGTAGAAGAAAATGAATGGATGGATGTTAAAATGTGCTGAATTCACTTGCGTAGACATAACAGATCTTAGATATTCAAACTGTTGAGGCACTGTTGGAAATTTCCAGCAGCATGTTTTACCACTTTCTAACAAGTGAGTCTTCACACTCATTTGTCTCCTTCTGGATTTGCAGACTCCCACATGCAACCACTTTGGAATAATTATAAACAGTCTAAAGTAAAATGTTTATTTTTGTTCATCTTCAGACACGTATAAACCGAAGTGTTACACTTGGCCCAACAGCTGCCACATCTTCAGTTCCATAACCAACAAAAGCAAGCCTGTGCATTATGGTCTCTGTCATCCAAGGAGGCTTTTGGCCACACTGTGACTTATGAGTTGTTACAGAAGCCCCCCACAGTCTAAGTGACTGCAGCTAAGCGGTGCTGAGTGTGGGGCTTTACACCAGATTTGATTTGTCTTATTTGAGAGCACATTCTGCGGCTCTTTCCCACACAGAGCCAGTGTAAGTTTTGCTGCAGTTGCTTAGCAGCATTTTTTTCGCCTCAGCAAAAAATTTCTACAACCCCCTACATTGAGCCTCAAGTGCCCCGAACCCACATGCACAGCCCTGCATCGTGCTGCCTTAGCACAGGCCCGGGAGGCAGGCAGTTGACCCGGGTTATTACAGGGCTGTTTATGACCCAAGGATAGCAGCTGAAGGCCCCCGTTCAGTGAATCTGCACGTCTTTCAGAATGCGGGCCCTGCTGTGCTGCTAATGGGCCCTATCCAACATACCCTTCACCCCCACCAGTCTCTCCTGACTGAAGATGTGGGTTACTACATCTTGTGATATCAGATCTCCTGTGCTGTGAATTCCTCCAGAGCCTGTAATGATTCCCATCATCAGGAGGGATGTGTGGTTGAGAGAAGAAACCAAAAAGAAAAGAAAATCAGACCTCAGGAGGCCCAGCAAGAGCAACAGTTTTGCCTAATTTAAAAAAACCTCATCATTGTTCCAGAGGGACAAGATATTGTTGCAACAACTTGTTGCACAGCTTGATAATAACCTGCAACACGCTCTCAAAAGGCTTCCATTAACACCCTGCCCTGCCTTCACACCTCTGCAATCATGTGTAATTGCAGTGTGAACTGTGTACGATTATGTAAAAGTTGCACAACCGTCAGCTACCATTACAAATAGCTATGATTGTTGACACTTTGGGACGCAGCTGTTCTTGTTCCCACACCATAAGGTGGAGTTGGGGCATGTGTCAGACTCTGCTGATGTGACGAGAATTTCATTTAAAGCATTCTTGCATCCATAAATTGTCTTACCAGTGCTGCCCCCTCTGTTAACAGTTGCCTGCTACAGATCTGTTGGTGTTTTAACTTAGGGGACTTTTGCTACTGTGGCTTTGTTTTTTCAGATTGCCGTGTGGGCCAACAATGGAGATGCAGTGTTCATCAGGGAATTCACGCTGATTCGGCGAGATCACCTTGCTGAAGAGCCTCTGCATGATGGCGGCCAAAAACCAGAAGACCCGGTAAGTTTAAAAGCCTCGCCGTTCATCTCTATTAACAAAATATGTATAGCACATTTTATTGCAGGTGAAAACACAATGTGCCACACAAAGCAGGAGCACAGCATAAAAGGTAAAAGCAGCTTCCCCATGTCTGGGGACCCAGGGAATAACCAAGGCAGCCTCTTCCAGATGACCTTAGGGGGGTTCTAGCTGGTTATTACCAAATTCCCACATTCCTGCTTTTTAATTTCAAACATAAACTTCAAATATCCAATTCTCCTTCCCTTAGAACTCGCATTTAAATAAATCGAAATGTCAGATAAAACTAAAACAGCCAATAAATCTATCGCAGTGTGTTTACATAACACTTCGCAGCAGAGGAGTGAAAAATCATCTATGTTACACCTCAGTAATGAATGCAAGTGAATGATGATTGTGGGACCTTGGGAGAGGAGGTGTAATCTGACTGCAGGCTGACCCAGCTTGATGCAAAACAGGGCAGCACACGCAAACGCACTAACACTTGTTGCATGTTCGAGGGTGGGGTGCCCCATCGCATTCCTCGCGCTCTGCCATCACCTTTGATGACACATGATTCCTGCCTGTGGCAGTTTTTGTCAGCTGATCTCTCTCCCAGATGTTTTATCTAAGCGGTCGGGGAGGGAGGTATGAAGGTGTCAAACTGATGTTGTTGCAGGCATTGATGTGTATCCTCATCCTCAGTGATGGGATTAGTCCTGGCGTGATAACAGAGCAATCTTTTAAAAGTGATTGAAGGCTTTTTAACTATATTACGTTAGCGCCAAGAGTTAGCTCAAGGTGAGTTTTTACGTTGCGCTTTTGTGTTTTCAAACGTGAGCACGTTTTGTCGTTGACGTGACTTTTTCTAGTTTACGTGCCTCTGTGATCTCTGCAGTAAGGCGAAAGTCCTTCAGACACGTGTTTCCACGCCTCGGTAAATAACCATCTGACCTCAACGTATTGAATACTCACCAGCCTTCAACAGATGCTCACCACTAATCAAACAGAGTGACATTTCTTTTGAAATAAAAGATCTGCTTGAACTTGCCATCAGGCTTTCAAGCAGGATCGTGAGGACTTATTTGACAACTTGCATGTGCTGGATAGCCTTACAGATCTGCAAAGGGCAAAGGTCATTTTGAGTTTTGGGAGGGTTCTGACCACGCCTTCTTTGTAATGTTCATGTGAACTCTAGATACCGCCTGCCCTTAAGTGATTTAAGTTTGTCACTATATTTGGTCTGTCTTTGCTCTTTTATTTGCCGGAGAAATATTTAACGGGAAAAAGAAACTATAAGGAGTCAAGGATTCAGATGCTGTTATACATGTTTACAGTGGAGTTAGAAGCCACAAACGGCTATCTTTACAGCGTTTGGATTTCACGCTGAAACCAAACAGCAGTGTGATTTATGACGCACTGACCTCGAGCAAATGTTTGAATTTGCATGAACCGCTTTTTAAATGATTTTCAAGCCAAACATCATACAAAGAGTATTTATGTAACCACTCTGACATACTGTATTCATGCCATCCCAGCCTCAGCTGCTCTTTATAGGCTTCATTAGAATGACTTTTGTTACATTCAGCACACAGGTGCTTTGGTAGTGATAGCCCCACATTTACTGTAAATAGATAGAATGACTTAACTCTGTGGGAAAAGGGCTTCTGCCTCTTTATTTTAGATGAAATGATAGAAAGCTGCAGTTAATCTTTAAAATCTGATGACAGACCAGTAGAATGAAATTGTCATGATCTAGAATGACTTTTAGAGAACATTCAAGGCCAAAGCAGACATTACCAGCAGTTAACCTGTATGTATAAAATCTACAAATATTGTTTTACTTACTTAACTGAATAGCAGAACAGAAATAGAGGATTTCTTAAACTGATGTTACAAATGCTGCGTTTTGCTAAATTTATGATGCTAATATGTCTTCAGATGAGGAGCTCACAGACTCCCAGGAGCCATACTTGTGATTCCTTTCAGCACTCAGCTGTTTTCAGTCTCTGTGTGCTTGTGGCGCTGTTCTATGTTGGATCTAGGTTCAATATTAAGGTTGACTCAACGCCAAGATAAATGCAGCTTAATTAGCAAGTGACCCAGGAGGCAGATCCCCTCTAAAGTATATTCCCTTTCTTTCTCGTTTAATTTTCACGACTATATGCCAGGGTTGGTCGGTGGGCAATATGACTGACCTCCCCAGCACCCTTTACCCTATCCCCCAAGAGAACCGCAGATGAATTGTTCTCTCCAAAGGAAAGTGTTTTTCCTGGCAGCCTCAGCGCGATCTACTTCAATGGAATAGAGCTGTCTCGTACAGCTGAGGTCTAACATACCTTTGTTAATTAACCCATATTCATTATATGATGACATGCGCTTACTGTAGCACTGTCAGCATTCATAAACATATATTAAGTAAATTTATGGGATTGAGAAGTTCCTGATGCACAGTGTGCAGGGGGTCTGGTGGCTGAAATGTTGGCGGCTTAGTCTGAGAAAGATTTTTTCCTTGTAATGAGACTGAATGAGTGAGAATGTGAAGATAAACAGAAAATCTGCTCATAAATCTAGCACTGGCTAGTCCCGCTCTTTGTTTGGCCACGAATGTTTTTATTTTCCCTGCGTGCTCCTTTGATCTGCTGAGGTTTAAAGAACTGCGGCTCGCTAAAATCCTTCAAAACGATGAAAACGTATCATTTTTACCTCATTTATACAAAAAAATAAAACACAAATAAATAACGTAAATCCTGTTTAACTGCAAATCATTTTAACATATCGAATTTTGAAACATTCAGTGATCTACTTTCACAATATCATCGATAGGTTGTCTGGCCATATGCAAGGAAAATGCAAAACCATCAGGAGCACCTCCTAAAACCATCATCAGCGAACACACTTTTCAAATTATTAAAAATACACACTTTAAACACATTAAAAGTGCAAACTTCTGCCACAGCAGCGCACTCATTGAACACTATTTACTTGTAAGGGAATAATATTGTATTTATTTTGTTTTCCGTGTTCTTTTTAAACCTACTTTAAGACATTTTTGGTGTGAACGTGCAACGTGCAGGTTTTTATATAGAAACCTGTGTGCACTTAACAAAAACAGCATTCGTGATATCACGGGGCTTCGTTAGTCCACATGGCATGTGTTGCATGCACATCTCTAATAACATTATTGATGCTGATCATTACATGCATGCTTTGAAGTAGCATTTGGTTAATGCGATTAAGCTATGCTTATTTTAGCAAGACTAAACCAAACCACAATCACAAGTGCACACGAGTGCTAAACTGACCTGCCTTCAGTTCAGATCTGCCACAATCTGAAAGCATTTAGTGCATTCAGGATTTGGTATGTTTTTGTGCTGTTTTGGTCAAAATAACAGACGGGAGGGAGGGAGAAAGAGAGAGAGAGAGAGAGAGAGGGAGGGAGCACACGGTTTTCTCTTCAGCCGCTATGTCTAGACACCAAATACGATCAGCTTGTCAGCAGGCAACTTTAAAGTAGATTACTGAAAGCTGATCCCTCTGTTAGTGTGTGTGTGTTTGTGTGCAAATGTCACCTCATACTTTGTTTGTGTGTTAGTGAAGTACTCGCTGGCAGGAGTGTCTTTACTATGAGTTTATCTGCATGAAAGCACTTTTGCTTCTTTAACATTGGCAGACAAATTCAAAGTTTAAGGACAAGCTGAATATGCTGCACACGTCATATTAGCTCCTAACTCGGCACTTGTGGATAACATGTCAGCAAAGGTTGCCTGTTTACATGTCAGGACACCACTCGGTGCTTCAAACTGCAAGTCGTGTTTGAGCACACATCTTCATTCGCTGTGCTTCGTCTGGCTCACATCCACTGCCACTTGAAAGTCACTGATTCGCCTTAAATGCCTTTGGACTCTGGAATGAAGAGTGCCTGGAAATAACCCCGGCAGACACAGGGAGATCCGGCAAACTACATTCAGAAATGAGATTTTGAACCCATTCCTTCCAAAAATATCCATACCAGAGGACATTAAAGTGCACTGCACACACAATTCATACTGAAGAAGAGCAGAAGTGCCTTAAAAAAGTATACAAAGTACTTGGATTAACCTTTTCCACATGAGACATTTTGAATTGTCATAACAAGAAGAGCACAGTCCAACTGACCCAGCCCATTGCCCTGGTGTTATCAATAATGGCTTAGTGGGACACTTCCAGTGAGCAGTCGTTTAGTTTCTTCGTTTTTTTTGCTGTTGTGACAAATCAAACTGTTTGTTTGCCTTGTTTTTTTGTTGTTCTGGTGGGTTTTGATGCACCCATTGCTGCTTTTGATCAGATTTTAAATTAAATGTCTCTTCCTGTTTGCCCTCAGTCTATCTCGCTTCATCACACGCCAAGAAATTCAAGCCTTAATGTCTTTACATGCTCAATTGCACCTCAGGCAGCATTTGTCAGGGTTGTTTTTTTCCCCACTTTTTGAGAAGCTTCAGAGTGAACAGGAGCTGGAGCGGTTCCGCCTTTTGGCAGGGTATCGGGGGTCGCAGTAATTGGGGTTGGGCTTGTAGGGCCAAGGGCCAGTCTGGGTGGTACGCACGGAGAGCGCTCAGTGGCTGTGGCAGCAGCAGCTTACAGAAAGAGTAACCCATTGCTCAGCTGCATGCTGACTTGGCAGCTGTGTTTTGCATGTTGTGCCAGGTGGAAAGGGCAACCGTCTTGCACAATTAAACACTTCATTTGTCTTCATTAATGCGAGAATTGGCTGACAGAGAGGGTGTTTACGTTCAAGGTTTTTTGACTTCATTGTCAAGTTAAATGTGATCAGGAATTTCTGAGCTTTTGATGTGATGAAATTTACTTAAATTGAGCCAGTGCATATAACAATGCTCATAACCTTCCAAGCCTCCAGGTAATATCTCCTGCACATGAGCATGGAACCATGTTTCAAGTGCTGCTGGGATGATGCAATATTTTGTCAGGCAGGGCAAGCACCCTGAGCACGCATATGAAAAAGATCACTATAAATCATCTTAAAATTGGTGACTAACATTGTAATTTTAATAAAGTATGACTTTCTTTAGGGTGCTTTTGTGGAAAGTACTCACCCGCCTCACTTCTCATGAGGAAACGCAAACTACCTGGTGTTACCAAAGTGGTACGGAAATACCACCATAGTCAAACTACATCTGATAAATCTAAATTAATACATTTGGCAATTAGACTCCCATGACCCATCATGGCAGAATGAAATCCCAGCGGTGGTAGGATTTAGGGGAGAACCCCCGCAGTGTAGATGCTGGTGGTGAAAAGGAAGACTGAGGCTTGGGTGGAGCTCTGAGTAACTCGGGTGAGGCGGAGATGCGAAGGACGTGGGTGGCATGAATGAGAGTTTGAAAGGAAAAATGACACTGGGATTTAAACCACAGAGAGTGGAGGCTGATTGGCTCAAATAAAGTGGTGGAGAAGATGATTGGACTAAAGGAGGGGTGGGGGAACTCCAGGCCCCAGGGGCCGGTGTCTTGAAGTTCTCCAGAGGCCTGGTAATGAACTGTAATCATTTGATTCGGGTATGTTGGTGTGTTGACCCAGGGTGATATCTAAAACCTGCAGGACACCGGCCCTTGAGGCCTGCAGTTCCCCACCCCTGGACTAAAGTAATGATGTCAGTATTGAAATTTACAGACTAGCAGCCGAACACCGAAGCCTTCAGATGAGTGATCCCAGATCTTCCTTATTGAACTTAATCATGAGCTTCATTAATATAAAACTATACTGTATATTGGGCTAACGTTCATGCACTTGACTGATTTTTCTCAGTTCAAAATAAAGATCTGTCCAGCAAGTGCTGTTTGGTGTGCTAACGATAAGCAAGTCAGCGCAATGGGCAGAGTTAATGCAGAAGTCAAGTGTTGTCAAGCCCACAACAGGGATGTGTTGAAATGACAGTGGTCGCTTGTGTTTCAGCGCTCAAAAGGAATTGCTGATCGCCAAACGGAGAAAAACGCACTTTGTCAGTTCCACTCTGAAATCCCCAGAACAACCAGCATGTTGAAATGGAGTTAGGCGGACGCGATGCTTTCTACCAACCGGTTACGGAAAACCTGCCTAATCCAGTTAGGACAGAAGCAACGTCAGACTAAAGATGGAAGCGAGTTTAATAAGTTGACAGCTACTTCTGACATCAGGCTCCTAACATTAAGTTATGGCTCACACAAGAATACGTAATGTCTTTGGCAGTTATCTTTTAACTTTTCATTTTACTGCACTTAGTGATTACACTTTCTAAACACTTAAATGTTTGTGCGAGCCCACTCGCTGCCCAGAAACTCACCGGTTTATGTCCCTGTCAATTTTAATATGCACATTGTAAAAGTATGTTGCTGCCAAAATGAAATTTCCTCCACCTTTTCACCTAAGTGAGGTCTCACTGGATAAAGAGGATGCTGTGTGTCATCTACTCAGTTCCACAGAAAAACAGCAGAATTTTCAGAGTCTCTGCCGGGATGTTCTCAATTTGTACAAACAAGCAACAAATCTCCAAGGACACCACCATCCCCACCCCATTTAACCTTTGGTATGATGGTAATAAAAGTGGAAAGAATCTTACACTTGGACACACTGCGCTGATATTTTTAACATTTGCTTCTTTTTATTGACTTAAACTGAGTTATTTCACTACATGCAGCAAATCCGAAGAGCAGAAGACGTAGACAGCAAAAGGTTTTCTCGCACAGTCCCCTCGTCTGTATGCAAGCCCTAATGAAAAGCACGCTTTGTTTCAACACTCGGTTGTGAAATAATTCTCTCACATTTCTTCATTATTAAACTTGTTGTTTGAGAAATCAGCTCCTCTGGATCTGTTCACGTTGCATGCGATTGACTATTTATCAAAACACTGCCCCGATGTGAAGCAGCCCATGCTCGAGTTGGATTGGAAAAACCTGGATTTCAAACAGTGAGTAAATAACTACTGTTGTGAGTCCAGTTAGCCATAAATGTAAATGTTTGTTTTCACATAGCCGGGAGTCCGAAAGAGACCTCGACTTTGTTGAAATTTGTTTGTGACAAGCCAGAGGAATGCTTTTTTTTCTTTAATACAAGAGCTGATTTTCTTTAAAACAAGAGAAAGGGCTGAGAAGAAAGCAGTGAGCACAAGCCATGTGCCTTCTGGACTTGTACGCTTCTGGCTGGCTGACTGGTGTTTGGCACTTGCGAGGGTTGTTTGGAGGCTTGAAAGTGCTGAGTGCTGGTGAATGTGGTGTAAAGCCACGTGGCTTTGGATGAGGGATCTTTCTCTCACCCCTGTGTTTGTTCCATCAGCATATGTGTTCAGTAAATCCTTGGCCCGGACCGTGCCACAGCGAATGCATCCCCCCTGCTTGATGTGGTCTCACATCCGTGCGCTGTGGGTACTGGAGTGGTGCTGCTGAGGTAATACCACCAGGGACAAGACCTCACCACAACACCCACATAACAAATGTGGGTGTGTGGGACTGCATGCAGCCAGTGGTGCGTCTGTTGCTGGCTACTGATGCACGCACACTCCCATCTGGGGAGACACTCGCACAGCGTACCCTCGCGCAGTCCCGTAGCTCGCATGCTGACATGTGCATATGCGTTATGAAGAATCCATGTGTTTGTGATTTCGGCGCCTTTTAGCGTTCAGCACCAACACACAGAACTGGGCCTTTGATTAATGGGAAAATCTTCCCTCTCCTACTAAGCTTTCACCCCACCCCCCACGCTCGTCTCTCCTCGCCCTCTGCGCAGTATCTGCTCCTCGTTGGCGTGTGAAGGCACGCACACATTTTCTGGACGAGTGATTGATTTCTAATTGTTTACATTTCAGGTTGCACTCCCTTCTGCAGATGTTTGTATTCTTCTCCACATTCAGTGTGCATTTACGCAGGCATGCACAGACACAAACAGAAACACTCATACAATAGCGACGTGTTGATGCCAGCGAGTTTCATCCAGGAATTTTTGGATGTCTTAACTCGGGTTTTTGGCACCGCGTGTGCTAATTGTCTCCAAGTGGAGGTGATTGTTACGATTAGGCCTTTAATTTTCTGGCTCTGGATGTGTGTTTGGGCGTGTGGGCGAGATTATTAAAAGCCCTTGCCATGAATGTGGTTTCATTCTGTTTAAATAGGAGTGTAATAAGCTAAATTAAATTTTTACCACAGTTTTCAAATCTAGGGTGTTTTAGCCAAGTAAGGACATGGTAGTTCTTCTTCTGGATGTAAATCCTTCACCCAAAATCTTGCTGCTGTTAAATAAAACTGTCTCTGGGACAAGTTGTTTTTCACCTTGTGGTTCCTGACTTACTACATAGGAGTTACTAACTGGAATAAGTGTAGTAGCACTCCAATGTAAGCTTCTGTATGAGTTGCTTATAGTGGGCACTTGGCTCAGTCAGTCTACAGTATGTAGCCAATCTACAGTGTAAGCAATAGTGTTAACCTGAGTTACAGCAGTAATTACTTGCTGCTGAAGGATCCCTGCCACCTATGTAGCAGAGTTTACCTTAAGAAGTGGGAAACCTGCAACCCAAAGCCTATCTGCGTCTTTAATGTGGGCTCTAATTACTCTTTGTGTTGGTTGGTGGACATGTACAATAAAGCAGGAGAACAAACATACATATCTCACAATTTTCCTCTCCAGACAGCCGTGTCCTCTTCTGGTTCTCAGAGGTCTGCCAGCACAGCTGGGTGGATTACTGGAACTGCATACTGCGATTTAAAGTTCACAGGTTGGATAGTCATAACAGAATGCAGAGAGGTCTGCAAATTGGATCAAACAACCTTTGATTGTGATATTTACCATCGTCAAGTAGTTACAGACTGCACAGAGCCATAAAGTAGCAGCCGTTGGATAAGAATCCCTTGGTGTGATGTGATGTTCACATACACCCTCATTCAGTGTGTTTTCTGCTTTTATGTAAGAAAGCTAAATTTAGCCAAAAGCAACACAAGTTAAGACTAAGATAAAACTCCCTCCAGAATACGAAATTATAGCAAAAATATTTTGTTTTAATGTTTTTTAAAGCTGCTCACATGATATCCTAAAATGTGACTGAGATGTGTTGGTTTCAGTAGTACGTGTGAAAAAAATGTTCTCTATTTACGGTTCATGTTTCTCTACCGGCTAGTTGTTTGTTAGTGAGTGTGTGTGTACAAATCAGTGTCTTCCAGTCTAAACTACAGGCACTGGTGGTAATTTGCTTGTATGCACAAGGAGGTTTTGGTGCATCATCGTATCATCAAACATCCCCAGTGTTGTTGGGGTTGAACCAATGAATCAGGGCATCACAGACTGGTCTCTATGCTTTCGAGCAATTTCACAGTGACTACCAGCAGCCACGCATAGCTGAGTGTCCAAGTGACCAGTGGTTACTACCAGTGTGACGAGGGCACAGACTATTATTCAGACATTTTCCACAGCTGAAGCCACCACACAGCGGGCTAAACAGCAAAGATGCAGTTCAAAATGTTACCCTCTTTAGCTACGGCTTTCTTTAGGGAAATAGTACTTCCAGCTTTAACCTCCGTGAGTAATATAATTCTTTAAAAATAGTGGTAACAGGGGTATTTTCCTTTTTTGATCTTGTGTTTTTTTCCAGATGCTAAACTAAATGAATTTAGTATAATTCAGCAGAAGTCTTTATAATAGAGATCTTTCTTTCTGATGTGATGTTCTCTGCAGCACAAAATATCAGTTAAATACAGTATTTAACAGAAAGAGGAGGTTCTGTTCTTTTAAAAAACATGCTGAGATTTGTAAATACTTACGCATACCACCTAAGGTGATATTAATAGTGATTTATAAAGGATCGTGTGATCCATCTTCTTTGTGAGCTTGTTAAATACAACTTATATTACACCAAGTCAATCTCAATCGAGTGCAGCAATAGTTTTAACAAAAGGGGCCTGGATATGCTCAGGCATTTTTCAGCTTTTGTAGTATTGTCTTTCACCTTATGGTTAAGTTGTTTTAAATAACAAAGCCTTTGTTTCCAAAATGTAATTTAAATGCAGTTTGTCTGCAGGGCAAAAAGCCCTGAGGCTTGTTTCTACACAAGTTACATACCCATGAGAGATTTTATGCTTCTCAACTTGACTTCTTTGGCTGGATGACTTAAAGCGTAATGGACATCGGGTTTGGTCCTAAACTCGGTGGTCTCCCTCTGGTTCATGCTGAGAACCAATAACTGCGAACTGGTGTAAGTACCATAAGTACCGTAAGTCTAAACATGGGAAAATCGGGACCGTCCAGTATATGCTTGTAGACCTTCAAACACATTCAGGCGCTCACAGAGTTTTTGCTCTCAGGGAGCGCTGGGAGAGAATGTAATCTGTTCACAAACCACAAAATTGAAAAATGACCCTGACACTCTTCCAAGCTGAAAAGTGAACAATGCTTGCAACACAAGAAGGCATAGTTTAAACCAAACCTTTATACAGCACAGAGGTAAGCCTTTAACGTCAAGTAAACACAGTTTAAGGATCTCTTTAGGCTGCGTTTCTCTCCCCTTCAGATGCTCTCACACTTGCACACACCTTAAATATGAGTCATGCAGAAAAAGGGCTCTAGCTGGCACATTACTATACATGCATGGCAGATTCAAGGCACTGCTATGCGGAAACTGCCTCGCTCAGGTCCCAGGAGGACCAATTAAGCTATATTTGTACCTCTGATATCTTATTTATCTTCCCATTGCACGGGTCAGATGACAGTTAGAGATATCTGTTCCAACGTGTGTAACTGTCCTCTAATCATCTTTATTTTTTTCAGTTCTCTGGTTAGGCCTCTTTTTAAGAGAGATCTCGTCCAAACAAATGACTGTTAAGATACTGAAAAAGTACAGGATCGTGCATGCCAGTTTTCACTCTGGGGGAGGACAGTGTCTGGCTGATGAGTGGATGGCAGTGGATGGTTGATGGGGTCCTTTAATCACACATAGATTTTCCTGCACGTAAAAGTACAATCAGTCCCATATTTAGCTTCTACTTATTTCCATAAACATCATCTTCCACCCCTGTTTTTTCTCAGTGTGATTAAGTGCATCAGTTTACCAACAGCATGAGCGGACCTGAACAATAGGGTATCATGGGCATGTGCTAGTAATATGTGCAATAAACAGCGGAGTGCAATAAAGTGTCACAGTGTGTGTCGTGCGATGCGAGAGAGCAGGGTTGAAATAAAACGCTGACAGATGATTCTCTGCGAGACAGATGTTTGCCGCTGTCGAGAGTTATTGCGCGTGGTATGAAAGATTTCCTGTATCTGTCCTTGTGGCAGCGAACCTCCTTCTCTAACACACTGATTCAGCTACAGGAACTCTTTCATACCGCATGCAATAACTCTCTGCAGCGTGTCCAGGAAGAGGTGCAGAGGGCGGTGAGCGTGATGAATAGGCAAGTTTGTTCAGTGACCTTCTCTGCGCTACAGCTTCAAAAGTGTCCAGTTTGCAGCCGATCACAGAGCCAGCCATCCTGCTCGGTTTATCCCGTCTGTTGGTGTCTCCAGCTCCAATGCTGCTCCCCCATCAGACCCCATTAAAGTGCGCTGCACTCACAACAAGTGAGTGATAGAAAAACTTCATTTTGCTGAACATGTTGAAGAATCTCAGCTTCCTTAGGAAATGAAGCCTGCTGATCCCCTTCTTGTATACATCCTCTGTGTCGGCTTTCCTGTTCAGCCTGTTGTAGATGTGGACGCCCATGGTACATGAACATCCTGTCCCAGGACAGACACAGGTTATATAGCATCTGAGTCTTAAGCACTTAAATTGAAGGCAACTGGACATCTTTTTATGATCAGGAAGTCGATCATGATCTCTCTGTTCCGGCTCACATTCAAAAGCAGATGATTTCTCCCAGATCATTCCACAATAAACAGTAAGATTGTTAGTTAGATTAGATATTTAAACGAACACAATTTTCAGTGTGTGTATGTGTTGTTGTTGTATCCTGATCACCTTAAAGAACCAGTAAGATTTGCGGCATTGGCTAAAGCTCCCTGGTTTTGCTCATGCATTTTTCTTTTTCACCAGACATTACAGAAATGACAGGAATTTGAGATGCCTTTGAAAGTAGAAATAAAACAACACATACACACACACATATATAAAAATACCCATATCTAGAATATAATAGAACAGCCCTTTATTGTCATTGTACTGTACATGTACAATGAAATTGTGGACAATGAAAGTGACAATGAAAATGTACCTCTTGTACTGAGCAGCATCTGGTGCTTGAGGCAAATTGTAGCCTTCCCACAACAGACATGAAGATTTCCTGGATTCCTTTCCCCCCCTTTTTTCTTCCTTCTGAATCCTGAACCAAATCTTAGTGAAAGGTGACTCAGTGGAGTATTGAAGCTTCCAGATTTATGACCCCATAGTGAACGATGAAGGTCTTGTGATGAAAACATTGCCTGGAGGCCTCAGGCTGAGAGCCAGGGTGCTAGTTGACTAAAGACAACCATTTGGTTTGGTGTTACATTGTCCCCCAATGAAACGTCTGCACTGTCTTGTTACACGTGTGTCTGGGGGGGGGGGAGGAAAAGTCAGTCTGTGATTTATGAGATTAATCTTCTTGTTGCTGCAGAGCCAAATGTGAAAATCTGCAGAACAATATAAAGCCATCAGTCATTTGATCACTGATGAAATCATTAATATTGCACGGAAAGCAAGCAAGAGCTCATCTCCGCTCACCTAGGAGTGAAAAGAAAATCTTGAACCAGAATTAAAGAACAGGGGGAAGCATCCTCTTCCTCTCCACCCCTGCAGCATTCAGCACTTTTATTTCCTCCATGTTAAAAACGTGCTCTGTGCTGTTTGGTTATGATTTGTGGCGCCTTCGGTTTTACAGGTCGAACCACAAGCAAATGAGCGTATTTCTCACAAGCAGCTTTTCTGAATGACCTCACTGGGATAATGATAGGGTTGAAGCGCAGTGGATGAGCTTCTCCTCCGCTCCGTCGGTGCGATGCTATAGATGATGGAGCGATGGGAAGCGGAGGGGGACGAGGGCGAGGTTTTAAGACGAGGGCGAGGTTTTAAGACGCTGGCGCTGTTTCGCCCTCAATTGCACGGCGGCACGTGGCAAAAGACACCAAGCAGACACCAATTAGACCGAGCCGCACCAGATGAGCTGAGGCTGCAGCTCCCGTCTGGCACCCAAACTCGGGCCCCACTAACTGGCTCTCAGATCGTGTTTTGTGTGTCCTCGCTGCCTGTCTGCAAGAATCTGATGACGGCAGCAAAGTGAGGGAAAAGTGTTTGTAGTGTTTATAGTTGCTGCTAATGATTTAAAACGTATAAATACGTGTGTGATGTACGAGCGTGTTTGCTCTATGGGAGGGAGGGAAGATTTACTTTAACACCCTCTCATTTTGTGTCTGTTGCCAGAAGCTGGGGGTTTATGTAAACCTCTGCCACAGTTGAGAGGGCTCAGACCACCCCAGACATGCAGACATGTCTCATCAGTGTGCGTCATGGATCACCCGTGGACTCTTTGTATGTATGTGCACACGTGTGGGAGGGAGCTGCTAATTAAAAGTGATATTCGGAGCTCAACGGACTGTGTGCTGTTCTCTAGATGTTTTCTATTAATGGATGTAGTGTTTTATTATTGTGGTCTTTCACATTGCGCAAAGTTTCTTTTAAAACCTGTTGAGGAGTTTTGATGATGAGCTTAAAAACTTGCAGTTTTGTCTCTGAGACACAAGATGCTGCTCTTGAGCTATGACGGCTACAACATCGATCACGTCAGAGGCTGAAAAGTCAGTACTTGATTTTTATTTTGGGGGTTTTTTTGGCAATAAAGTTGAATGTGAAATAAAAGTAGAAAATAACATCAGAGCAGAGTTGTCTCTGTATGTCTGAGTTAAATGCCATGCTAGAAATTCTATACTTTGGATATACAAATAAAATGTCCCTGCATGTTAAAGGATTATTATTCTTTGACCACTGTTTTTGTCCTTATCATGAATTATAAACTTATTACAAATACTTATTAGGTTTTTAATTATAGGACAGTTATCTTAGTGGTAGAAAAAGACTGGAAGGTAAAAACAGCTGTTTTTGTGAGCAGGTCCAGCCATCCATTCGCTTCTGCTTATCCTTTTCAGGGTCGCGGTGGGCGCTGGAGCCTATCCCAGGTGTCATAGGGCGAGAGGCGGGGTACACCCTAGAAAGTGCGCCAGTCTGTTGCAGGGCTAATACACAGAGACAGACAACCATTCGCACTCACACCTATGGGCAATTTAGATTAATCAATTAACCTATCCTCACAAACTGCATGTCTTTGCATGGCGAGAGGAAGCCGAGTACCCGGAGGGAACCCACGCAAACACGGGGAGAACATGCAAACTCATGCAACAGAAAAGATGTACATCCTCTTTCAATTCTAAGGATTTATGTATCAGGACATTGTTAAAAAAAAAAGTTTGAATCTCAGATAAACAGCAAAACTTTGTTTGAGTTTTTAACAAAAACTCCAAAATGCAAAATCAAATGTGTGAAAAATAGCTTATAGAACCACCTTTAGCAGTAATAATTGTTTTCTGTCACAGTTGCAGGGGAATCTTGGCCCACTCGTCTTTGCAACATTGAGCTCATTGAAGGCTTGTGGTCATTCATTTATGCACAGCTCTCTCGAGATCCCAGCGCAGTATTTCAGCCAGGCTGAGGTCTGGACTTTGACTGGGCCGTTGCAACACCTTGATTTGTTTGTTTTTTCAGTCATTCTGTTGTAGACTTGCTGCTGTGATTGTGATCATTTCCCTGTTGGAGCCAAGCTTTAGCTGTCAGACAGATGGCCTCGCAGTTATTTGGTATAATTTTTTTGCAGTTTCTGTGAGCATTGCATTGTCTGATCTTGGAGGAAATTTCCTGGAAATTCCACTATCGGGAATGTTCACAATGGTCTTGAATGTTTTCAAGTTGTCAGTAATCTGTCTCACTGTGGAACGATGGGCTACATTTCTTAAATACCCTCATGGCCCTCCCCACATTGATGAGCAGAAACAGTTACTTCTCTGATATCACTGCTGATGCCGTTCCTTCATGGCACTGTGTTAACACACATCCATAGACTGCACTACTTAGAATAAGAATTTCATGCAATTATATCAGAAACCATGCTGTAATTCATGCATAGCCCAAAGGTGATCTAGTATGCAGTCTGCAGTAAGGTAAAGCAAAGTAAAATCTTTCATGTCCATAGTTGTCCTCTCCTCTGGTGCTGTTCACTGTTACTGCCAGAGCTGCTACCTATAACCGACTTCAGTAGTTAGGAGTTCACTACAGTAGCGTACTTAGACAGCTGTGAGCCTAAAGGCTTCTTAAAAACATGGTATAAGGGTTTTTATGGGATAGCAGGATGGCATATGGGTGAACTGATTTACTGCAGCTATTTTTCTGCGATTACTCTTCCGTCATGCATCCAAATGTTTACTCCCCGTCTCTTCGGCAAGCTTCGACTCGACGCTAACCTTAAAGTAAGATACACAAAGTTTCTTCTCATTAGTGTGCGGTTTCTGGCTTTGTTGTGTAAGCTGTGCGAGAGAAACTTGATTTAATATCCAGTAATATAAAGAAACATAGCCTAAGGTGGATGTTTTGCCACATAAACTGTCTTTTCTCAAATTGCGTTGCACGAAATGAATTATTGCTTGCAAAGCAAACACTAACGGCGCACACATACATATAGACACACATTTTCTCATCTCTTTCACATTTTTCCCCTTATTCTCCTTCACTCTCACTCTTGCATACACAAGCACGTTACCCACAATACCCTCAAATACAGAGATGCAGGCTTCCAAGGCTAGCAGCAACCTATTATTAAACATGTAACTCCATATCAGAGATAATTTGACGTTTCCTTGTGCAATCATTACTCCCAGTTTTCAAGACCTGGAAAACATTTTAACCTCTTTTTTATATACTGTGTATGATCGTCATGTAATCTAATTGCACTGTAGTTGATTGGTTTATTTGATTTAACATTTTTACTACTGGAGGGTGGCAGATACAAGCTGTGTCTTGAATCATCAAATGGACTTCCAACCTTTTTGACCGTTTTGAGTACTTTAATAGTGGACTTAAAATGGTCAAAAAGTTGAACTTGCATTGCTGTGCAGTTTTAAGGCAGTAGGAGAATACATTGTTAACACTTTTAATGGTCCCAATGCTAGTGCTGTACGATATTAGATAAAGTTTTGTATCGATCTGATATCAAGTAAATAAAAGGCAGCTTATGTAGGGTGTGCCATGACTTATGAGATTAATCATTATCAATTTGCAAATACTGAACAAATTTTTTAAGGTTATTTTGGATAGAGGTAATGTAGATATACAGGAAAGCAGGGAGAGAGCAAGGAAGACATGCAGCAAAGGGCCACAGGTCAGACTCAAACCCAGGCCTACCTACTCTCTTGTATGCTATATAGCACGGTCACCTGCTAACCCACTGAGCTAAACCAGTGCCAAACTTTGAATGCATTTTACTGGCCACTAAATCACTTTTAATTTTCACAATAATTCATTAACACAACAAAATCCACCTTTCGGCTTCTTATTTATTTAGAGGTGGGGTTTTTTAGACCTGGAATGTTTATGTGCCTGTCTGTAAAACACTTTCGATCACTGTGTGTTATTTCAATGTGCTTTAGGCTATAAATAAAATAGATGTGACAGTTAACATAGAAGGTTCAGAAATGTCAAAGTGTTAGATCAACTATTTTTTCATTTCCAAAAGAGTAATTTATTTAACACAATTCAATAAGCCAACATACTGAATGTATGTTGGCTTATTGAATCAGCTATGGAGTAACATTTCAGTGAGATATATGAACTCGTTTTAAGACACTGCATCTTGGATCTGGAGAATTTTCACTTGTTCCATTGGCAGATTTTTTTTACTTAGTACAAGATATTTTTGTTTGAAATAAGCTGTAGGTTATGGTGTCTTATTTTAAGTGTGATGAGATATTTTTGACTAGAAATTAGACAAATTACTTGGTAAGATTTTGAGTTTTTACAGTGTAGAAACACATTATTGATGCTGTTACAGTCCGATACCACTAACTGTGTTAGTATGGATACTACCAACATTTGGACTCATCTGGCCACCACCTCTAGTTAGCTTCTGCTGTTTAGTGTTTGTGCAAGTTAAATTGTAGTCTTCACTGTTGAAATGTGTACAGTTACATGTAGGAGAGGCACAGTGAGTTGGAAATATCCATGAAATGCAAAAACTAGTGTATTGTAAAATTGTAAATGTAATCTGGAAAGATCATAACTTGTCGTGTTCAATTGCAGACAAACCAGCCTATCAGAATTTACATAATACAAGTATAGAGTGCATATAGTGTACCACATGAAACTGTTCTAACAGTAGTAGTTAGTAGTATTTAATAATCACGTTTTAAGTTGTTTTAGCCGACTTGGTAAGAAACTCTCTAGTTCCATGATTTGCACTGATGTGCCCTGAGACAAGTCCAGATGTGCCATGGGATTTTGCAACAACAACACATAATTATTGCAGTGTACAGCTGCACATAATGTAAATTTAGCAGTTGGATTGTACATTTTCTGTCATTTCTTTGTAAAAATTCATTTTAAAAGATGCTCATTAACAGCTTATCTACCTAAAGAAAAGAGAAAATGTAACACTAAAGCTACTTATCTTTTGGCTAGGGGTAGAAAGTTTGCTAATAGATAACATGGTGCTTAAGAGGTATTTAAACCTAACAGCATGATCTGTAAGCTTAAGTTTTAAAGGCTGAGACAGCTAATACTGTTAGTCTCTTTGGGAAGACAGCTTCTTCATGTGATACTGATAAAGTGGCTTGCCTTTAAGTAGTAGATTGATAACACTGGCCTTTATAAGGCACGCCACCAGTAAAATGATACGATTACTGTGACTGTGTATCGGGTGTAGGATGGGGGACAAGTGCTTCCTCATAAAATGCATCCCATAGGCTGTATTTCTTTGTTGACCTACTAGTGAGCGTTCTGCATTTGATATGCCACTGGTTGCAGAAAAGAAGGGCAGGGCGCCACCTGTGTGAGCACATTTTCCATGTATTTGTGTGATCTGCTCTGTGGGTTTAGACAGGCTGAGCTGAAATGCAGTACAGTACACTTTATGTAAGAGGGATGGAAAGAGAAGACTAGATGGAGTGAGAGTTTGTAAAGCAGTGAAACTACAAGAGAAAAAATAAAAATGGGATGGAAGTGTTCAAATCTTGGTTGACTCATGTTTCCTTTTTCTTTAGTAGGATGTCTTTAACTTTGTCTTTCCTGTTCATATTTTAACAGGGAGTGCTGAAGTCAGCTTAATGAAAGACTCAGTTTTGGATAGATTAATCTCACTTCAAAAATCTAACTGAGCAATATCAGAGAGAAACAGCCACAATGCCTTTTTTTGCGTTACTGTTGCGTCCTCTGTGTTTCTCGGGCAATTGCACAGGCATATGGGTGAGGAATGCTTGAATGCAGATCTGTGGCAGGCTGATGGATAGTTTCCTCTTTGTGAATGTGGGTGCTACAAGACAAAGCCCAGTTGATGTTTTAAAGTTTGACTGCTTGAAAGAGCTGTCAGCACTCCCGGCACCATGACAGGTTCTGGAGAGAGGAGTATATTACATAAGAGATGTCACACTGTCTATATGGATAATATGATTCTGAGCTTGTAAAATGAGCACAAGGGTTTAAAAATAAGGAATTCTCATGGAAGTTATATCTCAGGTGTTTTTTGGACATGTAAAAATGTACATCTTTGATACAGTATCTACAGATAAAGCTAGTGTACTTAAACAGCCACTAAAAAAATAATATATTCAAAATTTATGTGGTTTATTTGTTCATTTCTTGTTCTCAGACTGTTTAATAAAACCAGGTTTTCAGCTGGAAGAAGAAGTTATAGACAGCGAGCTATAGGTGCATCTATTAAAACCCTTTAATAAGTGAAAACCCTGGTGACCTTGACCTCAAGGTCAGAGGTCAGCTTTTCAAGGTCACCTTGACTTATTGGTCCAAAATTGACAAAAAGAAACTATGTGTGGTGTGTATTGTCAACACATAGAAAGTATCATATAAAGATATTTGACTACTCACTTCTCCTTCAAGGTCCTTCAATAGTTTGATCAGGAAGATTCTTCCTATTAGGGGAGTTTTTCTTTCCCACTGTCACCAAGTTTTTTGCTCGCAAGGGGGTCTTTTGATTGTTGCGGTTTCTCTCTAATATTGTATGGCTTTTACCTTACAATATAAAGTGCATTGAGGCAACTGTTGCTGTGATTTGTTGCTATATAGATAAAACAGAATTTGAATTTAAACTGGAAAAATATATGCTATCCTGCAATTTGCATTTGTTTTTGCTGCACTACAAAATCCTTAAAGTAGGTTTACAGAACAAAGAAAACAAAATTAATATATAAAACACGCAAATACAGTAAAGAAGGCTTTTAGTGATTACTCTATGTACCTGTATCCTCACTGAGATTTAACTTTAAGTCTTTTTTCTTGTTGTATTTTTATCATTGGGTTGATTTCTTCATAGCTTTACAGCTATAAAACTCCACAGGCTCTGAACTCACTTCTAAGCATCATCATACAAACTTGAAGCCATCTTATCTGAGCCCATATTTAAGATAAAAATGTGAAGATTGCATTATCAGCCTTCAGAGCAACATAAATTCCGTGTTATCACCTTCCCATAACTCCATCATACAGGCAGCGATATGAAAACCTTCACAGCTTCACACACAGTAGAAAGGAAAGCGCGGTTGAATAGCTTTTCTCAGATTTGAAACTGGCTAGGACACATTTAAACAAAAACCGACGCCAACAGCCTTCATCAGAGAGTGAGCAATTGCTTGAGAACTGTTTTGATGAAAACCTAATTGTGTGAATATAAAATATTCAGTGAATCTCCAGCTCCAGTTGTGCAACACAGTGTGCTCGAGGTGTCGTCCATTTTTCCCTACTTTAATCGTTTCCATATTTATAGGTCAGACACAGGTCAGAACAAGGAACTGAAGTGCACACGCCCCTTCGCTTTCCGTGTAATTGCATCATTATTTAACGGAGCGAAAAACGTCAGATTTCAGAGGACGCTCCAAAGGTTTAAGCCTCCTTTGACCACCTTTATCGTATTACTATCACTTTCTCTGATCGTCCTAGAGCCAAAGACAACATGCAATACATCTCAGAAAATGGAAAACATATGTTACTGCTGTGACTTAATTTTAGGGTTAAAAACTGAAACCTGAGCTGTGCGAAGCATATATAGCACATCAGAGACATACTTTGTGATTTGAAAAGCTTCAGCTTGCTTTGAGTTTAAAAACTCCACACTCACACTTCATGAATAATAAGCTGCTGAGACAAACCAGGGGTCTTTTTATCTGGGGTTGCTCCTTGCTGTCAGTGCTCAGAAAACGGTTGGTCAACTGTTTTGTCTCGTTTTGCAGTTTTAACTAGGAAGCCTGTTCCATGTCTGCACTTCGGTGGATTGCTCTCTATTGACTCTCATGGTGTCAGTAATTAGTCGGTATTTGTTCTGTGTACTTTTCTACTGAGATTAGCTATTCGTGGGGTAGGAGTAGGGTCATATAGGTTTTCTGTTTGATGTGTGCTTTTAGAAACTGATATGGACCCTGACATGATCATGCATGTCATATTTACAGTTTTGCATTCCACAAGGAGGCTATTACAGCCAAAAAACTTGGATTTCACAGTTTTTATTACTTGAAATGACTCCTGCAAACAGCTGCAATATATTTTTATTATAATGTAAGTTTTCCCAGACAGCCTTTTAAACAATACAAGAAAACCGGTTCTTACTTTTGAATCCACTCTGGACATTCTTTCAAATGTCTTGCAGTGGTATATAAAAAAACTTGTGTTACTGACTCACAAGGCACTGATGGATAATAAGAGTCTCTTTCTTTCTAAGTGTAGTTTGTTTTAAAAATTGTTTGTATATTAATATTTAATAGAACAAATGAGCTCACAGCAGCTCCACCAGCTTTTCTCCTGCTAATCGAACTGACCGTAACACCAAAACTGTACACTCCATAGGTCTTTTTGCATAAATTTGAAGGGTAGGTGATTTCTGGGGTGATATATGAAAAATATGCTTTTCTTATATTTAAAAAACATGGATGCCTGTCATCTTGTCTGTGCTAGAATAGAATAGAGATTGCATTGCTGTGCAGTCACAACCTCATTCCAGCTGTCCATTTTGCATTTAAAATACACCTGACGACAGCGGGAAGAAAAAACTCCCTTTTAACAGGAAGAAACCTCCAGTGGAACCAGGCTCAGGGAGGTGCAGCCATCTGCTGCTACTGGTTGGGGGTAAGGGGAGGGAGACAAGACAAAGACAGGTTGTGTAAGAAATTCTGTCATGTGCTGGCCCTGTGAAGCAGGCAGGAGAGGACTCAAACACAAACGTTAAACTCAAAAGGCAGCTTAAATTGCTGAACATCAGAAACTAAAACACTAACTAAACTTGGAAGATACATGTAACTAAACAGGCAGATAGGCAGAACACACAGCGGAGAATGAGGGTGATTGCGATGACGAGCATAGGAAGGCACGGACAGTAAAAAGAAGAGGGAAACAGGGCAAAAAGGAAACACCTGGGAAACACAGCTGGCACAAATTACGCTGATGTAATGGGGAAGAGCAAAAAAGAACATGACGCGCACCGACGAGAGACTATCAAAGTAAAACAGGAAGAACACAGAGACGCAGACCGAGTAGGGGAACAGGCAGATTCACATGAAGACAAGGCTGACCTAAACAGGGGAGGAATCAGAAAGGCAAACCAAGACTAGAAGACAGAATAAACTCAGGAGTATAATCATACTGGGCTAGGAAATACACAGACAACCTAATAAATAAACAACTCAAAGAACCAAAAGACAAGAAATCAAAACGCTGGGTCAAAAGGACCCAGAACCGTGACAGATCCAGAGATTAATAATAACTACATAAATGCAGAGTGGTATATAAAAACACAGGAAGTGAAAAGAGGTCCGTAAAGAAGAAACACTGGGTGCAGCTCCCAGCAGCCTTGGACCTATTGCACCGTAACTAAGAGAGGATTTAGGGCAGGGGTCTCGAACTCCAGGCCTCGAGGGCCGGTGTCCTGCAGGTTTTAGATCTCACCCTGGGTCAACACACCTGAATCAAATGATTAGTTCATTAGCAGGCCTCTGGAGAACTTCAAGACATGTTGAGGAGGTAATCTAACCATTTAAATCTGCTGTGTTGGATCAAGGACACATCTAAAACCTGCAGGACAGCAGCCCTCGAGGCCTGGAGTTCGAGACCCCTGATTTAGGGTGACCTGATCCAGCCTTAACTATATGCTTTATCAAAAAAGAAAGTTTTAAGTCTAAACTCTAAAGTAAAGAGGATGTCTGTCTCCTGAATCTAAATTGGGAGCTGTTTCCGGAAAAAAGGGATCTGATAGTTTAAGGCTCTGCCTCCCATTCTACGAGATGCTAACTTTATCTGTTTGTAGTTGTGAGAAAGGTGGTGCACGGAGGCATTTTTGGCTTCTTTGTGAAATATAAGCTGCTTGCTATGGTCAAAACCAATGTTGGTGTTTAAGAACGGTGAAAACATCAGGATGTAAAACCACAGCATTAAGATGTTGATTCAAAAAGTTCACATGTTGAATCTTTAGTGTCTTCTTATTACAAGTAACTGTAGTTGCAAAGACCTTAGTCCAAGCACTTCTCTCCAGCTTTTGTTGTTGCTTTATTACAGACAGCAACCTCTTAGATCATAAATAACTGGCTTGTTAGTGACGGGCAGGATCAACTTTTCCACTGTCGTTACTCACGTCATTAGTCCTATCACCTTTAGATATTGATTGGGTGGTGAGAGAGCCGTGACACAGAGAAACGCATTGCCGTTCCAACTGAACTGTTTTCAAGTGAGAGCACTGTGAGCATAGCAGGAAAAAATCTGTGCGCTAAGGGTGTTTTTGCAATGCTCAGTGAGCACTGTTAACACTGAACATTGTATTTGTATAGAAAGTAGACACTGCCAGAGCAAAAACAGCTGTCAGTGGACACACACCCTAAATTGACGGGTTTTTTAAAAAATTGATTTCAACAAAAGGAAGTATATTTTCAGAAAACATGTGTAAACTGTTCTGAGCAGCAGCTATATTATCCAGATGATACGGCAATATGGTCTCCATTTTGAAACACGGGGGATCAACTTGATGCCGGCTATCCCATAAATAAGCTGCGGTGCTTAGCGTCGGCCCAGATCGGGATGCAGGTCCCACGCTCCCCGTTTCACTCTAGCCCCAGCCTGGCGGGCCAGTTTAACTCACTCCAGCGGCTTTACACGGCTAATTTATGCCCATCCCTTCCTTTCATACCCTCTTTAAAACACCACAGTGGCCGTGGGTGGGTGAAAGAGGGATGTGGAGTGTGTGTGAGGTGGTGGGCTTTGTGTAGTGGGACCCTGATGAACTTAGCCTTTGCATTCACCAGAAAGCTGCTAAAACATATGCGTGCTAATGGGAAAAGCTTGATGGTGAGAGCACATGAACACGGCTTCAGGAAGTAGTAAATGTCACTGCTGATTCTTAATTACGTGCTCGAGTCCTCTCAGCGCTGTGGCCTGCATGTGGAGTTTTTAGAGGCTTACTCAGGTGGGATCAGAATGTGGCTTATTCAATATGTCACCATAAACAGGACAGTAAATTGTTATAAAATATTGTGAGCTGAGCACAGTGGTGGTTTGTTTTAGAGGAAAGAAAGTGCGTCTTTGCTTATTGTACCCTTATATCAAGACATACTTTTTTTATCGATCCAATTCTTGATTGATTAAAGTATTAAACTGACGCGCTTTAGTCTTGTCTTCCTCTCCTTACCCTAAACTAGTCACGGCAGATGACCGCCCCTCCCTGAACCTGGCTTTGTCGGAGGTTTCTTCCTGTTAAAAGGGAGTTTTTCCTTCCCACTGTTGCCATGTGTTTGCTTACAAAGGGTCGCCTGATTGTTGGGCTTTTCTCTGTTTTCATGTAGAGTCTTTACCTCACAACATAAACGGCTTGAGTCAACTGTCATATGCTATACAAATGACATTGAATTGAATTTAACTGAATTTAATTTATATACGTCACTGTTGACTTGTCTATGTGACCATTTAATTTATAGTCGCCTGATTTCTCGTCCCTGGAGAATAAAGCTAATCCAAAATTTCTGTTTTGGGGCGAATTTTATGAAAACTTTCTTTGTTGATCTGGCAAAACGAGCAAGTATTTCAATATGTCCAATGCTAGAGTTTGTAGAATAAAAAATAAGAGAATTCCCATCATGCTCTCGTTATATGTTTTTTTCATTAATTTTATTCATAGTTTTGTCCCTCTTAACCTTGCTGATTATATGGGGGGGTTTTTGGACTGATTTAATAGCTAATGTCAAATAAATTCACCCGTAAGCTATTGTAAGCAATCCAATCTCACGGGTTGTTCTGGGGCAGTGCAACTCTACAAGACCTGAGCTCTCATGTGCCTGCTATTCTGAAAAACAAATCATTTTTGCTTTCATGCATACTCCAAAAAGCTGTGGCCCCAAAATCGAGACAGAACAAATGTCTTCCTCTGCAGAGCTGTGGGGAGTTCACCGAGAAGATGTACTCTAAGCCAGAAGAGATTGGCCCATCGGAGGACGAGCTGGCGTTCGTCTTTCCCTCGAGCGCATTATTTATCCCGTGCCTTTGCATGGTGCACTGTTCTTCCTCCCACCTGAGCCATGATACAGTAATCTCAATAGGTGTGTTTATGGCTCTGTAAATCTATCATCTTCACATTACCACCAAACACTGAAACCAGCTCGCCTGCAAGGCTCAACGATCCAGCTGACCGCTCCTCTGGATGGAGTATTAAATAATAATCAATCATGATTAAGGAACGATGAGAGGAAAAGCTTGACTCATGTGGAATGTGTGGATGTGGAAGCAGTGAAAGCTAAAGCTTAGGTGACAATGTTGGGAAAAAAGAGATATTTAGGGAGTAACATGTTTTAGCTGTAACGCTGCTTACTTTCATTTCAGCTCCCATCTGGCTTTAATTGGATTTAGATGATTGTCAGGGAATTACATCTTTATTTTAATCCTCTGGTTTTGGTGGGATGGGGAAGTGTGGTTGACTTTCAGCTGCAAGTCGTAAAATCCTTGTCCTGGTAAAACATTTTATACCGTGGCTCAGAAAGCTTTTTAAACAATGGCTTTCGTATAAATCATGCCTGGTGCACATACGTCGTCTGTGAGGGTGGTGGGAGGCTACCATTTATATCCCGCCTGACCCATTAAAGTCTTCTCGTGGGAGCTGAGGGTTCGGGCTTTCGAGGGGTCCTCGATGTGAGTCTCTCGTTAACTTTAGCTTCGTTTGTCTCTCTTCCTCAGAACGCTGGGACTGTTAAGTATTGTTATCGCATCATAATATTGTAATCTTTTAATTTGACTCTTTATTCTGCAGCAGAGAAGCGGTATCAGTTAAACGTCTGCTGCTTGGAAAGTCAACATAGTGACCCTTTACAAGACCTCAAACACATTCAGCATGAGAGAGCTTTTCTGGTCGTTTCACCAGACAGCAAGTGATGATAGAAGCGGTGTTTTCAAATGTATGGGTTTGGCTGATTTCCCATCACATTAAAAAGTAAAAACAACAACAAAGTTAACTTTAACATCATTCTATACTAATAATGATGAACAACTCATTTTGCTGAGCAATACATGCTGTATTGTCAGCTGTTTATCACAGAGACATCATTAGGGGTTCTCTTGTGCGACCAGGCGAAACCCTGCTCATAATCCCAACACTGCACACTGAGAGAGAATCGAGTGATTTTATGACAGATGGTGGTGATTTGTCACAATCAAATGAGAGATTCTATCTGCCTAAAGACAACACGGGCATGGGTGGAAGCAGCGGCCATAAAATGTTTTTTTTATTAGCATACAACTGAATGTTGTTCTCCTCGCGCCTGTGCAGGTTCTCTCAGGGTATTCTGGCTTCCTCCCACATTCCAAAAACATGTTAGGATAATAGGTGATGATGGATGGATGGATGGATGGATGGATGGATGGATGGATGGATGGATGGGCAACTACATTTCCCTCATCTTTACTTTTTTCACTTCTTAATGATATCGTTTGGGGAAAAAAAAGAAATATCAACCAGTGTGTCTGTGGTACTTCAAAGCGTAATAACTTCATATAATCTTTAATTGAGGGCTTTAGATTATTTTTAATTAGATTGAAAACATCACATGGACAGTAGTGTTATGGGCATTTTTTTTTAAAGAGGACTCAAATATAGACACAAAAAGCAGGTATACTGAGAAAAAGATAAGCTTGAGTGACAAAGGGCAAAACATTAAAGCGACGGCAGGACCACAAGGAGAACTGGTGAGTCAGCAAGTAAGTGTAAAGTAACAGCTAAAAAAGGAAAATGGAAGATGACAAAAACTAACACAGAATCCAACTGGTGAAAACCAGTGAGGGTCGGGAGATGATTAGAAGCGAGTGAAAGTAAATGAACAGGGACTTTTGGTTGTTGGTGTCAGACAAGTTGGTCTGAGTGTATCAGAAGCTGCTGATCTGCTGGGATTTTCCCACACAGCCGTCGCTTGGATTTACAGAGAAAATGTGAAGTGAGTTCCAGTTCTCTGGATGAAAGATGCCTCATTGATGTCAGAGGTCAGAAGAGAATGGCCTAACTGCTCCGAGGTGATAGAAAGGCAACAGTAACTAATAGCTACTGGTTACAAGCAGGGTATGCAGAAGAGCATCTCTGAACATGGAAGATGTCAAAACTTGAAGCAGAAGGGCTACAGTACCAGGAGACAGCACCAGCCACCACTCCTATCAGCTAAACACTAAGTATTGATCCATCCTGCTTTCTATGGGCGGTTCTGGCTGGTGGCGTAATGATATGAGGGATATTTTCTTGATACACTTTGGGCCCCTTATTACCAACTGAGCATCATTTACACACCACAGCCTACCTGAATATTGTTAGTAACCATTTCTCTATGACCACAGTGTCACCTCCAACTGGTTTCGTGAACATGTCAGTGAGTTCACTGCACTCAAATGGCCTCTACAGTCACCACATTTGATTCCAATAGAGCACCTTTGGGATGTGGTAGAGTTGAAGATTCACATCATGGATGTGCAGCCGACAAATCTGCCGCAATTGCGTGATGCTGTCATGTCAATATGGACCAAAATCTTTGAGTAATGTTTCCAGCACTTTGTTGAATCGATGACTTCAGTCAGGAAAACTGGGGTGAACTTTAATAGGACTTTTACCATCATGTGAATGCGCTCACTTTAAGTTTTAACTGCAAAATAAAGGGGATCTAAATTAGCTGTTGGCTTGTTTACAGTCAGTCTTCTCGTTTCTGGCTCTGTGAGATTGTTGTTGTGATTCAACCTTGTTCCCATATGTCAGCAATTACTTTGGGGCAGCCAATGTTATCCTAACCCATTCTTTCATATTAAAGCAGAATCATCTTTTAAGACAGTGGAGCATTTGTCTGTGGACAGTCATTTCCCCTAATCCTCAAAACCTCCTGCATGCTTCTCTCATGCAACCTAATATCCGAGCCTGCCCTTGTGTAAAATAACAATGCGCTCTATCATTTTTCTCACCTCATCATCTTCATGGATTGTTGTTTAAATTGTCAGGAGACACCTTCGGCAATGTTGTGGTAGAGAGCCGTCTCCAAGCTCGTGTCAATCAAAACCATTAATTTCCTCCTCTGTGTTTGGTTTTAAGCTCCAGGCACATCATTGATGCCACAGTTTATTTTCTGTAGTCACACATTGGCAAATACGAGAAGGATTTCTTCTAAAAGTAAATATCAGAGGGTTATGGATTGAGAATGCATGGGCCGCATCAGCCTGTGAATATGTCAAAGTCCACGTCCTTCCCTGCTGGCACCACAGACTACACCAGTGTGTGTGCGTTAAGATAATTCCCCAATTCATGGAACATGCTCAACCTACCAAATAAAACAAGCTAAGTCCGATTCTGTCAGCAGTGACTTTGGACTTCGAGACAGGTTTGCTTTGTAGAGCTGAAATATAAAAAAGTGTGTATGTGTGCCACGTTAAGTGTCGAGACGTCCGCTCCGATGTTGTGATTAGGGTGGCTGACTATTTGCTCTGGAGTGCAGCACATTCCTCTCAGCCTTAATTGATACCAATTATGCGGTTTTTGATTTGGTGTTTGATTGGGAAGAAGATGTGAGGCCTTGATTCGAAGGGCACAGAGTTTTTATTGTGTTTGGAACCTCGGGGTTGGACGCCTGAATGATAGCCTGCTACCTTGTGAGTAACATCAAGGAATGCCAGCGGGTCATTTTGCCTGTGCTATTTTTAATGTTGGGTTTCAGATTTTTGTTTTTTTGCGTCCTGCCGTTGCAAAAGGAAGCTGGAAAGCCACTCAGTGTATAAGTATATTCCCCCTGTGCCAAAGGGTTGTCCATCTTACTGGGTGTTTTTTTTTTTCTTTAAATAACTACAGGATTTGTCCCTCCAGGGGACACCTGGCTTGTCCCCCACCTCCACGGTGTAAATGTTCTCTAGCTTAAACTGCCAGATGTTATAAAAGGCTCCATTGAAGTAAACCTTTAGCTCATAAAAAAGGGGGTTGTAGGCGGGTGGCTGAAAAGTCTATCCTGATAGCTTCAGTGACCAAACTATGTCATCTGATTTAACATGGAGGCTCACATATGTAACTCTTTGGGAAAAATAAAGCGATTTGGAGCCAAAGGTGAAGTATGGCAGTGCCAAATGTGTCTCTGCTTTGCTCAGATGTGTAATTGAAGTCACCAGTTCTGCGCAAGCAGGCTGGAAATAAAAGGTTAATTCTAAAGATGTCACAGTATGACTGAGAGTTTCTGACATTTCCAACACAGAGTGAGGGAAAACGACAGAGAGGGAAAAAACATCCAAAGCTTAAAAGAAAGAGGAAGCAGTGGCATGAGTGAGACGGAAACTTGAGATATTAGGAAAAGAAATGGAAAAGAAGAAAATTGGTTTACAGTTGTCTGTCTGCCATTATTCCTTCTCTCTGACAGTCTGACCCACACACACACACACACACACACACACACACACACACACACACACACACACACACACACACACACACACACACACACACACACACACACACACACAAAGATGCAAAGCTGTGAAGCTGCTGCTGGCCCAGCTTCTTGTTTGTACTAACACTGTCATCTGAAGCCCGTTTATTGATTGGCTAATGTGCCAGACCTGAGGGCTTACGGTGCTTGGATCAACCCCCCCGCCCTCCCGATTACTTCCTCCAACTTTCATGCAGTGCACGCTCTAAAACGGACACACACGCACACACATTCACCCACGCTCTCCCTGCCCCCTCCGCTTCCCCAAGATACTCTTGAGAAAGAACGGGAGCAAGTCAGACAGGAGACGGCAGGCAGGGAGGCAGACACAGCACGCAGAGTGACCCACGGAGGAGGCCGTCACGCATCGGACCCAGACACACACGCAAAAATACTCACGAGCAGATCTGGAGGGAGTGGGTCTCACACGCGTGCACACACACACACTTTGAAAAAGGCATGGAACAAGACTTTTCATCCTGCATGCTGTTGATGACAGCTCTTCTACTTCTGGTACTGTGATTTTTACCCTGTTATCTCAATTGCATTTTAAAGTTTTTGTTTGTCTTTGGTTATTAATGTCCTCTAAAAGCTTCTATTTGATTTTATGCTTGCATGTGTTTGTATTTTGAAGTAAGCAGTGCACTCTCCACATCCTGGAGTCTTCTCAACAGCAGCTTTACCCAGTCAGCTACAGCAGTCCTGCAGCATTGTCTTATTTACTCCTGCTCAAAAGTCTCCCATGCCTTCACTGTGTTTTTTAACCTAAGCCATGAAAAAAGGACTTGTGCATGTGGAGGTCAGCGAGCTGCAGGCTCACTGTTACATTACAGTGCCTGCCTCACAGCGTGACCGTGAGTACAGTACTGTGCCGTGCTGCGCAGTGCTGGCCACATGACAAGGGATTTAGCAGATGTGCAAATATCATGTGTCTTTGCCAACTGCAAAGGCCGTCGTATTGACACAGTCTGCAAAAGAAGGCACCAGAGTCGGGTTTCTTTTTCCCCTTTTTCAGGAGTTTTCCATCTTCGGGGAAAGTGTTTTTAGTCTCAGCTGCTGACAGGTGACTTAAATAGAATCCGTCCATCAGAACAACTCATAACGTGGAGTTAAGTGATCTTTAATCATATGCTCATTTCCACTTTTTTACCTTGTGGAAAAACAAAGGCCTTGCGGTTGTCACCCTCGTGTATTTGCTCTGTTTTTTCTCACAGTATGAGCACCACCAGCAAATAATAGTTTGTGTTTGCAAATGTGCTTTTTCAAAGAGTTTTAGGAAGCATTATGAGTCAGTTATGGGTGCATGAACGCTCAAATAAAATAACAAGCGCGATAGATCATAGCAGAAGCGGTGGGACGTGCAGTGATGGAGGGTTAAGGAAGAGTGGATATCTGAGCCTTTTGATTATTGGCTCCAAATCCCAGCAGGACAGCCGTCCAGCTAGCGGAGCCTTGTCTTCCTCCGCTTTCATTGAGAACAATAGCAGCGCAGCGAGCCAAACAACCTCTTCATCTCCATCCCTTCATCCTTCATCTACTTCCACTCCTTTTTCTTCGCAAGCCTCTCTGCGCCTCGAGCACTCTTGGCTTTGCAACACACAGCCTCAGTCGTAATTGAGTGCAAAATTCACTGATTGCTTTTCAAAGGAGAATTAAGGTGGTGCACTAACCGGCTGCCCAGAGCGCAGCCTGTGTTTATTTACCGGGATCCAAACACTGAAATAGTTGGCCCGTGCAGAAAGTAGCGCCGCTGCCGATATGTTTGGCTGTATGCTCCGCTGGCTGTGTTTAGGTTTTGCCATTCCTCTCTGCTGTTCCTCAGGCGTCATCAGCACTGACAGCCATTTATATCAGTCCCCACGCACTTCTAATAACGTGAACCCGCCATCCCCTCTCAGGACTGTACAGCATGGGTGTCTTTCCTCCCATGACCCAAGGAAAATAATCAGAGCCCTATTATTGCATTGTTACTGTTTTTCTTTGCAAGATCCATTCATCTCTGTATTTGAAGTGCACTGCCATGCTGTTGGAGGGAGGAAAAAAGGGGTAAAGAGGTCAGCATGAATTGGTTTTCCTCTAAAAAAACCTTTCTATCTTAAAGCGTTCTACTTCAAACGCAAGCCTTGATCTTCACTGTCAGCCCAGTAGGTGCAAATTGTATTTTCTGAACACACCCCGCCCCTAATGTTCAGCAGGTTCTGGGTAAATGAGCTTGTTTAGGGCTCACATTTCATGCCTAATCTGCAAGAGCTGGAAATTTTAAATCACTGTCAAAAACTCTGTTGGATGTGCAGACACAAACTGCCGCCTCACGGTGTAAAAGTCCCTATTGTGCGACGCTGTCCAGAGAACACAATAGCAGCATTTTTGCAATGTTAGGAAAAAAAGTCTTTCATGGTCCAGCAGCATTATGAAGACTGAGTGGTTTAAAAAAATGATAATTTTTCTCTTGTATTCATCTGCTCCCATTGAACACCCCCAAACCCCCTTGGAAGAATGGCAGGTTACTTTATTGACTGTGTTTGCACTTCGGTCTACTGAGCCACATTCCTGTTGCCACAGGAGGTGGATGATTTGTCCCAGTGTTGGTTCCAAGTTCCAAGTCTTTTTTTTTTTTTTTTTTACTTTTCCAAGTTGTCATCCATTAAACAGGTACAGGACCAGTTTTTTCCTTTACCTCAGTCTCACTGGCAGTTTTTAAGTAGAATACCTTCACTGAGTCCTTGTTCTAGATAGCAAAAACAATCTGTTTCCCTTTTCACCTAATCTGAGCCCGGTATTCAGAAAATGCAGCTCTCTATTGCTTCATTCAGTCAGCTCTGGAAAGGGCATTGAGAAAAGTGAAGCAGAGGGAAACTATCTTGACTTAAACACAACAATAGATATTACCATATTGCCTGACAGCAGTGGCATTATAAATAAACCTTTCCCTACGAGCACGGCGAGTTAGTCCACTCGGAAAATACCAAAGACTTTATGAGGTAAACAGGAGCTGAGATAGAGAGGATCTTAATTTTTTTTGGCTGTCACCCTACATCCGAGACGCACACTGTCCTTGTAGTTGTAAAATTTAGCTTCTCATAATATTGATTTTGGGTGCCGCAGTAATATTCCCGTCTCCGCTGCCAAATACAGCACAATGCAATTAACAGAGAGAGGCACACGAGTGTGGCCCGAGCCTTAAGCAAGGACTAATATTTCAAACTTTAAAGCATGACTCAGACATTTTAAATATGCAAAAGGGCCAGAAGTCAAGAACTCGGGATTGCTTCCTCTTACTGCCTCTCTTTTCCTGTCATGTGCACTTTTATTGTAGTTTTTAGGTTTTTTTAAGCTCCTCAATTTAAGGAATGGCTGCAGGAAGCCACAACTCATTTGGCTAAAGAGCTGCTTTCTGTAATGATGGGAGATCTATGCTAAGTCATAAGGTCAAAGAGTCCAATATAAAGATGACAGTGAGCTGATGAAGGCTGATAACAGCAGACGCCTGTTATCAGAGTGTCCAAAACACTGCATATTAACGTCTCTTCTTCTGGTGTGTAGAGCTCGCGTACGGCCCGATCAGAAGAGGACAGAGACACGCTTTGGGACGCCTGGGGTTCCTGGAGTGAATGCTCTCGTACATGTGGCGGAGGAGCCTCCTACTCCCTCAGACGATGCCTCAGTTCCAAGTAAGACCCAAAAGCCTCACAGAGGTAACCTGTGAGAGAACATGCAACAGTGTCGGGAGAGCTGGTCTGGTTCTCTTCATAGAGTAATATTAACATTTGCAAGGCTGACGTCTCCTGCAACATCAGACTTTTCAGAAGGAGAAGCTGCACGTGTAAAAATATTGATGATGGAGAAATAAAGATTAGAGATTGCTCACGTTCTTGCAGACATTACTAGAAGTTAACATACTAAACTGAGATGGTTAACATGGCTCTTTAAGCTTTTCCTTATTTCTGTCATATAGGTCTATATTATAGTTGTGGGTGGGTGTTAAATAATGGGGTCAGTGTATTTACTATTTCATATTAGCCAAAAGTTCAACTTAAGACTCCTCTAGAAGCTCAATTTCAGGTGTTTTTTCCTAATAATGGCTCTTGCTGACATCAGAGAGAGTGGACATCCTAATATGGTCAGCTAATTTGTGAGAGGCAGCCAAGCAGCCAAAAACCTCTTAAAGGGAGAGAAGCTAAAAGACAAATGAGGATTATTTTATTTTTACAATCCTTTGGGCAGCATTTACACTGTACTGATATCAGGTCTAAAAATCTCAGATGCAGAAAAAATTCCAGAAAAAACAATCATTATGAGAAGCAGGGGCATAAAGAGCCTTTTTAAAACAAAAAACAGTGGCCTGATGTAACTGTTGAGTTTATAGCGCAGTCATTAAATGATGACTACATCACAGCAGGAGAGCATTTGCTGTAAATTGAAAGTTAGAACCTCAGTGATCCTCAGAAAAATGGAAACATCCCACCTGCAATTTGTTAGCGTGTGTTCAAACGTGATCTGAGCTAATCCCCTCTTCTAAAGTAGAAAGTCCTGACTGAAGTTGGACGGATTTCCATCAAAATGCAACATCATTGCTTTTAGGTTTAGGCGGGGGTTTTAATAGTGTGAGTAAATCCCACAAATCAAATCCTCCATTCCCTTGGGTTGTAAGTGGAGTGCTCAAAATACACATGACTGTTAAATATCCCTGAGTGGATCCACTATGGACCCGTCTAGACAGCCATGTGAGCCAAAATCTTGAATTCATCTTTGACATTTGGAATCTGAATTTCAGTAATGACCCCAACATGTTTCCTCACAGATCAGAGCAGAACAATCAGTGACTCTAGCGAAACTCCATGCCGCTTTTAATAAGTGTTTTATGTGACAGAATTTGGGCTGTGCAAACACGGAGTCCCGTATTGGTTGGATTCCCACTGCTCATCATCTCAGGCTTATATCAGGAACCTCTTAATCCTTGTGCCAGAGTCACCCTGGTCGGTTAGGTTTCAAGCTAACCCACAGCGCTCCAAGATTAAAGCTCAGGGACCGAGTGCATTGGGTAAAGTGGTCAATTATAAACAAATTTAAGGAACAAGTGGGAAAAAATGAACATAAGAAGAGAGACAGTACATTTTCCTTAGAAATGTTGTCACATTTATAGGCTGGGAAATAGCTGCAGGGTGACTTCACTTGCATTCCTCTATTTTACAGTTCCCAGAATATACTGCTGCTCAACTCAAGGTAACCAGTGACGTTTGCTGCTGGCTGCAGAGGTAGCACCCCTAGTGACAGGACTAGTCACTCAGATCATGAAACAGTGCAATAGTCTAGGATCAAACTGCCAGAACAGCTCACATCATTCTTGAGGTCACAACCGAGGTACTGTGAAAGGCTCTCATATGTCTGCAACCGTGAAGCCATCTGCACTGGCACTAGAGAAAAAGACTGAGCAGCATACAAGTGCCAGAGGGCCCCCACCTCCCACACCCCGTGTACTGCTCTGTAAACACTGAGGTCAATGTCTCTTTGAGGAGTTCATTTCACGATCTCTGGAGCAACCACTTCTCTTTGCCTGCCCAGAATATTTTGGTCAGACAAACCTCAGGAGCAATTGACTTGTTAAGAGGTGTTTGGGGCTCGAGCTTCATACGGGACATAGGCAGCGTGTGTATGTGTTGATGTACATTCTCCGTCTCCTCTAAGTCCAGGCAGGTTTGTTTACCAACTCTGGCAGTTGCCAGAGTGTATGGGGCTCTTGAGCAAATGGCAGGAGGCTTCGTTCCACCTTGTCCCACCTCACCCTGCTCTTGCGTGGGAATGTAGCCTGGCCTCGGGTAGCAGATCAAACGGCATCATTAAAAAGCATAGCACAAGGCCCCTTGTGTATGTGTGTGTGTGTGTGTGTGACTCTTTGGAAACGGGAGCTGGAAATAGGCCTGCAACACCCTCCAAACCAATACCATTCCAACTCTCTGACTTTTTAATGCACACACGCACATACAGGGCACTTATTGCTACTGCACACCACACCAGAGTTAGTTAACCTCTCGAAAGGGCACGTGCAGAAGTACAGACTATCCGCAGATTGCCTGGCCTACATTACTTCTATCCACACAAGTTACTGCACTTGATCGCCGGCTTCTTTATTAACAGCAGCATAGCTGGTTGGATCCAAGTGTGAACATATGGATTAGGTGTCATGGCAAGAAAAAGTGCTGCTCCAATATTTATGAAGCACTAGGCAGGAAAATATTAATCCATATATATATATGTTATTAAAAAGAAAAAAGAAAGATCCAATCTCAACTTTGTTTAGATTAAATTTACAAAGAATTTGACTGTGTCGTTTGTCACCATGACACCAATGGGAAGTAAATATCAGCAACTGTAGGCAGGAGATGTTTCCTGTAGCAATGCGGTCACATATGCACTGAAATTATACAGTGGGTGACATTAAGTGACATTAGGCTGTGAAGGCATGCCGCAACTTTTTAAAGGCAAAAGTGGGTGAAAGTGAAATTTCTCCAGGGCAATGAAATGTTAAATTAAGGTTTGCCTGGCAACCAAGATTATGTCTCTTTTACAGCCTTGGGAACCACTCTGTGTGGTCCATGCTGTGTTATTAACACCTCCATCCTTTTTAGTAATATTCCTAACAGTAGTAGACCTACAGCTCTGCCCTACAAATGACTAAAAAGACAAAAGATATCATGATTAATTTCACTGACAACTGCAATATTTTTACCTAATCTCACGATACTCTGGCCTCTGTTATGCTCTTTGTTCCATCTTTTTCAGCTTCACATTATCCTCCTGAGATAAACAGTAAACTCTTAGCTTTCCTAAACTGATCAATAGCAGAGCTCACAGCTTGAGCATATTTTAGGCGTTAGCAAATCAGCCACATTTTTGTGTGCCCACATGCCTCAAGTGTATCAATATTGTGGCATGGGTTTTGGAGCCCTGCGTGCAATTACTTTCAATCTTCCGAGAAGAGTTGATGACATATATATGGACATTATGGGCCAGATGAATTTTACTGCGTATCCAATACTAGCCCAATTTTTTTATGGTTACAATAGATTTTTCTTTTTTCTGTTTAATGCTATAGATGGTACTTTTAGTCTTTGTTGAATCTCGTGCAGTTAACTAATGAGCGCACTCTCTGTAGTTGTCTTTTTGTGTTTGGGGTCACAGTTTGTGAGTTATGTTTTATGTGCTCCAAGACTTCTGATATTTCAACCGAGTTATTTTTCCCTAACCTATGATGACGCCATGATGAATCCCATGTCCTGGCTCTACGTCTGCTTAGCCTCCACTTTAGAGCTTCTAAAATCAAAAGGAAATGAAAAGGGAAATTCATTTTATTCCCTTTGCCTCTTTACGTCTCGTTTATATATTGCTTGTCCCAGTGTGAGTTTCCACACTGATCCAGATCTTAGCTACCTGTCTCTCAACTCTTGGTCTTTGAAAGTCTCTTGTTTGGGGTTCAGGCCCCATGGCCTACTGTTTGATTTGGCAGAGGGGACCGTCTGGATTCGTCACAGGTTCTAATGTTCTTGCCATGCCACATGGTCCACATCCACTCCCTCCATTCTCTGGAATAACATTGTAAAAAACCTTAAGCCTTCGTTCACTGCTGAGTCCAAAGTCAGTGACGTCTCCAATCATGATTCCAGATTAGCTAAGGGCCAGTGACACTGGAATTCCTCTTAACTTCCCAAAAGAATACCATTTGATTAGTTTCCACTGGGGTCTTTGATAATTGCCCTATCATGGTTTATCATCACTCTGCATCAAAGCACAAAGAAATCCTCATTTTCAATAAGTGGTTAGCTCGATAATTTGGGCAGAGACAAAGCAGACTGTCATGCAGGGAGTCGTGATCCAAACTGCTCCAATCTGTTCAGCAGACGCAGGCTGGAGGGCCTTACTCTGTCTGCTTTACTACTGCGTGCAGTTTTGCATTTTTTCAATAAACTGACACACAGAGAAAATGGGACTCCTATTTTTAAATGTTGTGAAACTCGTGTTAAAGCTTTAGATTTTTGAGATTTTCTTTTACAAGTAATAAGCTTGAAGTCAAATTGTCTATAAAGATTATTCATATCACAGAGATTGGAGGAACATGTTTAGAGTGTGGAAACTGAACTAGAGCCTGACTGCAGGGGAAATAATAGCTATTTGCTGTTATAGCTATATCAGCATATATAGTAGCCAATAAATGAAAATGCAAAAGGTAAAGAAATAACACAGTTTTATGCGTTTTGCAGAATTTGTCCACTCTAATGCAGCAAGTGCTTGAAATGCCACAAACAACAAGCAGCTGGGCAGGTTGTTAGTACAGTTAGCTGCACAGAAAGTTAAATTATTCATCAAATAATTGCATTAAAGTTCTTCAAAAGGCACCAATGCCACAAACAGTGGTCCAGTTCACTAACAGATAGCTAGTGACTACTTGGCCACTGTGCTGCTGTTCTTGCCTTTCAGTCAAAGGAGTCTTTGATAAGTCTTAATGATAACAATTTTAAACCATGTAGCCCTGTACAATTGTTTATGAAGGTGAATATTAGCTATAGATGTTATTTAAAGCAGGCTGTTAATATGTTTATTTCCTCAGTGTCGTTTGGCTTTATTCCACAGTCTTTCAAATGCTTTGTGAGCCACCCTCAAGTGGTCATTTCAGGAACTGCAGTTTTTATCAGCGTGCCACTGGATAATTATGCACAGTTACTTTGTGTGAAATACGCTGTTAAAGCTTTGCAAACGCACCACAGACTTATGTTTGTGGGTTGCCACATCAGCGCTATAATTTTCAATATGAATAATGAGGGAAGAGTCACTGGATATAACACCAGCTCCTTCAGATGATGATGACTGGTTCATGTTATGGTTTGTTTTATCATTCTCTCCCACGGCCTATTTACCCACGGTTTCATTTTTTTCCCTTCTGTAGGACCTGCGAAGGACAGAATATCAAATATCGCACATGCAGCAATGTGGTAAGTTCAACCCACTCATCTTTGTGTCGTGGATGTCGACACAGCTTTCAAGTGTTTTTATTGAAGCAGTAAAACTGATATGGAAAATTGTGTCTGAAAGATTTATGGGTACGGGGTGTAATTCAGTGATTTGGGATCTTGCTGTTTGAGAGAAAGTAAGAAGAAGTTGCATCAAACTTCTTCTGTTTCCATTTATTCTGCTAATTTCATGCAGCAGTCTTCTTCCCACATACACATTTAGAGATGGAAGACTTCATTTGCCCTGCCTTTTTCAAGTATGTAAAATATTTTAAAATATGTTTTAATGTCCCTCAGGATTGCCCTTCAGATGCCGGTGATTTCCGTGCCCAGCAGTGTTCAGCTCACGCAGATGAGCAATACCAGGACCAGTACCACGAGTGGCTGCCGGTATACAACGACCCAGACAACCCATGTGCTCTCAAATGTAAAGCCAAGGGCTCAGGCCTTGTGGTGGAGCTGGCGCCAAAGGTGCTGGATGGGACACGCTGTTACACAGAGTCTTTGGACATGTGCATCAGTGGTATCTGCCAGGTCAGTAACCATGTCATGAACCTCAATTGCTTTAAAGTCATCAAGAATTTTGGTTTATTTCTTTTAATTTTTGAAGCCAAGATGTACATCTTGTGGGACTTGCATATAAAGACTTCTTTTTTTCAGTAAACTAAGCAAATTCTTATATTTAAAGATCAGCTCGCCTTAAAAATAACTGAGAAGTTGATCTTCCAAAGTAAATATATCCTTGTGAGTTGTAAAAAGTTTAGATTAAGCTACTAAGGCAAGTGAGGTCAGTTTGATGCTATGTGCAGCTCTTTGATTGGCAACCTTGGGTCCTGGTATTCATGTGGCATTACTTTGACATGTACAATCTGCTTAAACATTATCACAGACCGCTACACCCCTGCAACAATACTCTGAAATAGGTTTAGGATCAAGGTGTGAACTTCCCCAGATCTTAATTCAAGTGAGCATTTGTGGGATGTCCTGGAAAAACAAGTCCAACAAGTCCGCCGAGGCCCCGTCTTTAAACGATGTGCTGTCAGTGTGTCTGATACAGCAGTAGCCTCAGAGACCTTGTAAAGCTGACACCTTGATGGGCTAAAGCTGTTTGTGGAATAAGGGGAACCTACACAGTATTGGACCTGTGGTTCTAATGTTGTCGCAGTACGGTACTCCTGTCAACACTGGTACGCAATTTTTGGCAATATTGTGCATTTGGGAGCAAAAGCTAAGACGTAAATCTCAAGAGGACCACAGTGGACTACCTTACAGCACTAGCATCATACCATCTGGTTTACAAATGAATATCCAATGAGTATTCCTTTAGATTTAGCGTTTGACTGACAGCCCAGGAAATATTTTGCAATGCATTTTTTGGGGTTGAATGGAATTGTGTCCCAGGGCATCGTGTCTGCAGAGACTCAGAAGTCTCTCCCTTACAATGCTTAGAATGATATTGCGGTTTTTGGTTTTGTCTTGCTGACAGAAACTGCAAAAAGAAAAATCCACCATTCAACTATGGATGGCGTCTTAGTAATTCAATGAATAAATATTAAGGAGACCAGAGGCTTGTTTGAATCGTTTCATGGTAACACTTAAATGATACTGAAGCTCCAACAGAACCAGCTCGAGTGCTTCATGATATCATATCCTTTCTCTTTACTTTTGTGTTGTTGCGGAAAATCTTCCCTGCTATCTTGTCCTCAAAACTAAAGAGTTAGAAGGTCTTTGAGGCTCTAAAAGAGGGGTGACTGTGCGTGTCATTTGTGATGTCTCAAAGTTTTTCGTGCTTCCTGTGTGTTCCAGATTGTAGGTTGTGATCATGAGCTTGGAAGCACTGCGACCGAGGACAACTGTGGAGTCTGCAATGGAGATGGCTCGACCTGCAGGCTTGTGCGGGGACACTACAAATCCCAGCATTCTTCAGGAAAAAGTAAAGAATTGTTACTCTTTTTTAAAATTTGTATTAAATAAAGTAATTGCTGAGCTAAAGAGGTCCTCGAGCAGATTTACTTGTTCACCACACAAACTATAAACAAGAGTTATAACTAAGCCCAATCAGCAGGACAGTGTTCCTTTGTCAAATATTTGCATCATTTACAATGGCCTTGAGAGGTCAAACTACTACAAATAGAAGAATGCTGCAAAAGCACACAGCTTGGGATGCCTGCCTCCATGCCTTTAAAATAGCTGCTTTGAAGATGGGAACCATGTCTGTGATCACTCGTAGTCAGACGCCGTCTTCAGAGTAACTTCTGTGGGGGATTTTTTGCAGACAAGTTGAAGTCATTAGCCCAGACCAGCCTAGATTGATTGCAGTATCTTGACAATCTGTCTACGTTTATAAACTAGACAGCAGATATTTTCTAAACTTTCTGTCCGAGAGTGACTGCAATCAATTCCAGTCAGACTGCAACTGTTTGGAGACAAGTTGCATCTCACCATGGGACCTCCTCAATCACCTCGAGGCTGAAAGTGTTGCACGTCTGAGCGACTAGCTAGTTGCTGCAACTAATTGCACTATTTTGAAATGAATTGCAACCACCACCTTTTCTTAGTCACAAGAAGGTTGCCATCCTGTTTCTACTCTAGTGTGACTGAAGTCGCTCATTTTTAGCATTTGTGTCATATATTGATGTCGTGATTGGTACTGTTTCTTTGTTTTTGTTCAAGCTGAGGACACAGTGGTCACCATCCCTTACAAGAGTCGTCACGTGCGTCTGATCCTGAAAGGCCCGGATCACTTGTGTAAGTCCTGGTAGGTCCAGGGTGCCCTTCCATCCAAAACAGCTGAGCATGATCTCTGTGTTTGGCAGTGCTCTTCCATTTGCCAAATACTACACACTGAACACGAGTTCACCGCATCGCTCTGACTTTTCTGCACAGCGTGTTATGTTTTCAGCATGCTCCGATGCAAAAACAGTGAAACAGACACGGTGGTGACATTTTCATAACAGAAAACAGAAGATCGTACTTGGCAGGCCTTGAAATGAATGTTTCACACTAATAGCAATCTATGATGGATCTTTTACTCTGATTTCCAAAAGATATTACATTTTGGCCTTTCTAATAAAGACTCGTTTTAAAAGTAGCCCAGAGCAGACTAACCAGAAGGGATACGTGTTTCTTCCCTTTGCTCTGGCGCTGACAAGACATAAGGCTTCCAGGGAAATTCACTGATGTCAAAGTCCTGGCATCAAATCCTCACCGGATCAAATGGATAACAAATGTTTCACCTCTGTGCCTGTCCTTTGCTCAGTGGCTAGTTTCCAGATCATCTTCTGAATGGACAGCTTTTTCGTTAGATATTTCCCCCCCCCTATCCATTTTGCCCTCCAGCACCTTGATTGTAACCATGTGTTGCCTGGTGGTCACCACTTGTTCCCATGTATCTCTGTTTTTTTTATTTTCTTTAAGCATCAACACTGAAGTTACACAAGATCCTGTATAGCCAGGATTAAAGTGAGGTCAGTGAGGGGAAAGCGTACTCTAATGCTGGCTACATTAGCCTCATCACAGTGACAGAGTGACCACAGCACCCAGTCTGAGCTCTTTGTGTGTTGCTGGGTCTGACTGAAGGGTCTGTGATCAACATTTTAATCACATCTTCATTTATTTTCCTTTTCATTCATTTTAAAGAACTTTACTCATAAAATATAAAAAAAATTTAAAAATTAAAAGAAAGATTTTGTGGCAGGCTGTGGCCATACCTGTTTGTCTTCTCTTTGCACATATCGAGACTTTAATTGTTTGTTTTTTTACCTTCAGACATGGAGAGTAAGACTCTACAGGGGGTAAGAGATGAACTGGTCTTGGATAGATCCGGGCAGTACTATATAGAGAACACCACCGTGGACTACCAGAAACTTTCAGATAAAGAAGTCCTGAGAATCACTGGCCCACTCGGAGCTGACTTCACAGTCAAAGTAAGCGCTGACATTAATGCACATCTCTTTTTCTTTCAGGCTACAGTAGCCAGTATTTTTCATCATCTTGTTAAAAATTTGAGAAATTTCCGAATTGTCCATCTGTTCTACTTCAAGCTTGACGGGTGTCTTGCCGGGGACCTGAGGAAGGACAGATCTCATATTTTCTCTAAATATTGTTTTGTATTACCAAGGTGAAACAGGGTGTGACATATTTGGCTGTCTTTGTGAGAACATTCATTGACATCAATGCATTCCTTACTGTTAAGTTTAACCAGCATATTTATACAAGCCCCAGCCTAAACTTTAGCTTCAAAACCCAAATTTTGACTCTCAAATAGTCCTTTGAACCTGCATGAAAAAACAAGGACCCGACACAAATTACTACTAATACAAAATGTCATCACCATCCCAGCCACACGCTTGCTTTAGTTGATTTATATTTGAAGAAGTCGTCAGAAGAAAGCTGCAAACCACAATTGCCCTGTTCTGCAATCAGTAAATCCATCCTTGTAGATGTCCTCTTTGAAAACTTGCCATGATTTTCTGCAGATGTGTTTTCTAGAACAGGCTCTGCATTGGTTTCTTTAATGCAAAATCGATCCAGTAAGCTCACTGCACTACTTGTTAAATGCCCAAAAAAAGAACAGTTATTTTTCTCCGGCACCAAAACTGAACTTTAATTCATCAAGTGGACAAAAGCACCGCTGAAATCTTGTGTTCACAGCAAAAACAAAACAAAACAAAAAAAAATTAGTGCAGGTTCAAAATAATTTTAGAAATTCTGGGGAGACAAACGGGTCACCTCTCTGACTCTCTTAACAGGAAGTTAAAACCAGCAGCGCCTCAGCAGACCTGCGTGCTTGCAAATCAATCACCCTCATTCCCTTTTTGGTGTCTTTGGTGCAGTTTGAGTCAAAACTGTTGTTTTTGTCATGCAATCTCCTGAAAGTGGTGCGGCCAGTTTTTATTTTTTTCGCATGAACTCCTGCTGAACATCTCACAGCAGCAAAGTTTAAAGCAGCTTTGATTTCACGTGTTTTAAAGATATTTGAGTATGACGGTTTTAAATGTGAAATTCAAACAATTCTTTTTGTGCGATTGCTCACTTTGAGCTACAGTATGTGTTTGAGCAGTGTGCCATGCATTCACACGGTAGCACAAACAGTCAGAGCCTCCGAGCTCCTCACCTCTCCTCTGCGGTGTAAGTGCCGCTTACTGAAACTTGTACTTGATTCACGGTAAGGTCTCAAACTTAATAACTCAAAAAAATCTGATTAGAAATGTGTTATTACATAACAGCGCATAAGCCTAGTTAATACAACGAGCAGTCTTCAAAGTGCCGTGCCACAGTGGCTGTGACATTTTTTTCTGCTTCAGACACACACATGTGAGCACAAATTCCCAGACTAGGGCAAGTGAGTGGGCATTAAAGGTTATACAGCCACAAGCCTGCGAAAACTTCCTCCCTCATAAACACAAGTCGGGATGGGACAATAACGAGGAACTAACGAGAACGAAATCTGAGAAGCTTTAAATGCATAATTTTCGAATCTGTCACGAGGCGGACAGCCAGCTCATATCACTCTGCTGGAAAAAGGTTTGGACAAATGGAAAATCACATTAAAAAGTTGCCAGACAGTCTTTCCACAGTAAACACATGAATGCGAACGAGTGGTCGTCAAGTCTGATTTATACGTGCTGCTGCTAAAATGTGTATTTGGGCTTTTTTTCAAAGCAAATGAAGTAAAGGGCTAAGAAAACATGCACAGACATGGACGTACTTATTCTATTATTGTGTTCTATTACTCTATTAAAATAAGGACTGTTCTAATTCTTATTCTATTAAAACAGCCTTTATTCTTTATTTTATTAAAGCAGAGCTCTAAGAAAATGTTTCCTCTGATCCAGCAGTTTATGAATTACTTTGTCTCTTGAGAGGAGTTCATTATAACATTTTAGCTAGTAGCTGTGCAGATATGTACACTTTAGGTTTCCAAGGGTCCAATTCTTTGAGCATGTTGCGTTTCTAGAGCCTTCTCCACATGGAGCCTTGTGTCCTGCAGAAACATGGGCAATATCACTAAACAACATGATTATAAACTGAAACATGGAACCTGAAAAGTAATCTGACTTAAAGCATAATTAAAGCAAAAATTAAAAATAAAATAAAATAACTCATTCAAAATTGTTAGACTATAATAACACAGGTCAGAGGTCAAGTTTCTAAAATATCTTGAGAATAATTCAAGAAAAAAGTCACTTAGGATGTTCATACATGCATCTGCTAGGAGCCTGAGGGGGGTGAGACACTGGTTAGTCCCATATTTTCTTTTTTTATTGCTTCCCTTGTTTGGTAATTCCAACACAATACATAAAGCAAAATTTCTACAGAACGATATCAGTTTCAGTGAGAAACGGCAGTTTGTTGTTTCAATAATTAAAGTGAATTAAAGTAAAGTAATGCAGGGTGAATCATTATTTTCCTGAGACCAAAGCTTCCAAAGGGAAGCTGTAAACATCTCTATTTCTCTTTCAAAGCTGGACTTTTCACCATACAGAGGGCCGTCTGTGTAATTTAGCTCACTACTGGAACCAGCTGCAGTCAGTGATTACAGGAACTACATTTTGTTTGGCACTTCCACATTCATTTTTAATCATTAAGGTCTTTTTTTAAATCAGGAAAGTGTTAAGAAAGGAAACCGGTTTGGACATCATAAGCTTCCAGTTTATGAATCACTAAAAACTAAGGCTAAATGAATAAATCAATTAATTAAAATTCTGTGGACGAAAAGTCAGTTTTAACAAATTGTTTGATTCTTTATAGATTAGCAGCCCTATTAGGTTGTCATGGCTACAACAAAGTTCAATTAACACCCCATGAAGCCCAGGATGAGTCTCTCTTTGCCTCTTAGTTTGATACACTATCTTTAAAAAAATCTGTCTAACGAGAAGGAAAGTGTGAGCTATAAACCAGAATAAATACTGCAGTCACCCTCTACACTGATAGTGATAACAAGAAATGCTGATTATATCTGAACAATGTTTCTGTAGGTGCAGTTTACCGGTGGTACAGACAGTGTGGTCCAGTACATCTACTACCAGCCCATCATCCACCGCTGGAGAGAGACCGACTTTTTCCCGTGCTCCGTCACATGTGGTGGAGGTAAGCAGCATTTTTAAAATCACAATAGCAGCCTGCAGCATTTTCACTCGACTGATAGCAGGTTTGGTTTAAAAACAGGATCCGTTTAATTCACAGATATTTATTAAAAGCCTAATATTAAATCGTTGCGCTACTAGAGCTCTCTTGATGATCTCTGATATTTGGTGGCCTGCAGGTTACCAGCTAACCTCAGCAGAGTGCTATGATCTACGGAGCGGACGGGTGGTTGTAGACCAGTATTGCCATTACTACCCGGAGAATGTCAAACCCAAACCCAAACTGCAGGAGTGCAACATGGAGCTGTGCCTGGACAGGTTGGAAAGCAGAAATTAAAGAGGATTAAACTGGACTTTTTGTGAAAGCAAATCCTAATTTACTGTTTCTGACTTTTTAGTGACGGCTACAAGGAAATTATGCCATATGACCAGTACCACCCCCTGCCTCGGTACATACCCGACTACCTAGTAACACACAGAGGCACACAATACAAATCCTGACATCTGCTAATAACCGTCAGTCACTTTATGATGTCACCTTTCATGATGTCAGATGGGAGAGCAGCCCCTGGACGGCCTGTTCCACCTCTTGCGGCGGGGGCATCCAGAGTCGCTCGGTATCGTGTGTGGAGGAGGACATGCAGGGGACCATCACTCCCACAGAGGAGTGGAAGTGTCTTTACTCTCCCAAAACAGCTATCCTGCAGCCCTGCAACACATTTGACTGTCCCACCTGGCTGGCACAGGAGTGGTCACCAGTATGTGAACATTTCTACTTTTGAAATTCTTCTGTCATGTAACTTCCTGTATGTGGTGTCTTTATGAGGCTTGTAAACATATGATGTGTTCCCAATGGGCAACATACAAAAACCCAGTGACACTGCAGCCAGTGTGATCCCTCTGAATAAATGTCCTTTCTGAACTATTACACATTGAAATGATCAAGGCACTGCATCTGTATCAACCTAACCCTCCTGGCCAGCTTAGTTATTTTGCTTTAATTCTTAGAGCTGCTGTTACATTAACCAATCCTACCATAAATGTCCTATATATCTTCCTCTTGGGAAATTTTCTACCTCACCAGTTGAATGGGCTCATATAGAAACGTAGCGAGCCAGATTTGTGGCCTCCTAAAAACCTGGGATGTTGTTTATCTAGCACATTCTCCCTCTGCCTTTAAAATGCTTGTTTTGGCAGAGGATAGACAAAGTTCGCTCCCGAGCAGAGAGCTGCTGGGATTTTGGAAGGACTCTTTCTGTACCTCCCTTGAGTCAAAGACTTTCTATCAAATATGAGAAAAGCCTATTACTAGGAATTAACACATGGAAAAATAGGCTGATGGGCTCGCTCTCTGTGACTGCATATCCTGTCATCCCCAGTGCACAGTGACTTGTGGTCAGGGACTGCGCTACAGGGTGGTGTTATGCATCGATCACCGTGGCCTGCACGCCGGAGGCTGCAACCCTACCACCAAACCGCACATCAAAGAGGAGTGTCTGGTGACTGTGCCCTGCTACAAGTCCAAAGGTGGGTGATTTTGCATGTTTTGTCATGTTTTAAATATAGAGTGGCGCTTATGTTCAGCCTCATTTTTGCATCATTTCTTGTAGATACACTACCAGTTGAGGCAAAACCTGTGTGGCATAAGCAGGCCATAGAGCTTGAGGAGGAAGTCACAGCAAGTGAGGAACCAACGTGAGTACCAGCACTCAACAACAAAAAGCTAAACTGTCTTTCTGAGTCTTAAAGCATTTGAGACCTTCATCACTAAGCCTCTTTGGACCAATCAGAGGTGCAAGTCCTGTTAAAACCATTGCAGGTGTTTGGGTCTTGCTGCACTTTACTATTCTGGAAAGATGCAACTGCTAAAGCTATACAAGCTAAAGTTTATCACCCGGAAAAAGAAGGGGAAAATCTACAGCATTAAATTACTCTTGGTCCTCAAGGTTAAAAAAGCAAAAAGTCAGATCCCAGTTACACAGTTTCAACAACCAGCAGCTTAGGACTATCCTGGAGGTGAAATTGAAGTAGACAGAGCACGGCACTGGCACGTAAAGGCCACAGTATCAAGGTTGTGTTCATGTCAGCAGCAATTTTCATCAACATGGAGTCCAACAGGAGCGTTTACTACAAATCCAATTTCAAAAAAATAGAGACTCTGCGTAAAATGTAAATAAAAACAGAATGCTTTGATTTGCAGATCTCATAAACTGTATTTTATTCACAGTACAAAACGCATTAAATATTTAAATGGAGAAAACCTACCATGTTATGCAAAAGATTTCCTCATTTTGAATTTGATGACAGCAATGCATCTGAAAAAAATATTCTGACATAGCAGACGGGTCTGGCCCGGATCTGGTGTCAAGCTGGCACTGCTGGCTGACTTCTGGCATGGTAAGTGGTATGTCCTCCAGATATGGGCCAGGTCTGGTGTAGATGGCCCTGTTTATGTGATGGCATGCCATATCTGGCCCGATTATGGTTTGGTTTATGTGGCCCAGGCCCAAAGAAAACAGGTCTTCCCTGGATCCGGCATCAAGCTGGCACTGGTGCCATGACTGGTGTCATGGCAGGGTGTATGCCAACCAGATGTGGGCCAGGTCTGGCAATGATGGCACTATTTATGTTCCTATTCTCCTATTTTAGTTAGAAGACCCAAATGCCATGTTGCAATACTATACTCCTATGGTAGCCAACGTTTGAAATGCAGGTTTGACAGGTTTGTGAGTGTACACTTTATCCAAAACCTGGTGAGGGTTTGCTCATATTTACCACTGGGTGGCTGTAGCTCAGGAGGTAGAACAGGTCACCTACTGATGGGAAGCTTAGTGGTTTGATCCCTGGCTCCTCCAATCTGCATGTCAAGAGTGTGAATTTGTATACATTCAGTTTAGAGTAGAAAAGCGCTATATAAGAATCAGAGTTTCGTCATGTTACTTTCACACTATTATACTATTGTGTATTACATAGGTTTACCAGAGGTAATCCACACATGGGCCAGCACATGACCACCAGTGTGTCTGCAACTGGCCTCGTGCTGGCCTATGTGTGGGCCACCTTTGGCAAACCAGATCTGGGCCACCAAAGGGCTGTCATTCTTTGCGGTATGTGGGCCATGTGTAAGCACATTGTGTGGGCCAGATCTGGGCCATACCAATTTTGCTGTGTGGGTTGGGACAGCTTTTGGAAATGAGCGCTGATAACAAGCCAGATGGTCCTGCTCCTCTTTAGTCTGGAAGAAACGGTGTCCATGTTTTCCAAGGAGAATTTCACATCCAGAGAAGATGTTGGCGCCTGTACATCAAGTTCATATATGGTTTCTTCCTTGTATGATGCAGCACGTTAACCTGCATTTATAGATGGCACAGTGAACTGTGTTCACACGCAGTGATCTCTGGAAGTGTTCCTGAGTCCATGCAGTGATATCTGTGATAGACTCAGGCCTTCTTTTAATGCTGTGCACACTGAGAGATAATCATTTTTTGGACTTGTCTGATGCGCACAGAGATTTCTCCAAATTCTCTGAATCTTTTGATGATAATATGCACTATAGATGATGAGCTATTCAAAGTCTTCACAATTTTACAATTATACCCAGTTATGTTACTGACCTGTTGCCAGTTATTTCATACTAGCTGCCTTGGTCTTAAATAAGCACTATTTGCTCCTTTAACCCTTGCTTTGAGCCAACTCCACTCTGATTGGTTTTCCAGTTTAAACAGAAAGTTTGAACAGTAGGCTTCTCTTATGGATTCCTAAATTAGGGACATCCCCTGTCTTGAGCAGTGTCATGGGGATTTTTTGCACACACGCTGACTGACGTCTTTATTTTGAACTTTATTTTGTTTAATATGATCACCCAAGGAAAAGCACAATAGGTCCACTTAAAGGTACATTTGAGGGTGATTGAAAGTGTGTCTTGTCACCTGCATGGAACTAATAAAACGTTGTATGAGGCTATTGAAGGGAAGAAGGGAAACTAAAGGTGAAGAGTCAAAACATCTTTCGGAAAGCCTTAAGAATGTACAGTCGCTGGCTACCAGCATTACCTCAGCAAGCTCTCACACGTTCCAGATGTTCTTGTCCCACACATCAGTTAGCTAATAATGGCCGCCTTCTGAAAATGCACAATATTTGGACTCTGCCCAGTGTCTTGCATGACTTGTATTAGCAACCATGTTAGCCAGTTTAAAACATCTGTAACTCTGAGTTATCTGTGGAGTGAGAGAAGTGCCAAAACATATGATTTTGCTCAGCTGCAAAAAAAAAAAAAAAAAAAGCATGTCTGTCCTCAAAAAGCACATAAATATCTGTGTATAATATGCCGTCATTCACAAGCCAACAACAATATCTGCCCACCATATGGGGCCAGGTTACAGATGTGAGAGGAAAGAGAATGAAATTCCTGTGCTAGACTTATTACACCTCTGTTGCCAGACGTTTTGCCTGCGCCGAAACCCACCGCTGCGCGGCTGCTTGAAAAATTAAACCCATATATGTTCTCCAATCAAGCCAAAACATTTTTTGAGTAAATAAAATATTTCCACTGATGGATATATAATTGATACGATTAACGTGGGGCTTTGGCGGATGTGACAAAAATGTGTTGTTTCCCTCCATGAATGAAATCGGGATCGTTTTTGAACTGACAGATGTACTTTAACGGCGCATGAAGATAAACATTTCTGTGGGTTCGCTCGTTGACTTTGTCGTTCCTGTTCCAAAGTCTAACTGCCGGTGATTCATTTGTTTGCCCGTAACACAATGAGTCCTTGAGCTCTTGTACAGAGCCAGCTTTGCCTTAATCATGAGCTCTTTATTGAGGCGTCTTATAAAACAGCAGGGTCCTCTTGTGTTGCGGTCAGACTGTTATACCAAGGAAGAATGCGGTACAGTGGTGAAGGCTGCCATGCAAAATATGCTTTGCTACCATTATGAGCTTATTAAGGAAAGATAAAGATAGTTTGTCAGGCTCACAGAACGCTGTTAGGAAGAAGTGCTTATACTTGCAGATTATGTACTTTACCGATTTAAACCGTTTTGTTTTCACCTCAGAAGATTTGTAGTACTCACTTAGGTAGTTCATTCGTTTCTTTTCATTGCTAAGTGATTGCAGAGGAATTTGACTGCATGTTCTTCCTTCTGATTGGCTCCCTGTCATAAGCAGAAGGTTTTAACAGCAGGTGGGCGTGGCTTCTGTTCTCCCACACAGATCCTATTGAAGAGATCCCTTCTCTCTGACATTGTAAATGGTACATTTTTCTACATCCTATCATTCCTATCTAACTTTCCTATTCCACTGAATGCATCTGAGAGCCTGGGATTCGGGATCTTGCCCAAGGCTACTTAGGCATATAGACTGGATATTGGAACAGCCAGGGATCGAACCACCAAGAATAAAAGCGACTTAAGAGCAGTCATCAGTGTGATTCTACTGTAGAAACTTCAGCACGCAGCAATGGAGGCTCCAATGCTGCAAGCCTGACTTCTAATCAACGCCATTATCACCTGCTGAAGCTCAGGCTCTGGCTGCCGAGCTGGGGTCAGCATACACCCACTCTATGTTGTTCTGCAGCTTTGTGTTAGCATGCTGTCTGCGCAGATGTCTGCAAAGACCCGATGTTTTGTTAGCAGTATGATGTGGTCGTTTCTATACTGGACGCAGTTGACACTTCAGCACTGCAAGCATGTCCTTTTTTGCAATAAAAATAAACGTAATTTCCATATTTCCACTCCTTAAAAATTGTAGGCCATTCCACCATTTTCCACATAAACTGAAATCAGCTGATCGGCAAGTTTAATGTGTTTTTCTTTCTGTCTGTCTGCCCGTCGTGCAGATAATTGAAGTAACAGTAACCTGATTACTGAAGTAATTACAGTGGCATGGTATATTACTCAGTTTAACGTCCAGCACTCGCACTGAAATAAAGTCATGCACTCGCTTTGTGTCTTCTTGTGTTCAGGTTTAGCAAACGGAAGTCATTAATCTAGGGGGGAAATGTAGCTATTTTATAAGACTAATAGCTTTGCCACTACCTATCTGCTACATGAAAAACTGCATCTTGATTCAGACACACACACACACACACACACACACACACACACACATCTGCTCATGACTGTGCAGAGCTGATGGTTCTGATGGATGTAGTAGTTTTGTTTTTTTACTTTCACATGTCTCAAATGACCATCCTTATCAGCTACTCATTCGATCAATGACAGCTGTGATTTAGAAACACAGTTCAACCTGTGCCTCTGGTCTTAAAAATTTTCGCATGTACTCAACACCTCCAATATGACATATGTGCAAGTCCTTTAAAGTCTGCCTGCCAAAAAGGAACCAGAAGTGTTGAGCTCAGACCTAAACAGGACAGCTGCTCTGTGTTGTAAACATCAGGCTACTGTCCAAAAGCTACAGTCCACACTGTAAGTATTTGGACAGCTGGACATATGTTTTGTTGTTAAGGCTCTGCGCTCCAAATGATTGATACCGTGCGAAAGGGCCAAGACTCAGTTTTAATTTGAGTATTTTCCTATCAATGGTAAAGAAACTTGTGGTGAAAAATACCCATAAATTATCTGATATATATTATTTTATTTCCTTTGGTTGAGGCACTGCAAAGGGTAAAAGTGAGAGGCTGTCCCCTCAGACGGACACTCTCTGCTGTCAGCTTAGCGGTGCATCTGTCACAGAACTGAGCACTTGTTTACTGGTAATATAAGATGTTAATAGGAAGGCCTCGTTATTTGCTCTCAGGTGCACATTGTGGGACAAATGCTGTCTTTGTATGTCCATATATCAATAAGTGAGTATCCATAGTTTTCACAAGGACATAATGAGCACAAGAACCACTTTGAATGATCTCCTAATCACTTGACATAATCTCACTGAGTCATATAGAGCTTCTGTTCAAGCATTTCTGTGTGCATTTCCAACAAAGTTATAGAATCAGTTCAATCTGAAGAGGGCTTTCTGTATCACACTTTCTGATCTTTTACCCTCTCTGATTTCTGTTGAAGGAGTGATAGTTCAGTCTCTGGGCCTTTCAGTTTTTCTTCCTCTCATCCATTTTTTAAGATGAGGAAGGATGCACATGAAAGCTGTTTATCCAAGAATAGCTGATCGTAATGTTTCACAGCTGTGCAATTAATCACGCTGCACTGACTGTATTTCATAAATGCTTAATGAGTTTAAGAACCCAGCCACTAATGAATACAATCTGTATACAGAGAAAACTAAAAAAGACAAAAAAAAAAACCAACTGTGATTCGCTATCAAACAGTCCAGGTTTGGTTTGGAAACAGTCCTTATCAAATCCAACTCACAACCCAAGTCACATTTTCATACTTTTCTACTTGAGTCATCTGTTGCTTGCTCTCCTCTCCAGCTTTATCCCCGGTCCCTGGCAGCCCTGCAGCAGGACATGTGGTGCTGGGACCCAGCATCGGACGGTCAAGTGCCAAGTGCTGCTGTCTTTCTCCCAGACAATCGTGGACGTGCCAGATGATGAATGCGAGGGGGTCAAACCTGCTACTAGCCAGCCTTGCTACAGCAGTCCCTGCTCTGTAGATTTGGGTGAAGCAGGAGAAAGTGAAGAGGTGGAAGAGGAGGAGGAAGAGGAGGAGAAGGGCAGGACACTGCAAAGAGAGGAACTGCACGACTGGGAGTACGAGGGCTTTACTGAGTGCTCAGAGAGTTGTGGGGGAGGTATGATCTTTATTGATCTCTCTGACATGGGAAAGTAAAGAGAGAGAAGTTGAAAGAGTAGATTTGGGGAGCTGAAAAGTTAACTCGTGTCTGCAGCTATGCTGACACCCTCCCAGTGACAATAAAAATATGCTGACGCTTAGCGGGTGTAACATTTACCACATCTCCAGTCCTAGGTCAGCATGTTAGCATGCAATCACTGTTTTCTGCAATCCTTCGAATGCTGTTTCCCTTTAAAACCAAAAATATTAGCCTTATCGTGGCCCTAGAAGAAAAACTCAGGAGATCTCACAAGTCAGCTCTGCATCCTGTGGGGGACCATGTGCAAATTTCATAGCAATCCATCTCAAAACATTTTCTAATATGCTTCCCAAAAATATGTAAAATTTACTTCCAACTGAATCAGGGACAAATATGCTCACATTTAATTTTTTTTCTTCTACTTTTGGCTGATATCGCTGTAGAAATACGCCTACGCATTTTGGCACAGAGTCTTCATCAGGTACAAAAGTTCAAATGCTCTGAAGACTGCGTGCTGAATCGTGTAAGTTTATTTCTGCTGTGACGCGAGACCTACTGAAAAGTTTATTGCGAGTATTTCTGTCCTTTATCGGTGTTTGAGATGTGCTGCGTTTTTGCATCTCTTTAAATATAGTTATTGGATTTTCAGTTTAGCTCTCTACTCAAGCTTTCACTGTTTACGCACATCCTTTTATTTTCACTCTGGTGGATCCAGAGACAGTGCCAACCCTGGAGCTGTGCACCTGTGGTGGCTCCAACGAGCAGAGCAGATTCGTAAATTATGCTGCAAGTAAATACATCAGCAGCAGACAAGTGCTGTTATGTAGTTTGATTTGACAGTAAGTCTTGAAGACAAAGTCAACTCCGTGAGTGCCACTAAGTACATCCCAGCTGATTCATTAAAGCAAATGTGATGTGCTCCAGCCTTAAACCAATGTCACTGGATGTCTGACGCCAGTAAATGCCTTGAGCAGATGCAAGTCATATCATATTAAATGATAGCGGATGGCATAGAGGTCATACGTCGCCAGTGCTCAAGGCACTGGGAAAATGCTTTGCCAGACAGAGACCGCTTTCTTAAATATCCTGCCAACATGCATTGAGGCCCACTTTAATCTTCCTACCTACACATCCAAGCATGCGTGCCTGCCTCATGTGCGTTTGCCTTAATCTCTGCGTGTGTGCGTTTGTAACTTAATTTCTGCACACGGGTGTGGGCTTTTGTCAGTGTCTGTGTATGCGCTCATCCAAACTCAACAAACTCCCATTCGGGGATGATTACACTCCGGTATCAGATGTCCGATGCACACCCTGAGGGCTGTGCTCCTGTGGACCATCACACTGCTATGGCGTTTGAAGTTCCTGCTTCGCTGTTGTTGTCCCCAACATTAGAAGCAGACTCAGGGAGTTATGTTACATTACTTTTAATATGACTTTGCATGAAAACTCTGAGAGTGCATCCACAAGTTGAGGCAACCAAAGTGTTTTAATGTATTTTGGACCCTAAAATCTTCCTTTTTAATTACAGTGTCTGCAAGAAAGCAAGCATGACATTGCTGTATTCTCTAACCGCAGGTGTGCAGGAGGCTGTGGTTATCTGCCTGAACAAGCAGACCAGAGAAGCAGCAGACCAAAGCCTGTGTGTGAGCTCTCGGCGACCCCCACGACTCCTCCAGGACTGCAAAACTCAGCCCTGCCCACCCAGGTACAATAAAAACCCCTAACTCAGACCTCATTATCGTCATCATTATTATTTAAACATGTTTCAAATGGTTTGTGCATGAAAATTAAAAAGGATTTGATTAATGGATGTAGTAAAAATAGGGAGGAAATGCATTTTTGGGGGATGAAAAAAAAAGTTTGGCTACATTTAAGAGAAAAATATTAATTAAAGTCAGGACAAAAATATGGCTGTGCTTTCTCTTAGCTTGCCAAGAGTGTATCCATCCAAAAATGTGCAATATTCAGTACAGAAGTGGAACGCTGATGTACCACTTTTTCGGAGCCTAGATAAATTCTTAGCTGAATCAGTTAAGTTTGACGGTTCGTTGGTAGAGAAAAATTCAAAAGCTTCTAATCCGCTGTGTTATGCCTCTCGGTTCAAACCAACTGGGGCAATTAAATCTCTGTTAAGGCTGCTCGAGTCCAAGAGATACTAAAGCAGAACGACAGAGATGGATGGTTGTATCTCTGCAAGCAGCAAATTAAACCTTGTGGAATCTGACAGTGATTAGCTTTACCTGCGAGGTTCAGTTGTCCTTGGAAAGGGAAATCTAGGAGGCTTCAGCTGTTTTTCTAAGTGATTTCTTTTGGCAAGCTTTTTTTACAACTAAGAATGGCCTTCAGTGATTGCATGTCATATTGACAAATTTGCCACATTACCAGAGGGGTTAACAATGTAGGGTTTATCCTGAGGGGATGCTATTGAAAAGCCTGTGGGTGGGTAAGTAATGTTATGCAGTCAAGCATGACTTAAGTTAATACATGTAATGGCAGTCTTCCCGTTTCCCTCTCCAGGTCAAAATGTAGGTCCAGAGAAAAAAAGGGAACCATTGAAGTAACTGTGATCATCCTCTGGGGAGCGTTAAGTGCTTGCTACATTTCAAGTTCAAATTATTTTTGATATTAGAGGTTCAAGCTGTGCTGTTAATGTTTAAGTCAAAATGTAGCTTTTTTTTTTTTTTGTTCAATTCAACATACGAGCAGTTTATAAACACTGTTAGAATTTCACATTTCAAATTGCAAATCATAAGTATTTTTTTTGTGAACCTACCAGATTGATGCACATCCAGATTAAACACCTAAAAGGTCAAACAGCAAAACTGCATGTTGTTTAACATGAGCAAACTGTGGCTAAATGGTGAGTGGATTTTGTGGTTGGCCACACGTTTCAGGTTAACACCGTGCACATTGTCAGTGTTCTACCCCTCACACTCTTGTCAGAAAACCCAGAGGCTTGCAGCCTGCCTTTGCCTGTTTTTCCAGGCTTTGAGTCTTGTTTTTAGGCACAACAAATGCAGTATTGGGCTTGTTTCCTTTGGCCCTTTTCTCCCTCCCTGAGGCCTCCTCACCATCCCATATTAAGCTACACTCTTTGGATAGTGTTCCCCCTGAAAGGAAAACAGCCATAGGATTTAGCTTTGAGTATAGCAGCGGCCCATGAGCAAGCTTCATTCCCAATTCTTCTCAGAGCCTTAAATAAATATGAGTAGTTTTGAAATATCACCCAATCTGTCGAGCAGAAAATGAAATTGCTGCCATCTCATTTCAAGCCAAAACTTTAAAGGCATGGCAACCACTTGGACACTGGCCACAATTTGGAATAAACCTGCCAAAGTAACTTTGATGCTGGATTAAACCCAGTTTAAAATTTTGTTGGGCAGCAACATGAATATTAATTCCAGTAGTTCATTGGAAAAATACAAATAAAAAGTAATGCAATAGGGATTTCTTGAATATCGTGAAGCTCGGTGTGGGATTTTATGTTTCTTGCCTTTTTCACTTGTATTCACCTTCATGATTTTACATATTCATAAGACTGCAAAGGTGTTCTCTCACTGGATCAAGAGATATATAGTACAGTACTATTTACAGTGCTATGAAGTATATGTGTGCAATGTACTGTCGATTTGCCATAATGAGCATAATAAACATTGTTCTAACAGGTGGGAAACTGGAGAGTGGAGCTCCTGCTCAGCTACATGTGGGGTAGGTCTGATGATTCGCACTGTGGTGTGCACACACCGGCCCTCTCGTGACAGCAATCACACTTTAGTTTTGAGGGATGAAGACTGTCAGAACCCCAAGCCCAGTCCTCTCCAAGCCTGCAACCGCTTTGACTGCCCTCCTATGTGGGACACGCATGACTGGGGACAGGTAAAGGACATCATCTATAAACTTTACCACTGCAAGTGTTTGACGATTGGGAATCAAGCGCAGGTGACTGATTTAATCTCTGCGTGTTTTTGCACCCAGTGCTCCCAAAGTTGCGGTGGTGGGGTTCAGAGGAGGCAGGTACTATGCAAGCAACGGTTGGCTGATGGCAGCATTTTGGAGCTACCTGACACGTTTTGCCCTACTAAGAGTCCTACAAGCCAGCAGCCCTGTGGTGAGCAGGAATGCCCACCTGAGTGGGTCACAACTAGCTGGTCCCAGGTAGCCTACCTTTCAGCCAGAGGCCATTCTGCCGTATTGCTGTTGTTCAAATGGACGTGTTAAAAACTGGTACTTTGCAGGTTTTGTTTATTTTAATACATTTCTCTTGTTTTTCCAGTGTTCAGTGACATGTGGAAATGGTATTCAGACCCTCCAAGCTGTTTGCAGGAAGAAAGAGGTGAATGGAAGGTATTTGACAGCAGACCCTAAGAACTGTTCCCTGCTGGCTCGTCTCAACAGAATCCGAACATGCTTCTTCAAGCCCTGTGAAAGTAAGATACTCTTTATTTGGCTGTATTTATGTAAGTTATACTGCTAAGAACCAAAAGAAAAGGGAGTTAGCTCCCTTTTCTTTTGGTTCCTTAAATGCAAAGTTTTGTATATCCCAAAGTACAGATATTTGAGCCAACAATCAAGCCATTAACCTGTCCTCTTATTTACAGACTCTGTCAAGCCTGATGCCACCATACTGGCTCAGAGAAAAGTTTATATCCAGTGGCGGAAAGGGAAAAAAGTTCACCTGGGCATTGGTGGTTATGCGTACATCCTGCCTTGGACAACTGTGGTCCTTCGCTGCCCAACCCGCCACTTCCGTAAGGGCCAAATCCACTGGTTGAAGGAAGGGAAGCCCCTGGTCAACCTACCACACCTCTCCATAACGTCACTAGGATATGTGAAGATCCATCAGGTTCGTGCATCTGATGCTGGGATATATACATGTGTCGCAGGTGAGGCACAAGAACATTTAGTCTTACAGATCATTGGCAGCAAGCAAAAACTGTCTGTAGCAGAGTCAATGCTCAGACGACAAAAGGTTGGGCGACCGGATGCAATCTCAGCTCAAGAAAGATTTCAGGAGCTTCACATCTCCCTCAACCGATATGATACAATTATTGAACGTTTGCTTAATCATAAAGAATCCATTCGAGATGAAAAATACATTGCTGACAAATCACCTGCGAGTGAAAAGAACAGTTCTACCCTGGAGGATGAAGGGTCAGAAATTTACATCCCAGAGGTCCTCGTTGCCGACACACGCAGGCTAGAGGAGATCATGAAAAACTTTGCCGAAGACCTTGGAGGACTACGGGAGGAACAACTTATCGCACAACTGCTTAGTGAGCTCACTGTGGCACAGGGTGAAACCAATGAGTCGACTCTTCACCCTCCAGAAAGTGCTGAATCTTCCACGCAAGAGCCACTCCATTATAAACCAAACATTAAAGCTCACACAGCCAGACCAAGAAACCCGCTGATAATCCAACGTTCGAAAAAGATTGGAGAGGGGCCACAATCTGAAATGATAGTTTATGTGGGAATGCCAGTTTTCCTGCAGAAACCAGTTGTTAGTTTAGTGTTGAAGTGTGAAGCAGTAGGAAATCCTGACCCATCTGTGACATGGACAAAGAATGGGAAAGAGTTGCGCCACAGTAGCAGGTAAGAACTAACCTTGAAGTAAGGACTTTTTGTGAAAATGACATAGCTGCCTGTGGCTTTTTCATCTTTATATCAAAAGACCTGGATGACTGAGAAGCTTCACAGATAGCTTGTCTTTGTGTTGGCAGAGTAGGCCTGTTGCCTACAGGATCACTGAGGATCCAGTACCCAAGCAAAGGGGATGAGGGTTTGTACACCTGCACTGCCAGAAACCGTTTTGGACGGACATCTCTTTCATCTTCGGTGCAAATTACTGGTAAGGTTTATAGATCCGTAAGTTTCAATGGTTTATACAGAAGTTCCACCTTCTTGTGGTTCAAGCTTCTGCCTTGAGATGCTTTGAAAGTGGCCTTGAAGCGAGTAGAAGGCAGCTAAGGTTCTCAGTCACACAGGCTTAGAGACTGGTCATCAGATATCCGACAACCATCAGTTGCCTGGAAAAAATATGACTTCTCTGACCGATTGCTAGGTGATGTTGAGTGAAATTCAAAGCAGGCACTGGACCAAAAACATCTTTGGGATTTCTTTGATCGCAGATTGTCACGATTGCCCATAGTTTGCATTAAACATGCTGAAAACCAGCAAACTACTCTCCAAGCAGTAGTGAAACTGTGAAAAGTGTGATGCACACAAGACATGTAGAACATTCAAAGTGAACATTGGGCCTTCCCATTAAAACCAACACATTTAAGGTGAACGGTCTCCATTTCCGGTCTATATCGTTCTTTTCACACATTGACTACTGCTTGGAGAGTAGCTTGCTAGTGCTTGCCAACAGGTCCGCATCTTCCATGCAAAATATGGGCGACTGTGGCAACCTCTTTGCAACCTAAGCTATCGCAGCTCCGTATACCATTTTGCGACCAATTTTCTGCTAGTGACTGCATTGGCGTAACTTTGTGCTGAACATTGGAGGGGGGGGGGGGGGGCAAGATCTCTGTCTAAATAAATAAATAACTCTAGGTAAATTCCCAGATGATTAAACATGCAACTATTTTGCTGGTAATACTTGAAATGAGTAAAGAAAATCAATAGCCTATTTATGCAAGATAATTCAGAATTTTATTGGGGGGGTTATATTGGTTGCGTCTGATTATTGGGGGGGTCATAACCCCCCTAACCCCCCTGGAAATTACGCCCCTGCGTGACTGCCAGCAACCTCCAGCAAACACTTGCCAAGTGGTCACAGAATACAACCAGCAGTTACTGTGGACCACTCTCTAGGTTCTGTGTGAATCAGCCTTCAGTAGTTGATTTCACAGCGACCCATGGTTGCCAGATTGGTGCTAAAAGGTCTTTAGGCCTGAGCAGAAAAACAAACAGAGATTAAACTGAGGGGCTGCAGCAATGGACAAGATAAGCAAAGCTTGTTTTGAAATGTGAATCATGCTGTTACTCTATTACACTCCAAGAATTAGAAATAGGAAGTTGTTAGTAAAGAAAGTTGGTTGAGGTTAAACATTTTGCAGAATTACCCTTTGTGTTTTCTTGCTAAAAGCTAGATAAAAAATGCCAGATGTAAATCTTTGTGTAATGTAGGTGGAGCCAGAAGACTTTTAGCTGCAAACTGCAATGAGGTTTGAGAGATATTTTGCAGTATATAGATACTAAAAACATCACTATGACTTTTGAGAAAAGTATGTTAGAAATACTTAAAATTGATAAAGTTTGTATAGACCCAATGTCGAGTTGAGTTTGTCCTAATACCGCTTTGCATAGTCCAGTTTACAGTAATTTATGTTGTTCTTTGTGGTTTAGGCTTCGAGGTTCTGGGAAAGCATGCGTTCATCCAGCATAGAAACACACAAACTCAAGAGTAACCGCAGACACAGATATTCAGTAAGCTCTTACTTATCCCAGTGGCTCATGTGGCTGAGTCATTGACAGAGGAATGTCCGGGGCATCACACAGAGCTCCGGTCACCTCTGAGCTACGCTGTCCTTCATCTCTTCGGCATGATCAGCCACATTCTCATCAAAGCGCCGCCACTGTGCGTTTCCTGATCCTATAGTACGCTTCCTCTCCATACGGCAACAATTAGAGGTTCCAGGCAATGTTTCAAAGAAGATTAACTTAACATACCCTATTCAGCTAATCTAAATAGAAAGGATAAGGAGTCTTTAAAGGGCTGAAAAATGCCCTGACTGTATTTTGTTATATTTGAATTCAGATTCAGTTAAAAGCAATGTAATGACTATACTCTTGGGCATTTTAAGGTCAGAGTATTTGAAGAAAAGGAAATGCAATCCAAAATACATTGAATGACTTTCAAATATTTTGGGAAGACTGTTTTGTCATGAAACTGTGTGGTAATGTTTTTCTTTAAATCCTGGTGCATCAACTGATGAGGTTGGTGAACACACCATTCTCATTTTATTTTATATTTTATGTTATTTTCAGGTGGCAAAGGAAGAATCTGTGTCCAAGGCAACCGTGTGGGAGCAAATGGGCCGGCTTGTTCTGAGAGGAGGAATGGCAGTCGGTCGGCTGAGCTGTGCCAAGGACAAGCCTGCCTCTTCAGGTATGCTGCTGCTCTACATGTGTGTGCTATTAGTGATGTTTAACACTGAGTTTAATATTTACAGTAAGAACAGAAATCCTCCGTTTACTCACTGCATATGTTGAGTATCTGAGAAAGATTTTTTGGCCAAACTGAAAAAACCTGAAACATCTAATATGTACTTGACTTTTCCTCTTGTTTTATTAGGTGGCGAGCGGATGCTTGGTCCCCATGCTCAGCCACTTGCGGTGGTGGAGCCCAGACTAGAATTGTGCGCTGCATGAAGGGTCCCGAGGGCAGGTCAGAAGAGGTAGAGAGTCCGAATTGCCTTGGAGCAGGGAGGAAACCCTCTGATGCAAGGCCGTGCAACCTCCTTCCCTGTGCAAGATGGGCCACAACCTCCTGGGGGCTGGTGAGCCAAGATATTATTGTGCACAAGCTTGTTTTCACAAGGTTTTATCATAAAAACACAGTTTAGACTCAAAACCTTCCCCAAGCAAGAAAATATTTTTGTAATGATAGCTTGGAAATCTGATGAATTCTCCTCTTCCAGTGTCATGGCAGGTGTGTGGGTCCCAGTTTGGCCACACAGCACCGCCATGTCTACTGCCAAGACCTCAATGGTACCAGAGTCCCCCACAGGATGTGCACTGGGCTCTACAGGTAAAGATGGGAATAAGATTAAGAATGTTTAATACTGTTGGTGATATGTGCTATCGATATACATTTAAAAAATCCAGTTATGGTTCATATTACAAAGGAAAAAAAGGCTATTCAGCACAATACTATTTCAGGTATGTTCATATTTTAGGCCAAGCTCTTTGACTAATTGCACTGCTGAGGCTTGTGCACTTCAGTGGCTCGTGGGGCCTTGGACACAGTGCACCGCCACGTGCGGACGGCATGGTTTCCAATCACGCCAGGTGACCTGCGTCCACCTTCGGACCGGCAAGGCCTTCCGAGACCGTCACTGCACGTGGAGGCCTCGGCCTGCCAGCTGGCAGCGATGTAACATTTTATCCTGCGGCAGAGGTGAGAAAAAGTTACAGTAATGTCAAGTGTGAGTCGTAAATAAATGTACAACATATTGTGGGTTTGCGAATTTTATTTTAGTTTCTATTGCTTAAAAATGTTTGGGTTATGTTTTTTTAATTGCAGCTTTATGATTTTCTTCTTTTGAGGGGAAGAAATTCTAGAAGGCAGAAATTTAGGAAGTTCAGAATAGATTTTACAATGAGAAGTGCAACTGAAATGCTCCGTGAGCCTGCTTGCAAAAACAGAACACCATACAGTGCCTTCATAGGCAATCACTGAATCCTCTTATTGCATGTTTTTGATCACATTGACATCTTTGCCTTATTAAAGATTCACACCAATGACGCCTGATGGGTCAAACTTTGTTTTCTAGCAACACAAAATTGTTGCAGTGGTTTTAGTTAAATGCAGTTGCTAATACTCTACCTTCATTTCAACTAAAAAACAAAACAAAAGATGAAAAGACAATCTAGTTGTGTTTGCACTTGAGCCCAGCGCATAATAAACATAGCTGTGGTTTCATATGATAAGACTTGGCAGTATCCGTCTCTAACTTGTCTGTTGGCACCCCATTACAAAACTGGTGAAGGAAACTTTGCCCGCGGTGCTTAAAGCGCTGAAAAATTGCCTTAAAAAAACCAACAAAAGCCTCTGCTGTGTCAGGTATTTCCAGAAACAATGTGCCGGTTAATTCGAAAAAGCCACAGACCACAGTGAGAGAAAAATTGCCAAATGTTTACGAATTAGAGCACTGGACCTAAAATTTCCAACAATATATCCATAGCTAAGCACTACAGCCCACAGCCACGACTGTGCATAGTAAAACGTATCCTCTGTATATTCCAGCAGGAGAGTGCCGGGACAGTACGAGGTACTGTGAGAAGGTGCGGCAGCTGGAGCTCTGCCTGCTCCCACAGTTTAAGAGCCGCTGCTGTTTCTCCTGCCGAAACACCTGAAACGGAGAAGTGAGAACGTTGGTGAAAAATCTGGAAAGGTCAGGGAAGGTGTCACGGAAGTCAAGGAACCTCTATGCCTATCCCAACACCCTCCAATGTCTTCAACGATCGCTCCTGGATTCCCGAGTGCGGAGGAATGTTTGCTTGTCATACCCAAAAGTGACTAAAATCGACTTTTAAGATAGCATACCTGGGTTTGAATTCAAAATTATTGCTACGAGAGGAAACCACATCTGTTAATGAAGGCTTTGGTTTTACTTCTTTATTTTAATTTAAATCTGAAATTCGTGCAAACAGCTTTTGTGTCCCAAACAGTAGATTTATTTCCAGTGTGAGCAGTAGGAACTCTGCGGTTTCATAAAGGGGAACTAAAGCCTTAAAAGCCGTGATTACGGTCATGTCCACATTAACAAAATCTGAGCAACGTAATCTTCAGTTTCAGGTTCCTGAGCAAACGGAAGATCACTATCATGTTCCTCTGAAACACAATCACTCCACGCCAAATTAAGTTTATATGATTGCATTCAACTTTACAAAGTAATGCGATGTTAATAATCGGCCTTAATAGATGACTGACTTCATACCAAGGAATTCTGGGTAAACGCCAAGCTTGTGATAACCACTGGATAGCTCTGTGTTTGTCTTTATTGCTAGGATTTTGATGCTAAGTGAGCTTTTATGAACGTAGCAATGGGTTAAAAAAGGGGTGGAAAACTGAAAACCAGCATGATGCTGCTTAAGTGAGAACGATGACAAAATAAAGCCTAGTATTAAATAACTGGGACACATTTAGTACCAGCCACACCTGGAAAAAAGTATTCATAAACATAAAACAATAATTTTAGGCAAAATGCAACAAAAATGCATAAAATCAAAGGTTTATTTATTCAAATAATTAATCAGTAAGGGAAATGTGGTCGGTATAAACTGAATGTATACCATATATCAAGTAACTTGAATTTGACCAGATTACATTAATCCTTTTACATGTACTTATGTTACAAAATTACATGGAAAGTTTACATTTAATCAAATTAATTAAAGCCAACATTTTGGGCATGAATAGATTTAGCACATGTTGACCATAATAACTGGTCTTTCAAAGCAGCAAGGGAGTCAGATTGCAGTTTTTAGAGGGTAAGACTCAATAAGGATTTTTTTTTTTTTTTGCATGGGTTGCACTATAGGAGGTGTACGACTGAAGCAAATAATGTTTTGGGAAAAAAAAGATTTTGCACTCAGAACTCATCCAAGTCTTTGTTAAAAACATGGCTTGCAGAGTTAATTTCTTTCTTTTTTTTAAATGTAGTTTGTAAAGTTGCATTGTTTCAGTATTTTTGTTTTGTGATATTTCTTGAAAAGATATTTGCCAAACGTGTCCCTTTAACCACTCTGTGAAGTTACACACGCTCACACGCAGATCTGATAAAGTTCATCCAGTCCGCCATGTGTCATAGTGTCATATTTACATGTCTGTGAACGTACGATGGGAAGCTTTGCAGTGATCATTACTAATGTGCCGTGTGGACGGTTTGGACTTGGTCACTGCGTCCTGGGTTCCACAGAGCTTCACTGTCATCAGGTGCAACCCAGCTTTAGCTGAAGACTACTTGGCTCTACGCTGAGGTGTGGTTATGTGATATCACAAGAGGAAAATATTGTATCACATGTCATTTCTTAAGTTATGTAGATATTTGTCATTTAAACTATTTATTTCCATGTGTGTCCCTGAGCAAAGTTTCTGTAAATATTACAGGGGTGGGTCTCTCCTTGCGGCTGATGGTAGTTGATGTGCATGCGATGGGGACCCCCTGCTGGTGACTTGATGTGTTGCTCCCTATCGTTAAATAAAACCAAATACATTCCTTTTTATAATCTGGTTGTTGTAATTGCTCTTTTTTCTTCTATATATATTTTTTTTTCATGTGAAAGTCCATATTATGGAGTCAGAGATCAACATTAACAAATCGACATTGATGTCTGCATTACAAATAACAAGAGCAAGAATTTCAACATATAGTAGTGCTGTCATCATGACAAGGGACACTTCCCTTTTTTATATCTGATATAAACTTGTCTCTCTTTGTTTCTCAACTTGGGGAGAGGAACAGCAGTTCACAAGATCCCTGTTGGCGTCAAAAAGAGGAAATTCTTGCCATGATCCGACTATATAACCACGTAATTTTTTGATTCATTCCCAGGACTGTTTTACATTAAATTATGGTGGAAAAGGATTTTCATCATTCCTGTTTGACAGCAGTGAGGGTACTGCGAGTTTCTCTTGTGGATGAACTAGAAGGACAGGTCGACTCTCTGGTAGAATTCCTAGTGTGTCGGGAAGTGTTCACTCGAGATGATCGCGAGGAAGTGTTATGTCAGCTGGGTCCCCGGATGAGAGTGAGAAAGGTGCTGGATATCCTGGAGTGCAAAGGCGAGGAAGCGGCCAGGATTTTTCTTAATGTTAAAAGTCATTATCAGTACTCCAAAGAAGTGGATCCACCTCAGTCCAGAGGTATGCAATTTCAATTTCAGCCACTGGAATGTCATTGACCGGTTCAAGATAAGGTTTTCACTTTACTTTAGTTGGCAGGAGTGTGTCTGAAAGGGAGAAACAGAATGGTCAAGCACTGTACTGAAATGTATCCTGTCTTCATCCCATCACCCCTAACAGGTCGTGGCAGATGGTTGCCACTCCCTGAGCCTGGTTCTGCTAGACCTGTCTTCCTGTTAAAAGGGAGTTTTCCCTTCCCACTGTCGCCAAGTGCTTACTCAAAGGGGGTCGTTTGTTGGGGTTTTCTCTCCATTATTTTAGGGTCTTTACTTTACAATATAAAGTGTCTTGAGACATGGGTGTTGTGATTTGGTGCTGTATAAATAAAATTGAATTGAATTAAAAAGTATAATCTTGATGTATTTTAAAGATACTTCTATGATTAGCTCCATTATACTTGTAATTTGGAGACAAAACTTTGTACTTCATTGCATTTATAAAATTGATAAAATAATTAATAAAATATAAAAATCTGCCAATAAATGATGCTATAATATTTTAAGCTAAACTATATGAAGTAATAAAATAAGTTCAGGCTCTATTGTAAAACTACTCTACTTTTTGAATTAATCGATCATTATGATTTGCTTCATATAATGTATTTTACTATCCTGTATACTGTGTACTTTAAGTGCTTTAAGTTTGCTTTGGTGCCAATTTACTTTATGTGAGTAACAAAGCACTTAAACTAAACTTTTAAACATTTAACTAAACTTTAAACAAAGTATTTTTACACAGTACAATTGCTACTTTGACTTAGTTGGAAAAAATATATATAGGTATTTTCTATGTCTGAGATAATTTTCAGACTTACAAGCATCCCACAACACTCCCAAAATGCCACATAATGCGTTGTTTCTGTCCACAGTGTGTCACATGGCACTTTTCAAACAACCATGTTCTAAGGTCACAAGTACATACGAGTGGAATTGGAAAATTAT